>NC_071506.1:256300803-256639553 GCF_027887155.1 Malaclemys terrapin pileata
TGGAGCCCGCTGAGGTCAAGACAGCACTCATGAATATTGCAAACACCTCGTGCGTTCTCGTGGAGTTTATGCTCAGCCAGGACCAGAAAAACGAGGCGAGGAGGCAGCGGCGGCGGCAGCGCAGCGACAAGCATGATGAGGACATGGACACGGACACGGACACAGAATTCAGTGAAACCACAGGCCCCGGTGCTTTGGAGATCATGTTGTTAATGGGGCAGATTCTATCCATGGAACGCCGATTCTGGGCAAGGGAAACAAGCACAGACTGGTGGGACCACATAGTGTTGCAGGTCTGGGACGATTCCCAGTGGCTGCGGAACTTTCGCATGCATAAGGGCACTTTCATGGAACTTTGTGACTTGCTGTCTCCTGCCCTGAAACGCCAGAATACCAAGATGAGAGCAGCCCTCACAGTTGAGAAGCGCGTGGCGATAGCCCTGTGGAAGCTTGCAACGCCAGACAGCTACCGGTCAATTGGGAATCAATTTGGAGTGGGCAAATCTACTGTGGGGGCTGCTGTGATGCAAGTAGCCAAAGCAATCACTCAGGTGCTGCTACGAAAGTTAGTGACTCTGGGAAATGTGCAGGCTATAGTGGATGGTTTTGCTGCAATGGGATTCCCTAACTGTGGTGGGGCAATAGACGGAACCCATATCCCTATCTTGGCACCGGAGCACCAAGCCACCGAGTACATAAACCGCAAGGGGTACTTTTCAATGGTGCTGCAAGCACTTGTGGATCACAAGGGACGTTTCACCAACATCAACGCGGGCTGGGCGGGAAGGGTTCATGACGCTCGCGTCTTCAGGAACACTACTCTGTTTAAAGGGCTGCAGCAAGGGACTTACTTTCCGGACCAGAAAATAACCGTTGGGGATGTTGAAATGCCCATAGTTATTCTTGGGGACCCAGCCTACCCCTTAATGCCATGGCTTATGAAGCCATACACAGGCAGCCTGGACAGGAGTCAGGAGCTGTTTAACTACAGGCTAAGCAAGTGCAGAATGGTGGTAGAATGTGCATTTGGCCGTTTAAAAGGTCGCTGGCGTTCATTATTGACTCGCTCTGACCTCAGCCAAAGAAATCTCCCCATTGTTATTTCTGCTTGCTGTGTGCTCCACAATCTCTGTGAAAGTAAGGGGGAGACCTTTATGGCGGGGTGGGAGGCTGAGGCAAATCGCCTGGCTGCTGATTACGCGCAGCCAGACACCAGGGCGATTAGAAGATCACACCATGAAGCGCTGTGCATCAGAGAAGCTTTGAAAACCAGTTTCATGGCTGGCCAGGCTACCGTGTGAAATATCTGTTTGTTTCTCCTTCATGAAAACCCTCCCCCTTTACTGACTGATTTTCTGTAAGGAACCCACCCTCCCCCTTCCCCCATCTTTCTTTCAAACCAAATAAAGTCACTATCATTTAAAAATCATTTATTCTTTATTAATAGATTAGAAAAAGAGGGAGGGAACCCGGGTGGTATTTGGGAGGAGGATTGCTGGGAAGGAAAAAGCCACAAAGAAAAGGTTAAAAAAATGACAGCCTTTTGCTTGGGCTGTCTACTGGGGTGGAATGGGAAGGTGTACGGAGCCTCCCCCCCCACCGCGTTCTTACACGTCTGGGTGAGGAGGATACGGAACATGGGGAGGGGGGAGGGTGGAACAGGGGCTGAAGCGGCAGTCTGTTTTCCAGCAGCCGTTCCTGAACCTCCACCAGACGCCGGAGCAGCCCCAGCGTTGCATCCTTCATCCCCTGGTCTTCCTGCCGCCATCTCTCCTCACGTTGGTCCCTCCTCTCCTCACGTTGGTCCCTCCTCTCCTCACGTTCACTGACTTCTTTCCTATACTTTGAAACTGTTTCCTTCCACTCATTCAGATGAGCTCTGTCATTCCTGCTGGATTGCATAATTTCAGAAAACATGTCCTCCCGCGTCTTCTTCTTACGACGCCTTATCTGTGATAACCTTCGGGATGGAGGAGGGAGGCTTGAGGAATTTGCAGCTGCTGTAGGGAGGGGAAAAAAGAGAGAATTGTTTTAAAAGCTACATTTTGCAGAACAATGCTTATACTCTTTCACGGTGACCAACACTGTTCACATTACATAGCACATGTGATTTCTGTGCAAGGTCGCATTTTGCCTCTTAATGCTGAGTGCCTGTGGCTTTGCTGCTAGAGATCACAGGTCTGGGCAACAGAATTCGGCTTGCATGCGGCCATGGTAAGCCATTGTTTTACAGCTTCTGCACCCTCCTTTCCCACATACCAAGCATAGCCTGTAGAGTGCTGCAGAAGCCTGGCCAATCTCAGCCAGTTGGGGGGGGGGCAGTGTGGGGGGGCTTGTCTGGGCCCCTTCAGGCAAGTAGAGTGCTGCGGTTTTTCTGTTAACATTCAGCAGCACCAGAAAACAAACTAACCCCCCCCCCCGCCATGAATTCTCTGGGATGATCACGGTACCCCTCCCCCCACCGCGTGGCTGGTATCAGGGAAGATCCCTGCAGGCACCAAACTACCCCCCCCCCCCGCCGCCGACCCCCCCCCTCGCCATGAATTCTCTGGGATGATCACGGTACCCTCCCCCCACCGCGTGGCTGGTAACAGGGAAGATCCCTGCTAGCCAAACGCGAAAAACTCAGGGCCAATTTCCCATCTGCGCTTGGCTAACTGCAGGGAAGGATTTATTTTCCGCCACAGGCAAACAGCCCAGTAGGAACGGCCACCTCTGTCCCCTTAATTAAGTTCCCGTATTTCAACCAGGTTACCAGGAGTGATATCACTCTCCTGAGGATTACACAACAAGATAAAGAACGGATGTTGCTTGAATGCCAGCAAACACCGGGACCATACGCTGCCAGGCTTTGTCAGGCAATGATACCAGATTACTTGCTGCAAGCATGGCGTGGTCAAGTGTCCTACCATGGAGGAGGGAATAAGGATGCACTGCCCAGAAACCTTCTGGCAAGGCTTTCGGAGTACCTCCAGGAGAGCTTCATGGAGATGTCCCTGGAGGATTTCCGCTCCATCCCCAGACACGTTAACAGACTTTTCCAGTAGCTACAGACTTTTCCAGTAGCTGAACTGACCGCGAATGCAAAGTCAGGCAAAGTAATCATTAAAAACCGTTTGCTTTTAAAACAAGTTTTATATTTTAAAAGGTAAACTCACCTGAGGTCCCTTCCATGGGGTCAGAGTCTTAGGTACTGGCTTGGGAGGGTACTTCAGTCAGGGTGATAAAAAGATCCTGGCTGTTGGGGAGAATGGAGTGCTGTGTGCTCTCTGCAAGCTCATCCTCCTCCTCCTCCTCCTCCTCTACCCCATCGGCAGAATCCTCAGGCGTCGAGACTATCCCCGACCCAGAATCCACGAACAAAGGTGGGGTAGTGGTGGCAGCCCCCCCTAGAATTGCATGCAGCTCGGCGTAGTAGCGGCATGTCCGCGGCTCTGACCCGGAGCGACCGTTTGCCTCCTTTGTTTTTTGATAGGCTTGTCTGAGCTCCTTGACCTTCACGCGGCACTGCTCAGAGTCCCTATTGTGGCCTCTCTCCATCATGCCCTTGGAAATTTTTTCAAAAGTTTTTGCATTTCGTCTTTTAGAACGAAGTTCTGCAAGCACTGAATCCTCTCCCCATACAGCGATCAGATCCAGTACCTCCCTCACGGTCCATGCTGGTGCTCTTTTTCGATTATCAGCCTGCATGGTTACCTGTGCTGATGAGCTATCTGTGGTCACCTGTGCTCTCCACGCTGGGCAAACAGGAAATGAAGTTCAAATGTTCGCGGGGCTTTTCCTGTCTACCTGGCCAGTGCATCCGAGTTCGGATTGCTGTCCAGAGCGGTCACAATGATGCACTGTGGGATAGCTCCCGGAGGCCAATACCATCGAATTGCGGCCACACTAACCCTAATTCGAATTGCTAAAATCGATTTTGGCGCTACTCCGCTCGTTGGGGTGGAGTACAGAAACCGATTTAAAGGGCCCTTTACATCGAATTAAATGGCGTCGTTGTGTGGACGGTTACAGGGTTAATTCGAATTAAAGCTGATAAATCCGAATTAAAGTCGTAGTGTAGACCAGGCCTTAGGGTATGCCTACACTAGAATGTTTATCTTGAGTTAATTAGTTACCCAATTAACTGAAGGTAATTAACATGTTCATAAAGGCTAGTCCGGACACTCCCAGACGTCTGTTCCAGGGTATTTGTGGTTTACAGCCCAGGGTAACTGCCTGTAGGATTAGTTGTAGGGTAAACCACAAGTATTTGTATCATGGACCAAATATTTGGGGAGTGTCCAGACTTAGCCTTTACAAACAGTCATTATTAATCATGTTTATTATGGTAGTACTTAGGAACCAGTTAAGATCAGGGTCCCATTGTGCCAGGCACTGAATTAAAACAGAGCAGCAGACAGTTCCTGCCTCAAAGGATTAACAATTACTGGATATGTCTTCACTGCAATTAAACACTGGTAGCTGACCTGTGTCAGCTGACTCAGGCTCCAGGGGCTCTGGCTAAGGGGCTGTTTAATTGCTGTGTAGAGGTTCATGCTTTGACTGCAGCCCGAGCTCTGGGACCCTCCCACCTCGCAGCGTCCTAGAGCCTGGGCTCCAGCCCAAGCCCAAGTGTTTCCACCACAATTAAACAGCCCCCCAAGCCCGAGTCAGCTAGCATGGGCCAGCCCTGGGTTTTTAATTGCAATTGTAAGTGGGGGAATGGTCCCGCTATTGTGGGGAACTTTCCTGGCTTATACACTAACCCCGTGAACTGGGCTAGTGAAAGGATCCGAGTCCTTGCTCCCACTTCCTTTACTCAGAGGCCTGCCTGACCTCAAGGGCTCCCCTTCCACTCTCCTGTGTGACAGTCCGTGTAACCCCAACAAGGCTGGGACCAAGACTCCTGGGGGGCTTGACCCCCAACCTTGTTGTGGTCACTTAGGGCAGGCGCTAGGGTGTCCCCACTCTGGGGTGCCCTCTCTGCACTGGATGCTTCCCTGACCCACTGATTCAAAGCATATACAATTTATTAAACAGCAACCAATTAAAAAAATAAGGAAAAAATGGGAAAGGTGAAAGGAAAACATGTAACCCCTCTCTATGGCAAGGGGACATCACAACCAGCGTTTCTGGAACGTAAGGGAGGTTCAGTCTGTTCCTCACATGTCCCAGGCCTCCTTCTCAGGCCCTGGCTGTGCTGCAGGGATGCTGCGGGTCAGACACTTGCTCTGGTGGTGGCCACACGCCCTCAAGCCTTCTCAGCGTCACCCCCGCCCCGTCAGGGTTATGCTCCCTCTCCAAATCTGGCCTGCAAGGCCTCTTGGCTGGGGGCGTCTCCCTGCACTGGGCCCGCTGCTCAGGGTCTCCCTCACTCTCCCTAGCTGCTCACTGCACCTGGCTCTGCTTCAGCTTCAGCTCCAGCTCCACTCTGCCTCCAGCTCCCTGGGCTGCTTTTCTGGCCCCTCTGGCTGTCACGGCTCTGCTCCCCAGCTCCACTCGGGCCCCTGCTTTCTCCTTAGCTCAGCCCCACTCTGTCTGACCCAGGCAATTCCAGCTCGCACACAGGACGGGACCCTCCTGACTCCCTCATTAGCCTGCCTGCCCTGTCAACAGCGGCGGCTCCAGGCACCAGCGCAGCAAGCGCGTGCCTGGGGAGGCAAGCTGCGGGGGGCGGTGTGCCGATCGCCATGAGGGCGGCAGTGAGGCAGCCTTCGGCGGCATGCCTGTGGGAGGTCCTTACACAATGTAGACATACCCTAAATAGCCAAGCCAAGTTCAGGGTAGAGGACTGTGATCTAACACGCAAAGAAAGTGAACAATATGGGGATGGCAAATGTTATGCTAGCGCCCTAATTTGGGGGAAAGGGTTAGTAAGGAGGGGATTAGCTAAGGACAAGAGAAGGGACACCAAAGGAAAAGGGGGAGGGGAGAAAACGGAGGAGGTACAAGGGGCAGAGGTGGAGTGAGGCTGAGGTGAAGACAGGGCCGGCTCAGGCACCAGCGAAGGAAGCAGGTGCTTGAGGCAGCCAATAGAAAGGGGCAGCAGGTCCTTCACTCCCTCTCTTCCTCTTCGGCGGCAGCTCAATCTGTTTTCTTTTTTTTTTTCTTCGACACTTAGGGCAGCAAAAAAGCTGGAAACGGCCCTGTGTGAAAAGACTGGGGGAATGGGTAGATTGGAACAAACAGCCAATCAGCAGAAGGGAGAGCTTATCAAGAGTGAAAACTGTAGAAAATACTTTGACATCATCTATAGCTGTGAATCCCTCCTTCAACTTCTTCTGCAGCTGCTCTGGCTGGCTTCAGTCTCTGGCTGGCCCTGCCCTGCCATTCTTTCCACAGTCCCACGTGGCTGGGCAGGGGATTGCCATGGGGTCCAAGTGCCCCCAGAGCTCCAGGTCAAGAAAGGGTTATGTGGGTCCAGCTATACCTCATTTTAAACCCTCCCCCTCTGTTCAGCACTCTTTGGGTAAGCTTGATCTCCACCACGTTTTAATTGGCAATCATTTAACTCAAGGCTTGTCTACACAAGAGTTGCTACCTTAGGTGGATGAAGGAGAAGCCCCTGCTTTGACAAAAGGGTCCTGCTAAGCTTTTTCTAGCTGGACATTGCCCTTGCCCTCTGTGTAGGAGCAGTCTTGTGTCTAGAACACAGGACTGGGAGTCAGAAGTTACGGGTTTTATTCCTGGCTTTGTCTCAAACTTCCTGTGTGACCTTGAGCAAGGCACATATTTAACTGCTCTGTACCCCCATTTCTCCTCTGTAAAATAGGGATCACAATATTGGCCTATCTCACCTTTGTGTTATGCGGCTTAATGAACTGAAGTTCATAGAAGTTCTTTGAGGTGGGAGGTGCTATCCAAGTACAAAGAGTGCCCAGATCCCATGATTCCAGGTGCTTTATAAGTGCAGTACTCAGAAATGTGTTCTAAAATTCCAAACACCATTGCAGCCAGGCCCCACATGCAGAATTAGCCAGGCTTTCTGAGGATTGTCAGGTATGCTAATTATTCTCTTCCCTTTCAAAGATTTATCAGGGGCTCTAATCTGGATTGTTTTCTCATCCTCTCATTCTTTAAAAAAAAAATTACCCTATGCATGGTAGGATGTAAAAAGTCAGATATTTCTGAAAGTTCCTTTTTCAGGAGGTAACCAGGAGTACAAGAGAGATGATACTCTTAAAATTAAACTGAGAGTACAGTAGCAGCTGTAAAACATGAGCACCTCCAACAATACAACAAACAGAAGACTAGATTTCCCCTATTATGTCAAAGAAGCCAAGCTCAGCCAGCTGTAAAGGAAATAAGGAGTTTATTTTATTTGCAATGTCAGTAAGGACTGATGTGCAAATTTCCTGTCTGGCTTCCCCAGAAGATTAGCAAAACTTGAGCAAAGGCTACATGTATTTGTTTTTAATGTAGTTGCATTTTATTTTTCTGTTTTGGTGTCGTGGTTGTGAAAAGGAAATGCATTCTAATGAGAGAAGTGAGGGGAAACTGTAACTGAAAAAGCAGGTCACGGGAAACTGATCATGCACTTGATAAAGAAAAGCTCAGAGATGCTGGACATCCCTGATGTGATGTTTGTAATTTTGGCCGTGTAAAACCACATTTTGCAGCTTCGTGCCACCATTTTCACTCTCTCAGATAACTGATCGGTTTAGCTGAGGTTCACCGTAAACCCACGACTCCAATTTGTCCCCGGAGCATACTCTGTTCCCATTCAGAAAGTGATCCTCCCCTGACATACATTTTCAAGTACAATAAATATCTTTATTAAAAGAATATGTGAATTGCCCTATGGAATAGGATATGCATGTTTTTGTTTCTCTTGGGATTTATTTGACTGGTCTGTGTAAGCAAGAAGAAAGAATTGTATGTTCTGGAGCTCTTGCAATACTTCTCTGTGCTCTACTAGAGGATATAGGATTATTTAGTCAAGCTGTGGGCAGAAATGGACTTCACCGGCCTATGAACTCAAGAAGTATCCTGTGCCCTGACTGGCCACTGAAATCGGGATTGTTTTCCCAGCTGCTTCTGGGCCTCCTGTGACTGACAACATTGGAAAGTGAGAGAGAGCCAAGGGAACCACATGAGCAAGTTCAGACCAGTGTAGAATGAGACACGCACTTAGGTCAGTGTGGTGTTCAGAATAGTACAGGGCCACCGTAAAGCTACGAGGACCACTGGAGAATCCAGGTCTTCTCACGCATTAGCCATGGAGGTCTCTTCAGCATTGGGATGATCTCACTGAAACAGAAATTGGGAGTGATGAGATTTATCTTCCTTGCTGTAATCGGGTCTTTTTCTAACTGCTTGTTTCTAGTTACAATCAGGGATCCAAGTTTGGGTTTTAACAATGGCTAGATTCATGATCTCTTAGGTTCATGAAATTCTGGTGTGGAGTCTGCTCATTTGTTCAGCTTCCTGGGAAATGAAAAAGCAGAGTGAGATTTCACAGCACTCGGATTCTCTGAATGTTTGGAAGTGTCTTTTATTAATATGAATCATTTTGGCAGCTTCTGAGATACTCCATAACCCCTCTTTAATCAGTCACTGTCTAAGAGCTGACCCCTGCCTGGCCACAACCTGCATGGCCTGAGCACAAATGAGATGGAAGAACTACTGGGCCCCAAGCTACTGGTACGGTAAACAGCTGGCTTGCTTCAAAATTCATACTGATCGCCTGTTGATTTCTCTGCGGAAGACTCTCATAATAAATGCCCTTTTAAGGATGTAGAATAGGAAAAACCTTAATTCTTATTCTGTGGTGTCATTTAGGATCCATAGGATAAAAAGATCCAGACTGCATGGTTCTGGAGACTGTCACTTACCACTGTAGTTAAAGCTGGGAAGTCAGGCTACCAATACTACAAGTTGTTAACATTTTACAGGTCAGAGTTGTAAGACTGGGAATCGTCCCAATTCGAGATTCTCCCTGTCTCCCTCAGCTCTCTAGCTGTCTATTTCTGCAGCGTTAATTTAACCAACAGAAGATGGATCATCGAACTCAACAACAGAGTGGTGACTTAAAAAAAAAAAAACAGAAAAAAAAACCCCACCCATAGCCATCTTCTTCCTTTCTTCCACTCACAGTACAGACCTTTTTCAATTGGATATGATGCTGTCTGGTATGTCCATCTCCAAGCCAACTTTCCTGTGTTTCATTGAGACTCCTGCCCCCCCCCCCCCCACATTGCTTCACAAAAGCACACAGAAAAGGGAAACTTTCTCTGTCTTTACAGAGAAGTCTTCATATTCTGACTGGGCAACATGTTTCATTTTCTCTTCTGGACCCTTTCTTGCCTGTGACAGAGAAGTTGAACTTTATTTCTTTTTTGAATAGTAGTCCCTAGGCATCTAAGTAAAGAATTGCTCCTAGCCTCCAATAAGAGCACATGCTTTAGGGTCCCTCTTCCCACAATCACTGAATAACTTCTACCAGATCAATGAGGGTCCATTTTTGCCTCTAAATTTCCTCCAATTTCCCATAAATGTATGGTGGCTACATAAATAGGAAACATATTTCTCTCTAAATTGAACACAAATTATTACCTGAGGGAACCTCACATACTCTGCTCTGTGACACATTGTATTTATTCTGTGGCTATCAGGGTTAATGGTCATGTATGCCGTTAAAGTTACTGCTATGATGATCACTGTTTTTTAGATTAGGTTTAGAATTGTTCCACACAGATGTGTAAAGTAGATTCTTCATAGCCAAATTATGTAGTATTGGCACTGACTTTTCTCATAGGAATCTCAAGCTGCTGGGGTAGACTGTCTATACTCTATCTAATGAAATAACTGCACAGGAATAAAATATTCCTCATCTTGTTTGCTGTCTATGTAACCTTGTAAAATTTCTCATAAACATTGCGGATCACTTTGCTCTTTTCTCATTTCACCATTAAGGCCGAGGTGAACATAAATGTTATGCTGCATTACTTTTTAAAATGCTAATGATCAGGTAGAATATCAATGATGATTGAGTGAAGAATATTAGAGTTTGCTATTTTGATATAGTCATCCTCCTTTGTGAAAGGTACTAGTATTGTGAGAACCAAGAAAACCAAAGCAAAGAGAATTAGAGGTAGGACACAAACAATTCAGTCTACTCTTACAGCTTTTGCTGTAACAATTTTTTTTGTTGAAACGTGTTGCCTTAGGCATTTCAAAAGAAAAACTGGGGGGGAGGGGAAGGATCTCAGTAGGGTTGAATGATTTTTTCCATTTTGAAATGGCTTTTTTGTTTCAATGTTTTATAAAATCGTAAGAATTTTTTAAAAGTTGAAATTAAACATTTTGATTGACACAAAATGTTTTGACCCAAAATTAATTTTTTTTCCGAATTATGGTTCCTGAGATTTCTAATTTTTTTTGTTTTGTTTTGTTGTTGGTTTTTTTGGTGCATTTTGGAACTGAAGAAAATTTAAAATCGTGACACTCCCCCTGAAACAAAAAATCCAGTTCACATACAGGTCTCTTCATCTGTTGTTTTACTGCATTGACGTTATCTACACTTACTGGCACATCCCTTTATCTGTAACTAAACTTCTTAGCTATTTGGAAGGACTGGACAGGTCTAAACTAGGACACTGTCTTCTCACAATTTACAATGTGTCTTTACAGGGGCTGCAAGTAAATACTCTGGGTATGTCTACACTGGCAAGTTTCTGCACCACAAGTTATACCACTTTTATTAAAACGCTGGAATTAAACCGCTGTTGCGTGTCCATACTGTGCTCCTTGTGACACTGGAGTGCATCCACATTAGCAGCTCTTGCAATGGCAAAGACAGCAGTGCATTGTGGTAGCTATCCCACTGTGCAACTGGCCGCAGGGTGCTTTGGGAAAGGTTTGCAATGCCTCATGGGGCAGGCACAGCGTCACATGATGCAGGTTTCCCAATCCATTGTTCCATGGGCATCCTACTACATTGCCAGCCACTTTTCAACTGAAGGGGGGGGAGGAGAGTGTGTGACGGGGAGCGGGGGGGAGAGACTGTGTTTTGGGGGACAGAGAGTCAGTCAGCATACTGTCTTGTAAGTTCAGACAGCAGCAGGAAGCAACCAGTCCTGAGGCAGGGGGAGGGGGAAACCCCGACATCAGCCCCTGGGCTCTCTGCACAGTGCGCGCTCGCTCGCGCTCTCGCTCTCTCTCTCTCTCTCTCTCACACACCCTCACCAACACCTGCCTCTGTGTTCAACAGCAGGAGCATTCCACGTTAATGCTTTGTGTCCCGGAGGAGATCAGCACAGCATGGAAAGGCTGTCAGAAACGATGCTTTGAAAGGGGAGGGGTGCATGTCTCCAGGGCAGCCGAGTTCAAAACAATGAGCAAAGCGGTCACTTGAGGGACGCTGGACAAAAGACAGCTCCAGAGGCCAATTACAGCGCAAAAAGCAATCCAGTGTCTACACTAGCAACAGAGCGATGGAGAGTCTGTACAAATAGCCTTATGGCTCTCATTGAGGTGGGTTTTTTTTGCAGCACTGCAACTGAGGAGTTTCTGCGCACAAAGTGGCTTGGCAGTGTGCACACGTCTGCAGTTTGAGCGCAAAAAGCTGTTTTACTTCGCACAAACTTGCCAGTGTAGACAAGCCCTCCTTACTGACATACAGCATGTTCCTAAATACAGCTGCTAGGACATGCTGAACCTTACAATAAGGCCTGAAATATTACCTTATGTTATGATTTATGTTCAGTTTTATTTGATCTGCCCATCCTTAGGACTAATTTCAGGGTCTACATGTGGAAACCCCCAGTGAAGACAAATACAAGGCTTATATTTTTAATCTGGTCTCTGACTCCCCCCTTTAACTTCTGTGAAGAGTAGTAAGCTAACTATGCTCTCGGGGGTGTGCATGCAATTCCCACTGACTGAGGCACAGAGACACTAAGTACTTAATGTCCAAGTGCAGACTGAAAGCTATGAGAAAGCTGGGAACTGAACCCCAATCATTTGAGTCCTAAGCCAGTGCTTTAGCCACAAGACCATCCTGTTAACATGAAGACAAGTAGTGCTGCCCTGTGCACCGTTGTGGTATATGACTTGCCTAAAATCAGCAGTTGCCACTTTCTGAACACAATGTCCTCTCTCTCTCAAGGTTAGTGGTTACAGGAGAAGTACATGTGTGGCAGGTAAGGATTACAGCATCGGCAACCTTAATTTCTAAATAGATATTAAGTAATTCCAGCAAATATTCATGAGACTCAGGCAGGCCAGGGGATGCAGGGTTCAGAGCTCAGCACTGATGACTGGTTAAGTCTGGTGAACATCTAGAACTTTCCCACAGGCTCTCTGTGGCCATTCCACTGCCATGTTCCCTCTATATGTGCATGGATTTAATTCTCTCTGCACTCTGGAAAATATAGTCTATTTTAACATTCTTTCCACAACTTCACTGTAGGCTACATGCATCTATTGTTTGTCCTTCTGGTCTGTTAACTTATACCTACTTTGGCAAACTACTATTTATGACATCAAACAACATCTGATATGAATCTGAGCCAAATCAAATATAATTTTTGGGCTGCAAAGTACAGCCAGCCAGCAACCATACCGAAGCAAGCAAAAATAGAGCTCCGGAGGTACTGTTCTGGGCAGCACACAGGACAAAATGACTAAGAGCCAGAAGGCCAAATCCTGAAGTCCTTGTTCAGGTTCTACCCAAGTCCTTACTCAGATGGAGTAACTCCCAGTGACTTAAAAACTGACTGAGGACTCGGACTTTAGATTTTATAAAAAGATACATCTGAACAGGAAAGCTCTTTTAACAGAAGCCCATCTCTGTTCTCTCTTTCTACAAAAGAGACATTATTAGCTAACTGTGTACTGGAGACAGGCAGGAAACCCAACTGTTCTAACTTACTGCACAGCTCTCCCCAGCTGCCTATGAACTGTTCAGCAGCAGATGAGAATTCCCAAAGCTGCAGGGACTCCCCACCTTCAGCTCACCCCCTGTGCTGGGGTGTGTGTGAGAGCCTATGGCAGCCCACAAACCTGTGTGGGGATGGGTCTGCAAACCCCACAATGAGCCAAAAGGGTTAAAAGGCAATGCTGGACCCAGGTAGCCCTGCCTCTACAGGCCTGCCGAACTTCCTCCAGCTTAAGGAGTGGATTACAAGGAGCTCAGAAGCCCAGGCAAGAGGTGGACAGGCTGCAGGAAAGAAGAATCCATTTCCAGGAAGTTACTGAATCTGTCAGGGGAGCTTCGTGCTGGTTAGTCACAACCTATGGATCGCTATAGTCCCTGTATGAAGTGTGTGGTGGAGCCTTCTGCAACCACCACACACTTCATACAGGGACTATAGCGATCCATAGGTTGTGACTAACCAGCACGAAGCTCCCCTGACAGATTCAGTAACTTTATGACTGGGGTGGGGTGCAAAGGGAAATAGATTTGAAAACATGGAATTCCAGTTGATAGTTCAAGATCTCGCAACCCTCCAACTGGGACTGGATGTACATTGGCTTGGAGCTATCTTTTCCTCAAGGCTGCCCTGACCCACCAGAGAGGGCTAGAGTGACCAGACAGCAAGTGTGAAAAATCGGGACAGCGGGTGGAGGATAATAGGAGCCTATATAAGAAAAAGACCCAAAAATTGGGACTGTCTCTATAAAATCGGGACATCTGGTCACCCTAGCAGGGGGCAGTCACCACTGCAGAGAGTCCCTGGCAGCATGGCTTCATTGTGGCTGGACTGCCTTGGGCTGGCAGGAAGTGCTCTGGGGGCTGCTGGAGAGTCATGGGATCAGAACAAGTCACCTGCTGTGGTTGCCCATGTATCCATAAAGATCCTTGGGATCTCGCCAGCTCTGGGCCCTATGGTCTATTCCACGGGAGGAAGCCCTGTCCAGCCCTCTGACAAATCAATCAGGAATTCTGTGAGGGGATTCTCATGAAGATTTCTTCTCCCAGAGCCCCTTTCCATGGGTCTTACATCAGAACATGGCACTTTGGGCCAAAAGATTTAGTTTCAAGCTGATTGAAAAATGGAATGACCATTCTGTTTAAAAATTGTTTCCATTTTGCAGAGTTTGAAACTCATTTGTTTTTTTTTTTTAAATGTTTTTTAAATTTAGCTTTGAATTTTCTTCCCCCTCTACTCCTCTTTCTCTTTTGCCTCCAAGTGCAATAAAATTAATGATGGCTAGAGTTTAGGGGAGCTCCCTCACTTTTTCTTTTGCTACTCCAGAACTTTTCAAAGTTTTCTCCGAAGTTTTGGAAAGTTACAGAATGGAACAAGAAAAATTGATGATTATTTTTTTTTAAGTGAGGAACCATATGACAAACCTGCAGTCAGTGGGAGAAAATAGGGGGAGGGAGTTGGAAAGGGGGAGAGAGAGAAAGGGGGAAGTGAAAAGAAAATTCAAATTTTCAGTTTTGACAAAAAATTCAAAATAAATATGGACATTTATTGTGAAAGCTTTTAGTTTTAAAAAAGGCCATTTTCATCAGAAAATAATTAGAATGGGTTCAAATGTTTCATTCAAATTAGTTGTTATATACAAGCTGTATTTTGCCCTAGATTTTTGTGCAAAACCCCTACTGATTTCACTGATAGATCTGCTGTTCAAGGGTAGCATGTACCCTAACTTTAGACCATAATTGGCTCATAGACCATAATTACAAATGTATTAATAACTGGAACTTCAATATCTCACAAATAACTAGTCCAATCCAACTCACGCTTCATAAAATAATAACATTGAAGATTAAGAAGACCACAAATGCAGAATTGCAGACAGAATGAACCCTTTTGTGAAAGGGGTTGATCACAACTGGCCATATAACACAAAGTGTCTTTCAGCCTTAACTGTGACATCACTGCAGGTGTATAACTACAACCTTTTTATGGGCAAAATAGAACCACGTTGTTTTTTGTCATGTAAAGAGCAAGACACAGCAATGAGAGGAAACCACATGGGCACAGTTGGGTCCCAGCTGATGGTAATACCTACCTATTAGAGATCAAAGCACTTTATGAATGAGGTCAGCCTTATTATACCCATTTTACAGATGGAGAAACTGAGGCACGGGGAGGGACATGACTTGCCCAAGGTCACCTAGCAGGCCAGTGGCTGAGCTGGGAATTGAACCTTAGTCTCCTGAGTCCCATTCCAGTGCTCTAGCCCTAGGCTATGTTTACTAAATAGCCACAAACATGCAAGGCCTAGCTACATATTTTCTGCTGCTCCAGCTGGTTTCTGATGGCTTCCAAAACACAGGACATAGTGAGTGGCACTGGAGGACTCAAACTATTTAAATGGCTGCAACCCTATTATTACACATAAAGGAAACACAAAGACTGTTGAACAGTGTTGCATGCAGTTCACTGGTTGGAGTCAAGGCTCAGATCCTGAGTTTTTTCTGTACACATGGCGGGAGTGAGGTTTAAAATGTAAAGTGGCACTAATTAGGTTTTATAATGTTTTAGCTTTTCTCAGTACACTGGCCAATAGACCATCTTGTTTTCAGAAACAAAAGCTTGTCAATTACTTTAAAATAAAAAATGAAAGCCAGTCATTCCTATGTCACACTAACTTTAGGCAAGACAGATTTGGCAAACTCCAGGACAAGGCAAAGATGAAAGACATGACAAAGAAGTCAGCATTTCTGAGCCTCTGCCTCTTATCCAATGAATATGAACCAACAGCACTGATGGGGAAATAAAATAATGAAAGGAAATTCACAGGGCAACATCTGTTTCAGTGTCAGAATTCATTAATAGGAAGAAGGGGAAACAATAGATACACTGGAGAAATTAGGAAAATCTGTGATTAGAAGCAAATGTGTCACTCAGGTCCATTATTTTCTGTTGCTCGCAACTACATCCAACAGATCAAACGAATTTGAGGCCAGCCAAAGAGTATATATGAAGCGTAAGTGTATTATGGTACTCATTATCCTCTATGCAACTCTCTCTAAAGAGTTTGTTCTCTAGCCATATACATGATCACAAATGTAATAAAAGTGGGAAATGCTGAGAAAGCAACAGTCTGGTTCGGTGATATCATCTATACTGTAAACAAATGTCGATGCAGAGTTATAAATAATCTTTTTATAGTAATCTTGAACTGATCTGATACCAATTGTGAGCAAACTTCATGACAATTCTTTTGCTTTGAAGAAAGGGGAGAATAACCCACAATATAAAATTAGATATATTTATATAGGTGCTTCTCATGCGTAATGTACATTTCAAAAAATCTCATTGCCTCTGTAAAGTGTCTTGGGGCCTGCTCCAAGTCCATCAAAACCAAAGGAAATCTTGCTATTGACTTCAGCAGGTTTTGATCAGGTCCTTACTCTGCATCAATCAGTCTTTAATATTGTGATCCCTTTTTGACCCAAGCTGTTAGCCAAAATGCAGGATCCAGCGAGTTGTTTTGGTTAGGAGGAGAAATTGTTGATGAAGTCAGGTATTGAACAAGCAATCCTGTTCATTTTCAAAGAATGTATAAAATTTGGGTTCCTTGAACATGGCAGGAAACAGTTTGCTTACAAGCCCAAGCCCCTTTCCAACCAGCACTTAGCCCAAAAGCCCTCTCTAGGCTTTTCTCAGGGTCCCTTTCCCAGTGCTTGTTCTGGCAGTGTCTCTGGCTTTCTGCTGCTTCACTCTCCATTTCTCTGGTGTTTGTCCTGTTTTTTTCTCTCTCTCACCCACTCCACCGAGCAATATCCAACAAAACCCCTGTGCCTACATGACACATACAATACCATAAAAATAGAGTCCTTATTTTGGGCAGTGACCTATGCCTGTGTTTGGGTGCGGGCGTCTATTATTTCAGCTACCTGGTTCCATAAAGGACTTTAATGGCTACAACTATCTTAAATGAAGGGTAGTTGTAACCACGTCAGTCCCAGAATATTAGAGACACAAGGTGGGTGAGGTAATATCTTTTAATATCTTGAAAGCTTGTCTCTCTCACCAACAGAAGTTAGTGGTCCAATAAAAGACATTACCTCACCCCCCTTGTCACTCTCAAATGAAAGGTGACAGTTAAGCCCATTAAATGTAATCTGATATTTGCCTGATCCATAACCACATTATTCTGTTGAGCACCCTCTTTGCCTTATTTTGATGTTTAAAAAAAAGTCTGAGGGCATTAGACCTATCTTATCATTGCTAGAGGGAACCAGTATCAGAATGATTTTTTTCCCAATTAGCCTCAGTCAACAGTCACCATGAAATGCAAAGTTTTGCCGTTTCACCACTGGTTGATTAAGACGTTGTTGGTAGGGATGGTGTTCCTAGCCTCTGTTGCCAGAAGATGGGAATGAGCAACAGGGAATGGATCACTTGATGATTATCTGTTCATTCCCTCTGGCGCACCTGTCATTGGCCACTGTTAGAAGACAGGATACTGGGCTAGATGGATCTTTAGTCTGATCCAGTATGGGCATTCTTATGTTCTTGTATTGGCTCTCATTCTCTATTATACTAAATAATTTGTAGTATACTGTACATGACTGTGGCTTATAAGAATGGCCATCCTGCGTCAGATAAATGTTCCATCTACACCAGTATCCTGTCGTCGGATAGTGGCCAATGCCAGGTGCTTCAGAAGGAATGAACGGAACAGGCAATCAAGCGATCCATCCCCTGTTGTCCACTCCTAGCTTCTGGCAGTCTGGCTTAGGGGACCTTGTCCTCTGAAGTGCTGAGCACTCAGCACTTCACAGAATCAGGCACTTCTTGGATGTTAGATCTCTTTGCAATAGCAGATGGTATTTACTAATGATGCTATAAGTTCCATGATACTACAGGAAACCATTAGAAAAGAGATACACAAAGCCTAATCTTTTTTGGCTTCTCTCAGTGGTGTATCAGTGGTGTATTAGGTTTAACTCTTTATCTAGTCCATCAATAATAGCTACCAACTGAGAGTGGAATTTTCTTGCTTCACATGGGGACGCCATTCAGTGTGTGTCTGTAATGGTTTGAGGGACCTGTCTGTGTACAACTTACAAATTCTGTTTGATATTATGAACTGTCTGTCTTTACGGTGTACTTGCATCATACTTCTTGTGTTAGGGAGAGGGGGACGGCGCCTGAGTGTCTGCCTCTTAATGGGATGTTCATTAAGGTTCTCCATCAACCAGTCAGTAAGCCTTGCCCTAGCAGAACAAAGGTGTGCCTGAAACCTAGGCAAAACTAGTTCTCTCTAGCTTGTCTGCAGTGGACTGGAGAGTATTAAAAATGGGAAGGGGAAACAAAGAACCAAGATGTTAACACCGGCTTTTGAAAACATGGAGACTCGGAGGATCAGAACACTAGGAGAGACTGGGGACAGGAGCATAGGTGCCGACTTCCCCTCTTTCCCACGGATGCTTGACCCCCTGCTCTGCCCCGGCCCTGGTCCCACTCCACCCTTTCCATGAGACCCCACCCCTTCCCCGCCCCCATTCCAACCCCTTCCCCAAAGTCCCTGCCCCAACTCCGCCCCCTCCCTGCCAATATTCCAACTCCTTCCCCAAATCCCTGCCCCGGTCCCACCTCCTCCCCTGAGTGTGCCATGTTCCCACTCCTCCCCCGCCCCAGAGCACGCTACCGCTACCAAACAGCTGTTTGGCGGTGGCCAGGCAGGAAACGCTGGGAGGTAGGTGGAGGAGCACAGACGCGGCATGCTTGGGGGGGGGAGGAGGAAGTGGGGCAAGGGAGAGGGGAGCTTGGCTGCTGGTGGGTGCAGAGCACTCATTAATTTTTCCCCGTGGGTGCTCCAGCCCCGGAACTCCCAGAGAGTTGATGCCTATGGGCAGGAGTAAGAAGGGTGTGACGGGTTGGACCCACCTTCTGGGATGCCACCTGATGTACTGGGGTTTTACTGAGCCTCTCCTGCTCAACCAACCTGGGTTCCCTTTTCCTGCTTTGTTGAATTAGGTTTTGCAGCACACACACACAGGTAGGGCCACACCCCACTGCAGACACAGACTGAAGTCAGCTCTGTGTGAGAGGACTCCCCCAGCACTCATGTGCACACTCCTTTTGGGAAATAAATCCAAAATAATACGGTCTTGCACTATATAGAAAAATCTGCACAGCGCAAGCTCATAAAAATCCGCCCTCTTCCTCAATGTGAAGAGAGATGTGCATGACTTCTTACCCCCACCCCCCGTTAGAAATTACATAAACTGGGTTTAATAATGAACAAAATAAGTTTATTAACTACAAAAGGTGAATTTTAAGTGGTTAAAGGGATAGCAAACAGAACAAAGCAGATTACCTTAATAAATAAACAAAAGCCTCAGACTGAGCTTAACACACTAGATAGGTAGGATACAAATTAGCAAATTCTCACTCTGAGTGATAAAACAGGCTGGCAGATTCTTAAGGCACAAGTTGCCTTGGTTTTCCCAGGTTTTCTTACACAGGCTAAAAATCCTTACAGCCTGGGACCATCACTGACCACAGTTGAGTCTTTGTTACTCAGGTGATTTCAGTTGTGTTGTTGTAGGGAGAGTGAGGTCCCCTCATGTTGTCATTGTTCCTCTTTTATATCACCCCCCTCCCCATCCCCACTTGCTGGAAAGCTTTTTTTTTTTTTTTTTGCTGTCACCTGGGTCAAACAGTTCCCATTATATAGAGCTATCTCTGAGAGGTTTCTACTGCACACAGTTCCTGGGGTAATCCTTATGTTTGTGTGCATTTCTTCAGTAAGCCACTAGCATTGTTAGCACATTTGAAATAGAGAGACATGGTCAATATTCCCAGCTTCAGATACAAAAATGATACATGCATACAAATTGGATAAAAACCTTCGGTAAGTTATAATCTTTCCAATGACCGCTTACAAAACCCATCTTGCATAAAGTATATGTGAGTTATAGTGAGCATGGATTTGTCAAGAACTAATCATGTCAAATCAACCTGACAGCTTTCTTTGACAGGTTAACAAGCCTTGTGGATGGGGGGAAGCAGTAGATGTGGTATACCTTAACTATAGTAAAGCTTTTAATACTGTCTCGTATGACCTTCTCATAAACTAGGGAAATGCAACCTAGATGGAGCTACTATAAGGTGGGTGCATAACTGGTTGGAAAACCATTCCCCGAAAGTAGTTATCAGTGGTTCACAGTCATGCTGGAAGGGCATAATGAGTGGGGTCCCACAGGGATCAGTTCTGGGCCTGATTCTGTTCAATATCTTCATCAATGATTTAGATAATGGCATAGAGAGTACACTTATAAAGTTTGCAGCCAATACCAACCTGCACACATACAAAATGGGAAATGACTGCCTAGGACGGAGTACCGCAGAAAGGGATCTGGGGGTCATAGTGGACAACAGGCTAAATATGAGTCAACAGTGTAACACTGTTGCAAAAAAAGCAAATATCACTCTGGGATATATTAGCAGGAGTGTTGTATGCAAGACAAGAGAAGTAATTCTTCCAGTCTACTCTGCGCTGATTAGGCCTCAACTGGAGTATTGTGTCCAGTTCTGGGTGCAACATTTCAGGAAAGATGTGGACAAATTGGAGAAGTCCAGAGAAGACCAACAACAATTATTAAAGGTCTAGAAAACATGTCCTATGAGGGAAGGTTAAAAAAATTGGATTTGTTTAGTCTGAAAAAGAGAAGACTGAGAGGGGACATGATAACAGTTTTCAAGTACATAAAAGGTTGTTACAAGGAGGAGGGAGAAGAATTGTTCTAGGACAAGAAGCAATGGGCTTAAATTGCAGCAAGGGAGGTTTAGGTTGGACATTAGGAAAAACTTCCTTACTGGCAGGGTGGTTAAGCACTGGAATAAATTGCCTAGGGAGGTTGTGGAATCTCCATCATTGGAGATTTTTGAGAGCAGGTTTGACAAACACCTGTCAGGGATGATCTAGATAATACTTAGTCCTGGCATGAGTGCAGCGGGCTGGACTAGATGACCTCTCGAGGTCCCTTCCAGTCCTATGATTCTTTGAAATCCCTAAAAATGCTTGAGTAGTGAGGAAACTCAGGCAGGGAATTGCATACAGGTGCTTCATATTTTGCCTGGATCTGTATATAGTAGAACCTCCAAGGTACGACCACCAGAGTTATGGACTGACCAGTCAACTGGACACCATGTGAAACTGGAAGTAACCTATCAGATAACAGCAGAGACAAAAAAAGCAAATACTGTACTGTGCCTGTATTGCATCTTAAAGGTAGACACATGTCGGCTGCCTGTCCCCATCTCACCCCCGCCCCCACAGGTAGGAGGTGAAGACCCTGGGGCTACCAGCCCAAGGCAGATAGAGCCAACCGAGCAGGAGCAGCGCTGGGGACTGTGCTGCTTTCCCTCCCTCTCCCTCGCCGGGAGGGGGATGTGCTGTATTCGCACACACACACACACACACACACACACAGCAAGGAGGGGAACAAGCCCGGCAAATTCAGTCTGCGCCAGGGTAGGAAGCTGCAGGTGGGAGCTCAGCTGCTGCTGAAGCCTGGCCTGGAGTGTCAGCTGCTGCATCTGGAGCCCGAACTACACTTTGTTCAGAGTTATGAACATTTCAAAGTTACGGACAACCTTCATTCTTGAGGTGTCCGTAACTCTACTGTGTCTTTTTTGCTGTCTGAGAGTAAAGAGTGATTGGTTTAGAAATGCCTATGCAATGTCTGTTTTATTTACTTCAACTGTCATGTATCCCTGAAGGGTTAATCTATTAGTTTACCTATGAGGGTGTAGCTCTGGGGAAGGTGTGATTAAGTTAATGAGGTGTCAGTGAGGAGGCAGCCACACTGGCTTTAGGACCTAGGGCAGGGATACCAGACACTCTATATCAGGGGTTCTCAAACTGGGCTTCGCGACCCCCAAAGTTATTACATGGGAGGTCGCGAACTGTCAACCTCCACCCCAAATCCTGCTTGCCTGCAGCATTTATAATGGTGTTAAATATATTTTTTAAGTGTGTTTAATTTATTAGGGGGGTTGCACTCAGAGGCGTGCTGTGCAAAAGGGGTCACCAGTAAAAAAGTTCGAGACCCACCGTTCTATATCCAGGGAGTGAGCCCTAGAGGAGAGACAGTACCTGGAGCCTACCCAGACTGAAGGGAGTTTAAAAAGCACCTGGATCCAGCATGTGGGTCTAAACACAACAGTTTGAGTGAGATGTGGGTAAAATCTACCATCTGATATAGGAATACAGGGCTCTTCTGTTGATCTACCCTGTTAGCAGATGGTACCCAGCAACTTTAAGTAAGGTTCTAACTGCTGCGAAATCATTGTGCACCTTGTTAATGCCACCAGGCTAACAGAGAGGGATGTGACACGCTACAGTCAGAGAGTACTGGGGCAGAGGCAGGAAAATCCTGTAGAAATCATAGGAATAGCCAGGCTTTGGGTGGAAGCTTATGCTGAGCTTGGTTCTAATACTATTTGAATTTATATATAAGTGATGTACTCAAAACAACATGCCGCAAGTTTCTTATGCCAATGACCTGGCACTAATGACACAGGCCGCAACACTCAAGGAAGCAGAAGGCATCCTTAATGCTGATCTGAAGAGGATGGAAAACTACTCTTGCTAAGGGAGCCAAACCCAATCCATCAAAAGTGGTGTCGGCAGCTTTCCATCTCAGCAAGTGTAACTCTAAGAGGATGTTGGGCAGGCTCCGACATAAACCAGAAGCACCTAATATATGAGCTCACCATTGATCAGTGCCAAAGACAGTGAATACCATCAACCATGTTAGGAAGTTAAATGGAAGATGCATGCCCCTGATGCACAAATGGAGAATCAATGTGCAAATGCAGAAAACTCCAGACCATCAAACACATTGTGAACAAGTGCCCCATCTTTTCATTTCCAGGAGGCACAGCAAAGGTGCATTCTGCATCTCCTAAATGGGTTTCAAAACTTTCCATTAACTTGTAAATGTTGCTATTTCCATGCTAAAGAAGAAGATTTGAGATCTCGAGCAAGGCAAACCTTCCAGTGGATACAGAGGAGTTGAGCTGGGTATAGGCAGGGTTCCTATGATGGGGAGCAGTGCTGCCTAAGGAGAGGAATGGAAATGGAGCCTTCCTCTGCTTCCTTCTTCCTCCGTCAATCCTAGCAGCTCCATTGGTTTGCCTGTCTCTGCAGGGTCCCTGTACACTTCTGTGCTATTGCCATTTAAGGCCACAGCCCCTTTTCACTCTGCAGGAAGGCAAACTTCTCCCTCTCCCAGGGGGATGCTGAGTAGGAATCTTTGCAAACTGAAATTCAGTTTCCTGACCCTACTATACAACTACCCTGCAGAAAGCGTGGTCTGGGCTCATTTCTCTCTTCCAGTGTCTTCTGCATGAAACATCTAGAACCACCTTCTTCTAAAAGAGAGGTTTCCTTCATAATGAAGGTATCACAAGCTTCCCAGTCCTACCCTGTTTTAAATGCAGAAAGTGAATCACTGGCACCAATTTTATATAGAAGAGAGTTCCAGCCAGTCAGAGCTAAATGTGGGCCCTGTATATTCTACAGAGCACAGACTTAAAGAAAAGTTCTACACTACACTAATTTCTCTGCACCCCTAAAGGCGATATACTACTAATCTACAGAATATTGGTGATCCCATACATTAAGTCATTCATAACTTCTGGAAGGATGCAGAGGAGGCTCCAAGTCAAAACTAGTACCTGATGAATAATTCACTGAGTAGCCTCAGGATTCTGTATTAGTCACATTAATTTTGTACTTCCCAAATCAATTCAACAATATAAGCTCTATTTACACATACTATTAGCACGTGATACAGTGTTTTGGTTCATAAACTATATGATGGTATCTTAATATACTATACAATTATATCCTGTCTCAACACCATACACCTGGCAGCACATTTCTGGGTTGTCTTTGCGTGTTCCAGGTGGTGTAGGATACTGAATGCCTGTGCATTATAAATCACATGAGATTGATATTCTACTCCGCCCCAAACAGAGAGCTTGTACCAGCAAATCTTCTGCACTCGGAATGCCTATTGACTTCAGTGGATTGGGACTTACAGGATCAGGCCTACACCGTCATCAAAGCTTTACAGAGGAATTTACAGAGGAAAACTAAGACAATTAGAGCTGTCTCTCTACTAGCCATTGCTGATGGAGACATGATCTCACACCATAGCCAATGGCATCATTGCCAACTCTCAAAATTTTATTATGAGTCTCTCAATATTTTGGTGGTGGTCTTCGAGCCCCATCTCTTGGAATCACGAGTCTCAACTTTCTCTTAAAACAAAGTAACTTTTTAGCCCTTAGGGTTGCAGAGAAGAGCTCAAAAATGGGACTTAGGTGTAACCTATTGGCTCAAAAACCAGGAGGCAAAGAAAAAGTACCCAACATTCATTATTACAAAAAATCTTGTGACTCTTAAGTTGATCTTGTGATTTTTGAGATGTGACGAGCCCTTTCTGAGCACTTGGACCTGGCGGTGCTGCAATTGGGAATTCTGGTTTTTGTCCAGCATTCTATAGCCATTTAAAATATTGGGTGAACGGCTCTTCCATGCCTTCGCTGACACTTTTCAGTGACTCTTGTAACTAACACAGCTCACATAATTAAACATGTGCTGAACTTGTTGAGAGAAATTCAGTTGCCTCTAGCCTGCACCTCAAGAGCTTTGAGGAGCAGACATTATGCATGTGGCCCACTATTTACATCACAGAAAGATAAGAAGTACAGAAATTGCACCCCAAATATATTCTAGATTTAGGTATCCCAAAGACATTTAAAAGCTTTAGACTAAGATTTGATAAGTGGATAGTGATTTGGGGTTACCCAGAGGTGAAAGTAAGCTGGTCTGGTCCGGTACAGCGTACCGGCAAGAGCCAGTACTCCGTGCCGGACCGCACCGGTTTCCACGGCGGGAATTTAAAGGGCTCGGAGCTCCCTGCCGCTGCGGGGAGCCCAGAGCCCTTT
Organism: Malaclemys terrapin pileata; assembly: GCF_027887155.1. Classification (NCBI taxonomy): domain Eukaryota; kingdom Metazoa; phylum Chordata; order Testudines; family Emydidae; genus Malaclemys; species Malaclemys terrapin. The sequence goes on from NC_071506.1 coordinate 256,325,667, forward strand.
AAATCCTGCCTGCAGCTCTGGCGGCCGGGCTGGGGCCAGGATTTAAAGGGCTCACAGCTCCCTGCAATGGCAGGAGCTCCAGGCCCTTTAAATCCTGGACCCAGCCGGGCTTGGGCGGGGATTCAAAAGGCCCGGAGCTCCCGTGGGCTGCGGGGAGCCCTGAGCCCTTTAAATCCCCCCCGCAGCTCCGGCAGCCGGGCTGGGGCCGGGATTTAAAGGGCTCAGAGCTCCCCACAGCAGAGGAAGCTCCAGGCCCTTTAAATCCCGGCCCCAGCCCGGCAAGGCTCGGGGCTCCCCGCAGCCGTGGGAGCTCTGGGCCCTTTAAATCCACGCCCGAGCCCGGCTGCCAGGCTGGAGCCGGGATTTAAAGGGCCCAGAGCTCTGCAGCGGCCAGAGCCCCGGGCCCTTTAATTTGCCCCTGAGCCCCGGGCGCTCCCAGCCACCTCTGCAGCTGGGAGCCCTGGGTTGATTTACAGGCCCTGGGGCTCCCAGCCACAGCCGGTGCCCCAGGGCCTTTAAATCTTGAGAGGCCCCGCCTCTTCCAGTTGAGGCCCTGCCTCTTCCAGATGAGGCCACGCCCCCTGTCATAACTATAAAGGGAAGGGTAACAGCTGTCCTGTGTACAGTACTATAAAATCCCTCCTGGCCAGAGACTCCAAAATCCTTTTCCCTGTAAAGGGTTAAGAAGCTCAGGTAACCTGGCTGGCATCTGACCCAAAGGACCAATAAGGGGACAAGATACTTTCAAATCTTGGTGCGGGGAAGGCTTTTGTTTGTGCTCTTTGTTTTGGGAAGTTGTTCGCTCTTGGGACTGAGAGGGACCAGACATCAATCCAGGTTCTCCAAATCTTTCTGAACAAGTCTCTCATATTTCAAACTTGTAAGTAAACAGCCAGGCAAGGCGTGTTAGTTTATCTTTGTTTTCTCAACTTGTAAATGTACTTTTTACTAGAGTGTTTATCTCTGTTTTCTGTACTTTGAACCTAAGGCTAGAGGGGGGTCCTCTGAGCTCTTTAAGTTTGATTACCCTGTAAAGTTATTTTCCCATCCTGATTTTACAGAGAGGATTTTTACCTTTTTCTTTAATTAAAAGCCTTCTTTTTAAGAACCTGATTGATTTTTCCTTGTTTTTAGATCCAAGGGAGTTGGATCTTGATCCACCAGGAGTTGGTGGGAGGAAGGCGGGGAGTGGTTAATTTCTCCTTGTTTTAAGATCCAAGGGGTTTGGATCTTGATCCACCAGGAGTTAGTGGGAGGAAGGAAGGGGGATGGTTAATTTCTCCTTGATTTAAGATCCAAGGGGTTTGGATCTGTATTCACCAGGGAATTGGTGAAGGTCTCTCAAGGCTACCCAGGGAAGGGAACTAGCTTTGGGATGGTGGCAGCGGACCAGATCTAAGCTGGTAGTTAAGCTTAGAAGTTTTCATGCAGGCCCCCACATTTGTACCCTAAAGTTCAAAGTGGGGAAGCAGCCTTGATACCCCTGCTCAGGACTCCGGCGTACGGGTAAGTCCTTTAAGTTTCACCCCTGGGTTACTCTGCTTTTGGGTACCAAACTTGAGTCCCCTTAAAGGGGCTCAATTTTCAGAAAGTGCTGAGCCCCCACACTCTGAAAATCAGACCCTTTTAGGTGTCTCAAGATAGTAGCCAAAAACTGACACACCCCAAATCGCCAGTCACTTTTAAAAATCTTGACCTTAAAGTAGGAGGAGAGCGCTAAAGTCTCCCTGGCTAGTGCAGGGTGGTGCAAATTGTTTCCACAGCCACCCTCTCTTGGGGCTTCTGGCTGGTGAGGGCAGCTTTTGTTTTCACTACGAGCTCCAAAAGACCCCACTGAAGAAGGCTGCAGTAAAAGTGCACTGAAATAGCACATCTCCTATTTCTGTGTCACAACCTCACCTCAACCAGTGCCATCCGCTTTTGGGGCTATGCTGGCCTCCAGCAGCGACCCAATGGAAGGGAGGTTTTGATTACGTTCCAACATCACTTTCACCTCCTGGATTTCCTGCTGCCAGACAGCCTGCTTTATGTCAGCACAATCCGGAAGGACTAGGGGGGAAAGTTAGCCCAAACTTTTCCTACCACCATCTTTTTACCAAAGTCAGATTAATTGCAAAAATGAGTTAGAAGTAGTTTTGGGTACTACGCCTGCTTCTGAATATACCTTCCAATGTTTGTGGTCTTGCAATCGTATTTTTCTATATTTACCTAAATTATTTTTCTCTCCCCCACTGCTGTGTGAAAGACGCTCACGAAAATAGTGTAAATACTCTGTACAGGGGAAAGAGTAAAACTGATTGTCATGTGCACAAAGTGAACAAACTAAAAAAAAGAGAGAACATAACTTTTTGTCTAATCTTTCACATGTAGCAAACTTTGCTGTTCTAATTGATTTTTTTTTTTTAAGTTCACATTGGCCCTTTCGAACCACTTTGCTTCTTTGATAACGTGGATTATCAAATTAGTACCTGTTAGTTGATAGGTAGGACCCTACCAAATTCACGGCCATGAAAAACACATCACGTACTGTGAAATCTGGTCTCCCCCTGTGAAATCTGGTCTTTTGTGTGCTTTTACCCTATATTATACAGATTTCACAGGGGAGTCAAGGGGTCCTATCCCAAAAGGGAGTTTCAGGTGGGTCTCAAGGTTATTTTACGGGGATCGTGGTATTGCCCCCTTACTTCTGCACTGCCTTCAGACCTGGATGGTCAGAGAGTAGTGGCTGCTGGCCAGGTGCCCAGTTCTGAAGGCAGCACCCCGCCAGCAGCAGCACAAAAGTAAGGGTGGCAATACCATACCATGCCACCGTTACTTCTGTGCTGCTGCCTACAGAGCTGGGCAGTCAGAGCATGGTGGCTGGTGACTGAGGGCCCAGCTCTGCACGAGCAGCACAGAACTAAGGTTGGGAATACCATACTGAACCGTTACATGGCATATTCTTTATGGAAATACATTTATGATATGGATATGGGATAACAGATATATTTTATACAAGATGGGCCTTGTAAGGTATCATTGGAAAGGTTATGATTTACTGAATGTGATTATCCAATTTGTATGTATGTATCATTTCTGAATCTAAACTTAGGAATATTGACTATGCAACAATTACAACTGTGTATATTTGGGAGACACCCACCAGACAACAGGCCATCAGCTTTGAAGGGCCACTAGGAAGAAACAATAAGACTTTGAAGATACTAATCTCTCTCCTTCCTGAGAGGCATCCTGGGATGTAGCTGTGACACTACTCCGTCAAGTGGTCCTGTCACCTGGTACTAAACACTATCTTAGATTTCTAGTAATTTTTTACAAGGAAGGGGACGTCAAGACTGGGAAACAAAAGATTCCCGCTTTATGTAAATCTATTTAAGGCTAGGGAGCAAGGCAAACAGGACTCTTCTCCATTGCCTTCCTGCCCAAGAAGAAAGACTGCTGAAAGTACCTGAAGAGACAAAGGAACTGAGCTGAGGGAAAGGCAAGGGCTGAGTCCAGACTAGTCTAGTCTGTAAAGAGAAATAATGAACTCTAAGCTACAGAAACTTTGCACTTGTCTGAAACAACATTTAGGGTGAGAAATTACTTCTTGAAACCAGTCTTTTTAAGATCTTAAGCTTGGTATGTGTGTTTTGTTTTATTTGCTTGGTAATCTGCTTTGTTCTGTTTGCTATCTTTTATAATAATTTAAAATCAACCTTTTATAGTTAATACATGTATTTCTTGTTTATAACATAACCCAGATTGTGTAATTCAAGCAGTGTGGGTGGGGGTAAGATGTTGTGCATATCTCTCTCCACATTGAGGGAGAGGGTGAATTTTTATGAGCTTGCACTGTGTGACTCTTTCTGTACAGCACAAGACAATATTATCTGGGGTTTACCTCTCCACAGGGGGTGTGCACGTGAGTGCTGGATGAATCCTCTCACACAGATCTGACTGCAGTCTGTGTCTGCAGCTGCATGTGGTCTTGCCTGGGTGTGTGCTGGAAAGGGGCTTGAGAGTCTGGCACAGCAACCCAGTGCAAGGCAAACCCAGGCTGGCATGGCCGGAGGACTGAGTGGGACCCGAGTACATCAGGTGGCATCTTGGATGGGGGGGGCAATAACCCATCACACATACGATGCCATCCTTAGTCCTGTGCTGCTACTGGCAGCAGCTCTGCCTTCAGAGCTGGGCTGCCAGACAGCCACCGCCACTCTCCAGCTGCCCAGCTCCCAAGTCAGAGATGCCGCCAGCAGCAGAGCAGAAGTAAGGGTAGCAGTACCGCAACCCCTCCTACAATAACCTTGTGACCACCCCACAATCCTTTCTGGGTCAGGACCCCTACAATTACAACATTGTGAAATTTCAGATTTAAATAGCTGAAATAATGAAATTTACAATTTTTAAAATCCTATGACTGTGAAATTTATCAAAATGGACTGTGAATTTGGTAGTGCCCTACTGATACATCTCTTCATACATTCAAGTAGGAACAAGGCATGTTCTCAGTTCAATTGTGATTGGTTACATTCACCCGCTAGTAGATTTTTTTCTGTGACTCCAGCACGCTCCAGATGGCTGACTGTTGTCTTGGAGCACACTTGAGAGAGGAGCCCAAGAGCAAACAGTAAATTAGTTCTGTCATCACCAGTGTATCTTGTTTTAAATGCTCAGGGCAGGATTTCATCACTCGCTCTCTACTGTTAGTTCATGGTGATAACATGATTAAAGACAAAAAAAAATTGTTTGTTTGTGATGGCAGAAGTTTTCCCAGGCAACTGTGTGTGTCTGCCCATTAACAATCAATTGTTGTATGCAGTGCAGTTGTAGCTCTGTCAGTCCCAGGATATTAGAGAGACAAGGTGGGTGAAGTAATATCTTGTATTGGAACGACTTCTGTAGTCATTGTCTCTCACCAACAGAAGTTGGTCCAATAGAAGATATTACCTCACCAACCTTGTTTCATTAGCATTCAGGTAAGTGGTGGGGAGACTACTTCTGTAGTGAGCAACACCCATGATCTAGAGCATCTCAGATGCTAAATTGTCTGGTCTCCACCTGCTCAAGGAGACAGTCCTGATTTTATTCTCAAGGCTGGCATGTGGACAACGCAGTGGAACAAATGGCCCAGTATCGGCATGAGAATAGGGCTTGGATGACTGTTAGTTGAGTGAGGCTCAGTGCAGAAAAAGCTGAGGTAACATGAGTAGGTTGAAAGAAGCAAGTAGAAGAGTTGGCAAGGATTCTGTGGAGGGGTGAGTTTGCTGTTTGTCAACTAGGCTCCCAGTCTGGTGGGTTGTTAGATTCTGGACTGGTCCTGCTCTGGAGTCATCAGTTGCCAAGTGTATCTTCTGTGGCTAATTTTTTTCATCTGTGCCTGGCAAGGAGCATGGCTTTGTGTTTAGACGTGGACCTTGCAATCATTATCCAGGAGACGAGGCTACTGTAATGCTCTCTCTATGAGGGCTACTACTTGAGACCTTTAGGATGGTGAAGTTTGTGTAGGATTTGGTTGTCCACTTATTAAATGGTTTGTCACATAGCAAGCATGGGACATCAGGGCTGACTATTAATTTCCAGGCTTTGATTTTGATCTAGAAAGCTCTAACTGGTTTAGGCTGAAAATGCCTGCCTTCTTACCTCAGACCACCATAGCTAACAGCCTCCTAGCTTTAAAGGGAGTGAGCCTTCCTTTCACTGGCTAAAAGCAAGCTGTAATATCTAAGGGAGCTCTGTCTATCATAGGTACTTACATGGCCTCCATTACTGAGCCCATCACAATCTTTAATGGATTTATCCTTCCCAAGCCCCTGTGAAGTAAGGTAAGTGCTATTACCCCATTTGAAAGGTGGGGATCTGAAGCACAAAGAGGCTAAGTGACTTGCCCAATGTCATGCCAGAAGTCTGTGGTGAAGCACAGAATTGAACCTGGGTCTCTTGAATACAAGGCTAGAACCCTTGACCATCCTTCCTCTTGCTATCCCACCAATGAAGGAGTGGGAGCACTGCTAACCAAAGCCAGAGAGGGCAGGTGGATCTCGCCCTCTGTTTTTCCCTCTGAATGACAGAGCCTACATTTTAACTCTGGGTGAGCGGATAAGGTTTTCCCCCAACCTTTTAATAAGAGGGTAAGACGAGGGTGACAGATGTGAAGGTTATTCTTTTTCTGGGCAAATATTAGTCTAGTCTAGTTTTGGCTGGCAGTGCTTTTGTATTTTTGTTCCTCCGCCGACATAGCGCTGTCCACACCGGCGATTCTGTCAGTCAAACTTACGTTGGTCGTGGACCCTGAGCAACAGAAGTTTTATTGAGAAAAGTGCTAGTGTAGACATAACCTTAGTGTCTCTACGCCCTGTGCTTCACAAATGGATGTCAGCACACCCCAAATGCAGCTATCAGGCCTGGGTTTTTCACCCTTTCCAAATATTTAGGCAGCAATTACATCAGTGAGGCAATAACTCAGGGCTATTTTAATACCAATTATATATCTTTTTACAACACTGGGACTTTGCTTGACAAATAAATTGTAAGAGGCAAATAAATCGTAAAAACATTAATTCAAAATAATGTTATAAAATTATTCTTAATATCAGTCTCAACCATTTGAGCTTAAATCTTTCTTCCTCTTCCCCCTCGCCCCTCATGTAGGATAAATCAGTTCTGGGTAACATTACATTGCATGCAAAGTCTTGCAGAGTTAGCTGACAAACCCTTGAAAATAAATATACATAAATCCCAACCATGTATGGTCTCGAGTCAGGAAAGTTACATACCCAGAATGATGACCACCCATATAAAAATGCTGGACTCTATTATTCCAATGGCAGGGACTCAAAGAAACCACACAATGTACCACACAGTTCACAAGAGAGGAGTCTGCTAATTTAACAATATTGCTTGACAGACAGAACAGCTTGGAGCCTAGAGCACATGTTTAGAATGGATTCCTGCCCTGGAGCCAGCTAGTAGTTATTACCAAAAGCAAAATGTTAACCTGGAATATGTGATTCAGTTGATAGCAATTAACTATCTACCAGCATCTGAATCCTCTGAATCCATACCTGCATTCTAGTTAGTTCTAACCATGATCTTTTATTATTTATGTCTAAGTTCAAAAGTAATATCAGTTTAATGTATAGGTCAAGCCAGTATATCTATTGGGGTCTACCATATGCCTTGCCCTTGCAGGGGGATAGACTTAAACATCTAATAAAAAACCCAAAAGGTCTTCTGTAACTACTGTTGTCCTCCCTAAAGGTGATCGCATCTTCTCTTTGTATTTAAAGAGGTCTAATGTTACTGTAATTTCCAGTCTCTTTATAATTTTCAACACTGTAAGCTACTAGAAAGCTAATCTGAAACTACAATTTCTTTGTAAACTGCTAATGATATGGGACCAAATGTTGCCCTCCATTATACCTCTGGAAACCATATAGAAGTGAGTTGGATTTCTGGGCTGTGTATGAAAAGAAATCTAGCTCTTCTTTTGCATTGGATACAGTCTGCTTGGTTGTGTCTGTCAGAGCTGTGGTGCTCCACGTGCAATTACTCCTGTTTGTCTTCCTCTTTCTAGGGGATTTTTATTTAATCAAATACTGCAATGTTCTTAAATCAGTATTGTCCAACATGTTATATATGGTGACTTAAGCCTCTGCACCCTCTGTGAGTCCTGGAGCTCCAACTAGGCTTGTATTTCCCACATCCCTTCATCCCTCCCTCTCAGTTCTTTAAATCCTAGGTGTGTGGCTCATCAAAAGCCACTTCTTGTATTTGTTTTGGAAGGTTGAACCTATGTGTTTGAACAGAAGCATGTATTGTATGATCCACTCGTACTGTATAAATAAAAGTCTTTGTTTTCTTTCATTGCCAACCAATGGAAACACTGGACTAGAACACAGAACCATATCACAAAATAGCATTAATGTATCAAATACATATGAAAGCATGACAGTTTATCTTGTTTGTGGCTCAGAAGATTTTATAAGAAACCCTTTCTTGTTACAGTTAAGCTTCTGGTAAACAAAGGCACTTCATAGTTTTCTTTTGCTGACTCCATATTTCGAAGTCTATGGAAGCTGTTTCCTTCCTTACAAGCCCTGTTTGAATAACATTTCCAGCATTTAAATGTGCTTGCAGTGCAAATTTTAAAAGGTTTAGAATTTGAAGTACAAAGTAGAGTGAAAGAGAAGAAGTTGGCCAAGTTTGAGTCTCGAACAGATGTTTCTGTGCACAGATGCAAGTACTTTCCTGGTTTAAGGGTAGCCCCTTTGGTGAGAGACTTGCAGAGATCAAAGGTTCTGTCTCCCTAAACATGGGAGCATACATGGACTATCTGCACATAACATCAAAAATATTATATTCCCGAGACATAGGTGCTGGAACTAGTGGTGCTGGGAGTGTGGCAGCACCCCCTGGCTTGAAGTGATTTCCATCATATACAGGGTTTACAGTTTGGTTCAATGGCTCTCAGAACCCCCCTGTACAAGTTGTTCCAGCAACACAGTCCTGAGAGTTAAATACAGTTGTAAGCATTTTAAAATTAAGGTGTCTTTCATTAGGGGGATGCATGGAGGTGAATTCCTGATAAGGCCTCAAATATCCACCCCACTCTCTGATACACCCTGTCTTTCCAGCCTGGAGCCACCTTACCCTTTCTCCATTCGCTCTAAGGCCCTACATGAATAGCAGCCTCATTCCAGGCAAAAATAATTGGATTCCTCCAGAACTCCTCAGGGCTTCTTCCTGCATACTAGGGCTCACTGCTGAGCAACATCAGGTACCTCTCCTCCTCATCTGATCCCATACCCAAGGATTGAACATGGGATTTTATTTTGGATTCAACCTTAAAGGCATCATCAATAGGGCCCTACCAAATTCATGGCCATGAAAAACGCATCATGGACCGTGAAATCTGGTCTTTTAGCCTATACTGTATAGATTTCATGGGGGAGACCAGCGTTTCTTAAATTGGGGGTCCTGACCCAAAAGGAAGTTGCAGGGGGGTTGCAAGGTTATTTTAGGGAGATCGCGGTAATGCCACCCTTACTTCTGCACTGACTTCAGAGCTGGGGGGCCGGAGACTGGCGGCTGTTGGCCGGCGCCCAGCTCTGAAGGCAGTGCCACACCAGCAGCAGCATAGAAGTAAGGGTGGTAATATCATACCATGCCATCCTTACTTCTGCTGCTGGCGGCAACTCTGCCTTCAGAGCTGGGATCCCAGCCAGCTGCTGCCGCTCTCCGGCTAAGTTTCCTGTAAGCTATGCGGCAGGCTATCAAGGGCTGCGCAGGCAGGGAGAAGTGCCCCTCCCCCGGCCGGGCCCAGCTCAGCCGGAGCAGCCTGGGAGAGGCGCCTCTCACTCAGCCCCAAGCGGCTGCGGCAAGAGAGAGCTGGGAGGAGTCCTCTTTCCCCGCTGCACCCCTAGGGCAGCCGCACCCCAAACCCCTCATCCCCTGCACCCAATCCTCTGCCCGAGTCCTGAGCCCCCTCCGAAACCCCTCATCCCCAGCCCCACCCCAGAGCCTGCACCCCCCAACCAGAGCCCTCATCCCCCCACACCCCAACCCACTGCCCCAGCCCTGAGGCCCCTCCCACACTCCAAACCCCTTGCCCCGACCCCCACCATAAACCACCTGCATGTTGGTGCACATAACAAAATTCATTCCGCACATGGACATAAAATATTAGAGGGAACATTGTCCCTCCAGCTGCCCAGCTCTGAAGGCAACACCGCCGCCAGCAGCAGCGCAGAAGTAAGCATAGCAGTACCACAGCCACACCTAGAAAAACCTTGTGACACTCTCTCCCCCCGCTTTTTGGGTCAGGATCCCTACAATTACAACACTGTGAAATTTCAGATTTAAATAGCTGAAATCATGAAATTTATGATTTTTTTTAAATCCTATGTCCATGAAATTGAGCAAAATGGACCATGAATTTGGTAGGGCCCTACTAATCAAGGATGCCCACGCAACACTCTGTGACCTCTTGATGTAAGTTAAATATATGGTGCCAAAATCAACCAATCAATCAAAATAGATTCAGTGCAAAAATCAACCAAAGATGCAGTGCTAGGATTCCTGCACGGCAGTGCAGCGCACTGACATTAGTGGCCTGCAGTTGTCATCCCACAACAGGTGAGATCACCCACAGTGCTCAAGCAAACACCCCGTTCTTTAATCAATGAGAGTGTTCAACTGTGCAAATCTCTTCCTGTCTTGGTTCGCCATAGCCTGCATCCATTGACCTTCAGGTCAAGCTGCAAGGCCTATTTATTCTTCTAGTCTTTTTATGGTGGAGATAGCAGGAAAGCTGGTGGGTTCCTTGGCCTTTGGAGGATTATTGTTGTCTGGACTCTGTTGTTTGAAGGGTTGTTTCAATTATGCAATATTTGTAGGTCCCCCCAGAGAATGGGATGGGCTCATTTTTGAAACTTAAATAAATAAAATAAGCGTAATGGTTCAATGGATATAAGGCGCTCAGCAAATAGTGAGTCTAGTGACGTGCTGAATGAAAGCCTGTGACTAATTGATTTACAAAACTGGTCACATAGGATGCTAGATAGAAAACTGGCTTAAGAGCAGGAGACAAAAGGGTCGTTATAAATGGAAACTTTACAACCTGCAAACGGCTCGCAGTGGGTCTGCTTTAATCAGTCATAATACCTGCATTTATTAATGATCTGGAGGATGGTGTGGACTGCACTCTCAGCAAGTTTGCAGATGACACTAAACTAGGAGACGTGGTAGATACACTAGAGGGTAGGGATCGGATACAGAGGGACCTAGACAAATTAGACCATTGGGCCAAAAAAGACCTGATGAGGTTCAACAAGGACAAGTGCAGAGTTCTGCACTTAGGACGGAAGAATCCCATGCACTGCTACAGACTAGGGACCGAATGGCTAGGTAGCAGTTCTGCAGAAAAGGACCTAGGGGTCACAGTCGAAGAGAAGCTGGATATGAGTCAACAGTGTGCTCTTGTTGCCAAGAAGGCTAATGGCATTTTGGGCTGTATAAGTAGGGGCATTGCCAGCCGATCGAGGAACGTGATCGTTCCCCTTTATTCAACATTGGTGAGGCCTCATCTGGAGTACTGTGTCCAGTTTTGGGCCCCACACTACAAGAAGGATGTGGAAAAATTGAAAAGAGTCCAGCGGAGGGCAACAAAAATGATTAGGGGTCTGGAGCACATGACTTATGAGGAGAGGCTGAGGGAACTGGGATTGTTTAGTCTCCAGAAGAGAAGATTGAGGGGGGATTTGATAGCAGCCTTCAACTACCTGAAGGGGGGTTCCAAAGAGGATGGAGCTCAGCTGTTCTCAGTGGTGGCAGATGACAGAACAAGGAGCAATGGTCTCAAGTTGCAATGGGGGAGGTCCAGGTTGGATATTAGGAAACACTATTTCACTAGGAGGGTGGTGAAGCACTGGAATGCGTTACCTAGGGAGGTGCTGGAGTCTCCTTCCTTGGAGGTTTTTAAGGCCCGGCTTGACAAAGCCCTGGCTGGGATGATTTAGTTGGGGATTGGTCCTGCTTTGAGCAGGGGGTTGGACTAGATGACCTCCTGAGGTCCCTTCCAACCCTGATATTCTATGATTCTATGATATACCAGAAAGGCTAGTTTCTGCAAATGCCTTTGCAGAGATGCACCCCTGCAGGATGCCCAGGCACACACTTGGATCCATTTGCAGGATCAAGCCCTAAATAATTAGTTGAGTATTTGACTAGAAGAGCTTCAGGTCTGCAGAGGATAATGAAATTGGAAGCGGCACAAATTATGAGGAAAAATGCATCCAGATTCAAAAGGATTTGGATTGTAAAAGTGATTGGTCCAGCAGATGGTAAGTACAAGACTGTAGACAGTATAAATGCACTTCATTGCAGAAAAATGTACCATAATTTAATATGAGAGCAAGGAACCAATCACCCAGCACACTGAGCAGGGAAGGGATTGAGGGTATTATGGAAAAATTATTGAAATAATCAAGCCAATGCACAGCTGCAGTAATAAAGTCTGTCATAAAGTAGAAAAGAATATAAAACAAGGGGTAAGACTATATAAGGTATTTGTTAGGCCCCCATCTGTTCTGATCACCAAACCATAAGAAGGATATTAATATCTCAGGAGGGTGCAGCATGAGCCAACACGAGGATAGCACAGTTATTAGGAGGAAAGGGTTAGAGAGAGAGAGACTTATTGTCATTTGTGACGAGAGAAGGTGACCTAAATAGAAGCTTTCAGAATTATGAAAGGGATATTGATAGTCAGATATACTTTATTACACAGAGGAAAGGTGGGGATTGCTCCAGGGTCAGAAAGGCCAAATCCTGAAGTCCTTACACAGGCAAAACTCCTCAGAGCTTCAATGGGATTTTATTTTTTCCTGAGTAAGGACTAAGTAAATATTTCAGCCATAGACGCTAATGGCTCGGTACTGCATGCCATACTACCAGGTTAGAGTTTTCCTGGGAAGTTTGGTAAAAAACAGAGCATGAGCTTTAGAGTTACAGCGTTCTGAGATTTCACCTCTAGTTCACGCTTTTAAAACAGTTTTCTAATGTTTTATGGCTCATCGGCTCCATAATGGAAAATGTGGTGTGTTAACTGGGGTTCATTAAAGCAGGTTATTAAAATGGAGCCAATGGATTGCTAAGGAACGAGCCCTGAAGGGAAAAGAAAGATGATGTGTCTGCCAGCTACAGGGTCAGGCAGCAAGGAAATGGAATAATAGGAATTCCTAGCTCTTGGATAGCACTTTTCATCGGTAGCTCTCAAAGTGCATTATAATTATCCCTATTTTGCAGATAGGAGACCAGGCTGGGGCCCCTGGATGTTAGTTTTCAGATATTGTTTGAGTTTTCTAAATGATGTAGAATTTTGATAAAATGTTTGTTGTTAACTAGACTCCATTGAAATACTTTCAATGTTTACTCCATTAATGAAGATTTTTGTTTGCAAATAAGTTCAAAAGACCCCTAGATTTGTTTCCGAAGATGAAAAGGGTTGAGGCCTACAGTGAAAAATCAAGTTGGAGTTAAGACATTTCAGAAAGGCGAGTTAGCTTTTTCCTGTTTATTTCTTATGTAGTTATACTTTAGAACTATAACCAAATTTCAGGTACTCAGAAACACTGAAGTATGGTTCCACCAGGTGACTCTGTAAAAATAGCATTCTGGGGTTCTGTATTTAGCATGTCCATTATTTCCAGCTTATGAAATCCTTCCATGGCATCTCATGCCCTGAATTTGCCTCCTTATTCAAAAATAAAACTTACATGGGTTGTATTAATGCCAACATTGGTACAGGACACCATTCAGAGGAGGATCCAGGCAATGCAACCAGTTAGAACGAAGGTCACAGACAGAAATCTGGAGTGTGGCAAACCAAAAGTGGTTTATTTAATGCATTCTCAGGCTAAAACCACTTTTGCCCATGTGCCCAGAAACGACCACACATCACTGCAAAATAATTTGAGAGGCTCAGTTTACTGCAGCATTGAGAATTATGAGAGGTGCCAACCAAAATCCTGGAACCAAGTGAGCACAGCACCATTGTCTCATAATACTATCTTGCACCTACATGCATCACAGTAAGAGAGTAGCACAATGTCAGGAAAGGACTTAGCACCATAGGTCATGGCTCATTAATGCTGTTGGTCATTGCAGTGACAGTGTTAGAGCACACTAGTGTCACAATTGCAATAAGCTTCTGGGGACTTCTAAAATTTTGTTATCAAGATTCTAATTAATCCTGTTTACTGTGCTTACTATGTCTGTCTCTTGATACTGCTGGTTTTAGCTTTCCCAGAAATGTCTAGAGGTTCTTTCTCTCCATTTACCATATAACTTCCCTTCCTGCCCTGTGTGTTCGAAGCACTGCATGGAGGACAGTGTCAGGATTGCTTTCTCCTCTTTTCAACTGTGGGAGAAATCTTTGGGTGCAGCCTCTAATTCCAACCATAGTTACCAAAGGCAACAGGAGTGGTCATGCAGTGAACAGTTGAAAGCAATTTAGCACCGCTCTGGCTTCTGCCTCTGACACATCCTGCCGTGATGACAGATATCCAGCAACAATGTGGAGCTCGTGAATGAGGCCTGTAAAGTTGGCAGCTCCTAAGGGTTTTTATTTCATTGGTGTAGTTTGGGATAATTGTCCTAAACAACTTTAAGTGACCGTCCCTCACCCTGTATTTTAGCTGCAGCTCTCCGCTGATTTGAGCCATTACTTAAGAATACAGTATCCATGTGTGCTGTTAAAAACTCTGATCTTGTATTTTGTGCTTTCCCTATAAAGCAAAGAAAGAAAGAAAGAAAGAAAGAAAGATCAGAGTTCATTCTGGGCCAAATCAAAAAGGGTTCATTTCTGTTTTGTTCTAAAAGTTTATATGTGTTTTTCTAATCTAGATCAAAGTCTGACTGTTTGAAACTTTTCCTAGAACTATAAAAGCAAGATTACAATGACGCCGTATATCCCAGGGCTGGTGGTCAGATACCAAAAGGTCACATATTTGGAGCTAATCATGGTGGCTGTTGGGAGGAATTTCACACATGATCTTGAGCAAGTGAAACTAGTCTTGAGCCCCCATCAGGACTCTGTGGAAACCTCATGGCTCTTACATGACTGCTGCTATGGTGGAACGTTTATGGCATAGTTGGTGAATTTAGCACCCACTGCATCACCATGGTGGGCTCATCAACAGGTTTGTAGCTACTTATTCTAGTAGTAGATCTGGCTCCAAGTCTAATCCTATAGGGCTTGCTCTTGATCTTCATCAAGCATCTCTCAAGTATGTACAACACAATGCTTAACTGGCCTTCAAGCTCCAGGTACTACAGCTCTGCAAGCTATAGCTGTGGCACTCTGAGAACTTCTTAAATCACTTCTTGTCAGTGAAATATGTCCCCTCAAGCTAACACTGTCATTAATGAGAGAGATACTGGTTCCTTTTATTGGAATTTCTCGCTTATAGAAAGCTTCCTCCAAAAGAACATTCCATGTGGGATAACTTTTTAAATAATGTTGAGTAGTGGATTATGAAAGCTTTTTCTTGTTTAGGGTTACCATTCGTCCGGATTCCCCCAGACATGTCCGGCTTTTTTCAGTTAAAAATAGCATCCGGGGGGAATTTGTCAATGTCCAGACTTCCCCCGCCCCCCATGCAGAGCGTGCAGGGCTTACAGGGCAGCCGGCCGGATGGTGCCACTCGCACGGGATAGGGCAGCCAGAGCCCTTCCTTCACTTCCCCCCTCCTCTCCCCTGCAACTTGAGACCACTACCCTCCTCTCCCTCCCTCCCTCCCCCCGCCCTGCATTCACAGATCGCCGGCCGTCGCCTCGGCCTCCGGCAGTCTGGAGCTCCGACCCTGCTCCCCTCCCCCGCTGCCGAGCGCGCTGCTCTGCAGCACAGTAAGGGGGCCAGGGGGTCAGAGAAGCGGCAGGGAGGTTCTGGGGTGGGGGTAGTCAAGAGACAGGGAGCAGGGTTGGATGGGTCAGGAGTTCGGGAGGGCTGTCTGGGGGTTGGGGGTGTAAGGTTTTGGGCAGTCAGAGTACAGGTGGTGGGGGGTCTCAGGAGGGGGCAGTTAGGGGACAAGGCACAGGGAGGCTTAGGTAGGGGGTGGGGTTCTGGAGGGCAGTTAGGAGCAGGGGTCCCAGGAGGGGGCAGTCAGGGGACAAGGAGCGAGGGGGTGTTTGGGAGTTCTGGGGGGGGGCTGTCAGGGGGCAGGAGTGGGGAGAGGGATCGGAGCAGTCAGGGGACAGGGAGCAGAGGGGTTTAGATGGGTCGGGAGTTTTGGGGGGGGCTGTCAGGGGGTGGGGAGTGGTTGGATGGGGCGTGGGAGTCCCAGGGGTCTGTCTGGGGGGGGGGGTGGATAAGGGTTGGGGCAGTCAGGGGACAGGTAGGGGGTAGAGTCCTAGGGAGCCAGTTAGGATGTGGGGAAGGTCTCAGGAGGGGGCAGTCAGGGGACAAGGAGCAGGGAGGCTTAGGTAGGGGGTGGAGTCCTGGGGGGCAGTTAGGGGCAGGGGTCCCAGGAGGGGGCAGTCAGGGGACAAGGCGTGGGGGGGAGGGTTGGGGGTTCTGAGGGGGCAGGAAGTGGGAGGGAGTGGAAGGGGCAGGGGCGGGGCTAGGGCGGGGCTCCTCCCGTCCTCTTTTTTGATTGTTGAAATATGGTAACCCTATTCTTGTTGTTGGTAGAAATCTCCAGTGTCACCATCTTGCATTTAAGAATATATATATTAAGAATATATATTGCTTTCCCCCCTGCAATAGTTCAGAGCATCAAAGAGATCTAAAGTAATGGCACTCTTGCAGCAAAATGTTGTTTTTGTTTTAGGTTTTGCAAGTAAGAGAGGGATTAATTACATTCATTTAAAATAACATATGTTGGCTTTTTGTCTAGTTTTTTTCTTTTGTGGTATGTCAGTGGCCCTCAAACTTTCCAGACTACTGTACCCCTTTCAAGGTCTGATTTGTCTTGTGTACCCCAAGTTTCATCTCACTTAAAAACTACTCGCTTACAAAATCAGACATAAAAATACAAACACGTCAAAGCACACTATTACTGAAAAATTGCTTACTTTCTCATTTTCACCATATAATTATAAAATAAATCAATTGGAATATAAATATTGTACTTACATTTCAGTGTATAGTACATAGAGAAGTATAAACAAGTCATTGTCTGTATGAAATTTTAATTTGTACTGACTTTGCTAGTGCTTTTTATGTAGCCTTTTGTAAATCTAGGCAAATATCTAGATGAGTTGATGTTTCCCCTGCAAGACCTCTGCGTATCCCCAGAGGTACGCATACCCCTGATGGAGAACCACTAGCTCACTGGGAACTGGGGTCAGCCACCCATGATACTACAGTGGGATTACTCAAGGAGTAAGGTACTGCTCAGTGTAAGTAAAGGTGATGGAAACTGGCTCTGAATGTATGACCAGCAATCTGAGCACACACATACTACCTACATGGATACTGTGAAGACAAATACAATCTATTTACTTTACATTGTTGATACAAAGAGACTTGCAATTATTGCACTGAAATTGTAACCAGTGTCTGTAGGATCCAGTGCTACACAAAGTTCTGTTCGCTCAGAAAAGAGAGCATTATATTTTTTCTTCTTCTGAATCCTTTCTATTTTTTTCTGGTCATGAACGGGGACTTTTCAGAGACCGATTGATTGTCTTGGGGAGAGAGGGGGAAAAGGAAAGAAGATGGAATTCAGAGGATAACTTACACCCACAGGCACTGACTTTTCAAAGTACCAGGAGGTGCTCGACCCCTGGCTCTGCCCCAGGCCCCACCCCCATTCCACCCCTTTCCCAAGGCCCCGCCCCGCCTCTTCCCACCAAGTTCCGCCCCCCAGCATGTTGCATCCTCACTTCTCCCCACTCTGCCCCAGCCTTCTGTGCACTGCAAAACAGCTGTTTGCAGTGAACAGGAGGCACAGGGAGGGAGGGGGAGGCGCTGATCTGCGGGGCCCGCTGGTGGGCAGAAGGCACTGGGGGAGGTGGAGAGGGGGGAGCTGATGGGGGGCTGCCGGTGGGTGCTCTGCACCCACGATTTTTTTCCCCATGGGTGCCCCCGCCCCAGAGCACCCATGGAGTTGGCGCCTATGATTACACCCCAAAACAGCTTTGAGCATTAGCTTGTGTTGAGAATTGTGTGACATAGCACATGGTAATGTAGAAAATGACAATACTGTTTTCTTAATTACATGCCTGACTTTTCCCATAAAAGTGGGGGCTCAATTTTCAAATGTGAATGCCTGAAACTAGGTGTCTGAAACTGTCTCTGGACACAGAACTAGGTAATGTATGGTAGGTACTGAAATACTAATTTTTAGCTGCTTAGATGCAGTTTTAGGTGCCCATGTTCAAAAGCTGTAGTGGAAACTGCATTCTTTACTTCAGACAGAAACCTGAAGACAATTGGTGTAGTGTTTGTTTAAAAAAAATCCCTAAATAATTAATAGTGTCAAATAACAAAATGCCACCTTACAATGAAAAGAGGAAAGGTATTTTACCCTCAGTTCATTCTGAAGCCATTTCAAGATTCTGGCTCATTCATAAACTATTGTTGCTAAAACATCTCAAGCCAGACTCCTGATCTGTACAGGGGAGTAAGATGTCTGCCCATCCTTGCACTGGAAGTAGGGCTTGGGTGTACAGAGCAGTGGCTGGGTTACCTGCTCTGCATTGTGTGCTAGTCAGTAGCACATTACTATCCCCATGGAACAAGGGGGAACAGAAAGGCGTGATTCCTCCTCTGCATTGCTCTTGGGGTGGCCAACCCTCATCCAGAGCATATAGTAACACCATAAACCAGCTTTTGTCTTTAGTCCCCAAAATAACACAAAATATGCAACATCCAAATATGCTCCATTTACATCATTCTACACTGCCTGTAACTTACTGCTTTGTATTTTTACACTGAAATTCTTCATACTACAACAATATTCAAGAGGCTTATTTATTTGTAATACTTAGTGCAAATGATTAAATATTAGACAAACACATTTATCACTGAACTTATAAATAGATGTCTGTCTGATTGCATTGCATTCCCGATGCCAAGGACATGAATTTCATATGCAGCTTCAGCCTGTGTGGACAGCCTTATTAGGAAAGTGTATTGCCATGTGCCTATTTATGATTTTGCCCGAGTTGTGGGATGTTTGTCAAAAAAAAAAAAAAAGACAGTTTAAAAAAATACTTTGAGAAAGAAATAGAAGACTAGTAAATAACCTCCTACAGTACAATATGGCATTAGTGAGTAGGGTGGCCAGGTGCCCAGTTTTCGAGTGGAAATTCCAGTCGAAAAGGGGACCTGACAGTGTCCGATCCGATCTACTGACTGGACATCCAAAGTCCAATTACTGTGAGTGGGGGAGGCAAGGAGGTGACAGGTCATCACCTACTCCAGCCCCTGCTCAGCCAGGGCCGCTTCCTACCTTCGTTGGGCGGCTGCAGCTTCCAGCCCTGGCTCCACAGGCAAGTCCCTCCTGACCCAGGGGGGAGGGAAGAGGAATGAATGAGAGCGGGGCTCAGGAGAAGGGGCCAGGGGCTTGGGGGAAGAGGTGGGGCAGGAGCGGGGCCTTGGGATAAGAGGCAGGGCTGGGGAGATTCCGGCACTCCTGTTGGAGTGTCCGGTTTTTAAAATATTACCAAGTTGGCAACCCTAGGTGAGTGACACATTTTCTAAGGCAAAAATAATAGCAACAAGAGACTTTGAGAAATGCACACCAAAACATGACATACCAGCCTGGGCCAGTTCTTGCTCCCATCAAAATCGGTGGTAAAACTCCAGCTGACTTTGGTGAAAGTGGCATTAGGCCCTCATATAAGAAAATACTGACTTTCCAGCAATCGAAAACTTCTTTGATTTTGGACATTCTGCTTCAGATGGCAGGAAATAAATAACCTGTCCCCAGGAAATAACCTGACCCCACATTAGTGCAACAACGAAGAGAACAATTATTATTGTTATTGATAGGGTGACCAGACAGCAAATGTGAAAAATACAGACAGGGGGTGAGGGGTAATAGGAGCCTATATAAGAAAAAGACCCAAAAATCAGGACTGCCCCTATAAAATCGGGACATCTGGTCACCCTAGTTATTGAATACTTATTATGGTAGCACCTTAAGGCTGTGCACAGGATTGTGCTGGAAGCTGTACAATCATAGAGAGACCATCCCTGCACTGAAGAGCTTCTAAGGATAAACAGATGAAGGGTGGGGGATGAGAATACAATGTACAAGCAACCCAACCTCGTACAGAAATGGCACCGCTTTTTTAGTTACATAGATTGTATTTTGAGGGAAGGTGTGTGTGTGGGGGGGCGGGGAATGAATATAAAGCTGAATAACAAGGGAACCTGAGAGGGAGAAGGTGGTGATGTAATACTAGGGTGAGCAGATAGAAAGTGTGAAAAATCGGGACAGGGGTGGGGGGTAATAGGAGCCTATATAAGAAAAAGCCCCAAATATCAGGACTGTCCCTATAAAATCGGGACATCTGGTCACCCTATGTAATACTGTCTATTGGACCAACTTCTGTTGGAGAGAGAGAGAAGCTTTCAAGCTCCACAGACCTGAAAAAGAGCTCTCTGGAGTTTGAAAGCTTTGCGCTCTCTCTTTCGCCAACAGAAGTTGGTCCAATAAATGCTATTACGTCACCTAATTTGTCCCTCATATTCTAGGACCAACATGGCTACTGCAACCAAGGGAATCTGTAGGAGTAAATGAATTCTCAGAAGCCTGGGCTGGCTTTGTGCTGAGCTTTTGTCTCTTTTTAAGGTCTGCCCTTAGGCCAAAATTTGCAACGTTCAGTGCCTAAAAGCTAGGCAGTTAAATCCCCATTTAGGGGCTTAAAAAAGTGTCTTAATTCTTCAGAGGTCCTGAGTCCTGCCATTTCCTTGGAGGAGGATTTCTTGTGGAACTGCATGCTCAGTGCTGCTGAAAACCAAGCCACTTATTTAGGTACCTAACATGGATTTATGCTACTCAACTTTAAGCGCAAATATTGGCCTCAAAGTGCAAGAACTCAGTTCTCAGTGTGGATGTGTCCTCCTTTAGTTCCACCTTTTGTCATAATGGGGTACTTCCACAGCGGGAGGAAAAGGGAAAGCAGTCTTACATTGGTGTACCCTGAGTAAAGCAAGTCTAAGGGTTCATCTACACTACCCGCCGGATCGGTGCGTAGTGATCGATCTATCTGGGAACTATTTATTGCGTCTAGTGTAGATGCAATAAATCGATCCCCGATCGCTCTGCCATCGACTCCTGTACTCCACCGCGGTGAGAGACGGAAGCGGAGTCGACGGGAGAGTGGCGGCAGTCAACCCCGCGCCATGAGGACGCGAGGTAAGTTGACCTAAGGTACGCCGACTTCAGCTACGCTATTCTCGTAGCTGAAGTTGCATCTCTTAGGTCGATCCCCCCCTCCCCCCAGTATAGACCAGGCCTAAGAGAGTGGTTGGGGTTCATTGAACAATACAGTTCTACACATTACTAACCAACATTTCAGCGAAAGATACTTATTGAAGCTACAGTGAATCTGGAAATCTTTCCATCCCCTACCAAAGGGCTTGTAGGCAGCTGAAAAAATGTAAATACAGAGTAAGAAAAACAAATGGATAGATCCTTCGTATTAAATGTTAAAAACCAATGGAGCAGACCTGCTACCTTCTGTATCTCCATGGTCCTTCTGAAAGCCAGACAGGGAGCTGAGGATTCTCCCAGACACTTTACCCCACCTACTCTCAACTCAGGAGGCAGGCGGGGTGGAGGAGGACACAGGATCAGGAGGGAGCATGCCATTGATTCTGGGCCAACAAAATGATTCCTAGAGGAGCCGCTCCAGCAGGCATAAAGTTACAGCTATTAGAGTTGTTCTAACTTAATCTGGCATTGGTTTAGTGCCCAGCTGGCCCCAGAATCAAAGGAGATATACAGGCAGCTGAGAGCCTCCTCAGCTGTGCTGAGTGTGTCCTCGGCCCAACCAGACTGAGTTTGGATCTTCACTAGATCCTGGAAGAAAAAACGTTAGCCAAATGTGTCTTTGAATGCAGATTTCAGTATGGATAGCTTGTTGGGGGGCTACTCTTTAAGTCAGATAAAAGGAGAGGACAAAACCTTACACATAGTCCCTGCTGTAAACTCCCTTTCTAAACACCACACAAGAAATATCTGGATTAATGGAAAATAGTTAACAATATTGGCCCTAACACAGTCGACCCTCACTCTTCTGTCAGCACAACCTATGTTCCTAAGGCAAAAGCACAGTCTGTACACTGAGATTCATAAACAAGGATAATCCATCTCAATCCCTGTCAGTAAACTGAACTGCTGTTATAAAACAGCAATAAATGTCATCTGTGTTTGTAGACAGTAGTATGGAAAGGTCATATAGTGCAATCAATGTCCTGGGATATTATACAAAGGCTGTAGATGAACTGAGATATGAAAATAGGCCATGATTTTCCTTCCACTGTCTTCAGTAAAATATTCACTGAAAAATTTAAATCAAAAGAGAAAACACACTTGACTAATGTGGATTTGCAGATTGTAGCTATGGGTGAACAAACAAAATAGGTTGAATAAAAGAATTTTTAAAACCAAATTCAACCTGATTTTCCAGGAGGTGGATAGAAAAGAACTAAGATTTCACCATCAAAGATAGAGAACCTATCATCAGAGAGGCCTGAGTCAACCACTGGATTCTGGTACAAGGGGCAACTGACTCCGAGAACCATTTGGTTATTGGAGGCGGGGGGGTATTTCACCAGAGCATTGTGTATGCATTACCAGCTGACGAAGAATTTTTGAGCACCTGATTCTGAGGAAGCCCCTGGTTACAATTTTGGCAGCACATCACAACTTGAAATGTTCCCATAAGTCGTGTTTTGTTTTGGAGTTCTACTTCCAGCTTTCTGCTGTGACTAGCATCAGAAGGGCTGAAATATCACAAGACAAGCTGATTTTGCAGTATTGCTGGTCAAGACCAGAAGTGGAAGAACTGAGGAAGTTCTGACCAGTTTGAGGAAGCCCATTCTCCTGAGATTTCCAGTCCTCCTCTTTTGACTGGTGAGGTTTATATGTGCTTTGAATAAGCATCTAAACTTTGAGAGACTTGCCTGAACTGAACCCAGACATTGAAAATCTGAGGTTCACCCAATCCTACTTCTAACCTATCATGTTGTACTGGGGAAACAAACAGAATTGCAGTGAGGTCAAACCAAAGAGAGGCTGAGCTCTGTTTCACCCCCATGTGCCCCTCATTTCCCTCTTCTCTATGGTTCTGTTTCCCCTGGCTTCCCACACCATGTAAATCCTATCTGTGGCACTGAAGTGAGGTCCATGGCCTGCTTTTCTGAGAATAGAACTGGGAACCAAAACCACATGCTTTCTAATCCTGGCCTTGAGACTGATTTACAATATAGTAAGTCTTGGGTAAGTCTATCGGGGCCAGGTTCTGTTGTCAGTCATTCTAGAGTATTTTCATTAAAGTAAAGACAGTTACTCCAGATTTCCATTGCTGTAACTGAAATCAGAATCTGTCCCTTACCCTCCCTGTGAATGGTTTTTTCTATCTGAAAAATTAAGATGATGACAGTTGCCTCACAGAAGAGTTGTAAGGATTAAACAGTTAGGGCCTGATTCTCCACTCACATCAGGTTTATGCTGGTCTAACTCCATTAATTTAGGATGCTTACTTCGGCTGTATACTGCACCAGATCAGTATCAGGCTCTTTGGCTATGTCTACACTTGGAACGAGGGGTGGGATTCCCAGCTCATGTAGACATACTCACTGTAGCTCTCATTCAGCTAGCGCACTAAAAATAGTAGCACAAGCAGTGGCAAGCGGCAGCATGGCCTAGCTTCCCCGAATACAAACCTACCTGCCTGCCCACATGGGGTGGCTAGCCGGTGCTGCCTCTGCCTGTGCTACCATGGCCACACTACTATGTTTAGTGCACTAGCTTGATGAGAGCTAGTGTGGGTACGTGTATGCGAGCTGGGAATCATACTCCCAGCTCCAAGCATAGATATAGCCTTAGTTTGTAAGTGCTTTGAAGATGAAAAGTGCTCTCTGAGTGCTAAGTAGTGTTATTAGTAACAAAAAAGAAACACAATTAACACTATCATTACTAGTTCAACAACAGATGCCAGCCAACCTAAGCAAGCACCTGATTCTGTGCCACCTCCCAATCCCCCACAATAGGATTTTAACCATAGATGCTACTTATTACCTGGTCCCCTCCATGTTATTTGTATTGTAGTAGCACCTAGAGGCCACAACAGAGACAAAGACCCCATTTTGCTAGGTGCTATACCACCATACAGTGAGAGAGTCCCTGCCCCAAAGAACTTACAGACAAGACAAAGGGTTGGGGGGGAACAGAGTCAGAGAGAGGTGAAGTGACTTGCCCAAGATCACAGAGAAGGTCACTGGCAGAGAAATGGGAATGACCCTGGTCTTCTAAGTGTTGATCCACTGCCCTATTCATTTGCCCAAGCTGCCTTTCCAGCTAGTGTCTACCAGTTAATGATCTTGCTAGTTCTGTTTATTCATCCCCAGTTGTCTTAGCTGTCAATTTTGGTGCCCTCTGCAGCATTGTGATCCCTTGACAGACACAAGCTGGAAGCCAAGTAGAGCTGGTGAGAGTGGGTGTTTGACAAATTTTAAACTGCTTCCCTACCATCACACTACAAATGGACCTGCCACCTCCCCCCACTGTGATGTATTTAGGGATAGAAATCCCAGACCTGCTGCAGACAAAGGTAAATGTTGACCATATATCTTAGGCTGCAAGGTGCAGACTGGAGATAACTGGCCAACAGAGCAATAGGTGCACTAATCAACAACAGAGCCTGACATAAGGAGTTGTTCTTTGCCTAAAACCCTAGGCCAGCCTCTGCTTTTGAGGCTAGGCTTTCATAATCAGCAAAAATTCCGTTCGGGCCTGCTTCAAAAGAATATCCTTCTTTAATAAAGAAAACCACAAAACTTTATATAACCTTTGGCAGCAATAACAGACAGCACATTACCATGGCTCTTCAAACTCGCACTGCATCCATAGTTTTCAGGCACATTTTGTGCCTGGTGCAACTGCAGCCCAAGTACAGCCAATGCTATCAGTTGTTGCTATTAATATTACAGCCGTGCAATCAGGAGCCGGGTCCCCACTGAGCTATGTGTGGTACAATCACAGGGGAAGACACAGTTTCTGTCCCAAAGAACTTGCAATCTAAAAGGGCAAACAGGTGAAGTGAGGGAGGAAGGGGGTATACCATAAACTATGAGCAAAGTGATCAGGGACTGTTGGAATAGGCGGTGTGGGGGAAGGGAAGGAGGGAGAAATAGGGAAGGGGAGAAGAGAAGGGGAAAAAGCATAATGAACTGGTTGCATGAGGCTGAGGGAGATCAACAACTAATAGTAATAGAGCAGGAAACTGCTGGCCTCTAAGGGCTCAATTCTTTCTCTTGCTAAGGGCCCTTTACACTGCTCTGGAGATATAAAGGGGCCCTAAGCCCGGCTGAAATGGCTCCAGAGGTTTATTCTTGAAGTAAAGGGTTTTCCAGCTGGTGTAGAGCTCCAAGAATGGACCTACGCTGGCTTTTCTCCAGGCCCTCGGTGGGGAGTGAGGAGGCGCAGCCAGCGCTCTCTGTGACCCGGTTACTCTTAGCTGCTGGTGGCCCTTAGGGAGCTGTTGGGAGTCTGAGCATAAATTAAAGTAGTCTTGATGATCTGAGATACAGGCTTGCCTCAGTTGCCCCAAGAATGTGAAGAGCCCAAGGTGTCTCAAAGCTCCCCTTGGCCCTCTTACCACTTCCTGTGCCTGGTTAGTAAAGGAGGAATTGAGAATCTGGGCCCAGATTTCAGAGCGGAGTGAAAGATGTCAGGACGCTACACAGGTTCCTCCCAGCTGCTACTGTTTCCCATGCAGAGGAGGGGAGGGCGAGGCTGCTGGGCCTGGTGCCCTTGACCAATTCTTTTGGGTCTGGAGACAGGGAAGCTGATACACTGGCTATTGCGTGTGTTGGCTGCTTTGGGGAAGGATCCCCAAGGAGAATCCAAGCATGATGCAGGGCTCCTCTTCATTACTGTTCCTCAGAGGCTTGTGGGCCATTCCTCTCCTCAGCATGGACTTCTCCCAGAAATAAGATCCCAAAGTGTCTTAAACGAATCAAAGCTTGTTAGAAAATCAATGATCAAATCATCTCCAAATACAGAAGCCAGACCTAGCTCTAAACCTGCAGCCAGGCTTGCCTGCATAAGTAGGGTTGCCAACCCTCCCGGTTTTGCCGGGAGTCTCCTGGAATCAGGCCCTATCTCCCGGATGCTACTGCAGCCACTGGGAGATTTTGGGTGCTAACAGTCCAGCAGTGCAGCAGGGCTAAGGCAGGCTTCCTGCCTGCCCTCCCTCCGTGCTGCTCCCCGTGGCGCCTGGAGGGGGCAGGGGGTCTGTGCGCACTGTCCCCACCCCGAGCCCCAACTCCACAGCTCCCATTGGCCAGGAACGTGGTGCCTGCGGGCAGGGGCTGTGTGTGGAGCTCCCTGGCTCCCCTCCCCCACCTAGGAGCCGCTGTCTGAGGTATGTGCTGGTCACTTTCGGGAGCCGTCCGAGGTAAGTGCTGCACCTCTCGCCCACTCCCGTACCCCCTCTGCCACAGCCCAGAGCCTGCACCCCACACCCAAACTCCCTCCTAGAGCCTGCATCCCATCCTGCACCCCAAACCCTGTCCCAGCCCAGAGAGCCCACACCCTCTCCTGCACCCCAACTCCCTCCCAGAGCTTACACCCCACACTCCCGCCTACACCCAAACCCCGGCTCAGCCCTGATCCCCCTCCCACACCTAAACTCCTTCCCAGAGCCCACACCCCCTCCTGCACCTCAAACCCCTGCCCCAGCCCAGAGCTGGCCTGCCACACTCAAACTCCCTCCCAGAGCCCACACTCAAACTCCCTCCCAGAGCCTGCACTCTGCACCCAAACTCCCTCCCAGAGCCTGCACCCCTTCCCACATCCACACCTCCTGCACCCCAACCCCCTGCCCCAGGCTCAGCCCAGAACCACCTCCTACACTCCGAACCTCGTGGCCCCACTCCCCAGTACAGAGCCCGCACCCCATCCCACACCTCAATCCCCTGCCCCAGCCGGTGAAAGTGAGTGAGGTGGGGGAGAGCGAGCGATGGAGGAAGGGGGGGCTGGAGTTAGTGGGAGTGGGGCCTTGGAGAAGGGGCGGGGCCTTGGGGAAGGAGCAGGGCAAGGATGTTTGGGTTTGTGCCATTAGACAGTTGACAACCTATGCGTAAGCCTAAATCTTCTTAATTTGAAAAGAGACATTGAGAGAACCAAAGCCTTACCTCTTTACAGACGCAGTGTTTCACCCACCCACCTCTCAAGGCTTCTGCCTGTCAACGTTCCAGCCTCTCAGAGCGCCAGCTCCCTGATGTCTGTGAGTGCATCTGCCCTTTTTTTTTTAACTTAACATTTCTGTCATATTATGTATACTCCCTAGTTCTTTTGATATGTCCTTCTTACTTTGCTAGCCAGAAAGGCATCCATGGCATTGGCCTTGTGCCAGTAACTTGTGTGCAGGGCTTTAAGGGATTTAATCCATCTCTTTCTCTGATAACCCATTGTATGCCATATTTAGTTAAAGCTTCCCTACACCCATAGGGCTGCTGTTATTTTCCCTATTCCTTTTGTTTTTTCTACTTTTCTAAGAGGTCCTTTGACCTTTCACAGGTGGGTGAATAACAATATATTACTTTGCTTACCACTTGGTCATAATAAAGTTCAGTAGTATTTGCCTTAGTCCCTGAATTAGTATTGCCCTTGATACCTGGCCACAAAGCAACTGTGTCTTCCCCGGCAGTAGATGCTATTGCGTGTTGTCACCAATCTGGCCTGGTGCTCCCTTCCAGCCACCCACTGGACTTCTGTGAGGGGAAACCAAGCCTCTGGGTCCTTGAATCTCCAGGTGTTCTACATTTCCATCCAGAGCTTGAGCTGAATCCAGCCACTGCCTCAATCTTGGGGTCCCAAGGCACCCTCTCAGGGCATAGGACTTCTATCTGGCACCTCCTTCTGAGAGCTGGAGCCAGCTGTCCAGCTGCTTTACCCCTCTGGGTGCAATGGTGACACACCCGCTCCCAGAATTCCACCCCAAAGGTGTGATGCTTCTGGTTTACAGTTTACCTCTCTCCAGAGACAGGTGGTAATTGTGAATCATTTAACACATAGAGAGACACTTTGCCTAGAGTCTAATGCATTTGCTCTTTTATACCCAATCATATAAAGCACAAAAGAGGACAGCTCCTACAGAACAATAAACATCTTAACTGCAGTTCCCCTCACTAGCTAACCCTTTTCTTGGGAGTCCTTGGGGACGCTCAGTATCCAGGAAGGCAGGCAGCCTCATGCAGGCTCTTATGTGCTGGATTACTTCTGCCTCGTGGACTGGAGAAAGTGGCATCGAAGCAGAACTGTTTCTGCCCTTCTGATGACCTTCAGGTCCCTGTAAAGTGACTTCTAGTTCAGCCTCCTGCCAGGTCACTGGCCCTAGTTATGTGACTTCTTTGCCAAGGCAGCCTCCCCACTACAAAACCAGTTCTTCTGGCTAGGGATCAGGGCCGGCTCCAACGTTCTTGCCACCCCAAATGTGTGTGGGGGGGGGGAAATGGCCGCGATCGGCGGCACTTCATTCTTAGGTGGCAATTTGGCGGCAGGTCCTTCCCTCCAAGAGGGACCAAGGGACCCACCACCAAATTGCCCCCGAAGACCTGGATGTGCCGCCCCTTTCCGTTGGCTGCCTCAAGCACCTGCTTGCTGCGCTGGTGCCTGGAGCCGGCCCTGCTAGGGACCCATCTTTTGTCTAGAGTGAATAAATTTCCAGTGCTTGGGTACTTAAAGTCAACTACCCTTTGTCAACTCTGTATCTCTACACGTTGGGGCTTTGGCTGAACATGGAGGCAAAGGACAACAGATAAGGTTACCAAGAAGGATCTTCAAAATGGAGTTTGCAGCTTGGTAAAGATACATACATAGGGTTTGCTTGATATTAGGCTATATTCTGTTCTCAGTTACCACGAAGTCACACTGAAGTCAATGTTGGTTGTAATAGACAGCAGTACTTGGCTCCTAATGGGTTTTTTTTTTTTTTTGTTGAACTACTTATTTTCTCTACTTTTCACTGTGACTGTCAGCTAATTTCAAACCTGATGTAAATGTGTGCTGCACATGCTAGAGCTCAGTTTGGCATTAATCGTGTTACTCCTCTCTTTCTTTTCAAATAGAGTGTATTCTAAAGTGAAGTCACTGTTTGACATTGGCATAATGTCTTGTGCTTCAGTATTTTGGAAATATTCATAGGTAAACTGAAGAGTCCTGGCCCAGCTTCCACTGAAGTAAACAGCAATAGTCCCCTGGACAATGCAAGCAGGACTAGAGACAAAGAATTATTTCCTGGCTAAATGTAAATTCCAGATTCTTTTTAAACTCTCTATTGGAGTAAATTGGTGCAGCTCTGTGAAAATCAGAGAATTGGTCCTTTGTTTCCATTGTTCTTTCCCTGCTCTACATTAAATCATTAGCAATGTCATCAGCTGCTGAAGGAAGGCAGAACTTCTTCCAGGGCATGATTCTTATCTCCCCACACTGTTCTTACACTGGTGTAATTCCACTGACTTCAGTGAAATGACTCTAATTTTGCACTGATTTAAGAGGGAATAGAAACAGAGCATAGGTCTAATAAAATAAGCAAAAAAAGAGACTGGTTTTTCAACCAATATCTTTGAACTGTATTTGTGATGTTTAACTTTGCGTACGTATCTACTACTAATTCGGGATTTTAAACTGCTTTAAAAAGAAATAGATTTTCCATTCACTTTTAAAATAGGATGTCTTGAACTTGTTTGTGATATCCACTTTGGCTTGTATTTGAATAGAATATGAGTTTTAAGCCTCTTGGGACAATGTCTGCTTTTGATATGGTTGCTAAATCTGGTTCTTTTCCAGGTTAAATTTGGCTGGCTTGACGGAGTAATCCACCGTTCCATGGACCAGATGACTAGAAAAGCTGGTTAAATTTTTGAAGCAGTTAAATGTTTTCTTTTGGGATGATCAAATTACAGAAATTATATCGCCAATTTTCCAGATTAAAAAGTAGTTTAACTTCAAGGGGCTGAAAAGCTAAGAGAGCAGAAATTCAGAGAAATTGCAACAAACATGAAAAATTATAGTACATTTAAAATTCTACAACTGGCTGTCAGGCCAGACACTAGATGACAAGTATACATTAATTTGCACAAGAAATAAGAAATATTAAAGAAATTATTTTTCATTTTTTTCAGGAAATATTATTGTCAATAATATGAAAATAGCCTACAGGTTATATGTTTGTTAGAAAAGTATCTTTACCTTCCTGACAATTAATATCTGGCATACTGTATGTGAAAGCATGAGTCCTAGTGCATATGGGCTACAGAGGTTCATTTGGTTCACGTTGACTCCAAGATATTTGCTAAAGCCCTGGCCAGCCAAATAGGAGCTGCTTGTGGGTCTTTGACTATTGCAATTGATCCTACTAAAGACGATTGTGGAAGACGCTCCTGTAACACATGTGTTTGCATGTCCTTCATCTTTTAGACCATAGGAAGCAGGGCCCAGTCGAGCAAACCAGAGGCTCTCTATTTAACTGGACCCATCTGCTGCCAGGCTCAAGATTCACAGTGCTGCTTTCTATGTCAGCTGAAGTGGTATGGGAATGAGAGAGAGCAAAATGCTACCTGTCTGTGCCAGGGACAGGTGAGTTATATTGTGGTGCAAGTTAGAGGGATAATAAATAGGGTCTTTCTGTTAAACAGGGAGGAGTAGGGAAAATCTAGCACACACCCATGAGCTGTGATAAAAGGGGAGACATACTAATCCACCTTGGGGCTCAAATTATGATCTCCATTGAATGAGTAGTAAATATCCCTAGAGCATTTCCAGCTGTCTCTGTGGTGGGACTTATGATCTATGCCTAAGGCTACGAGTTGGTCACGGCTTCTGTGATTTTAGGTGACCTCCGTGACTTCAGCCCCGGGCTCAGCTCTCAGTCCTGGGAGGTGGGGCTCCAGCTGTCAGCCCCACACTGCAGAGATCAGGCTTCTGTGATTTATTGTTTATTGCCCGCAACCTGCCCATGACTTTTACTAAAAATACCCGTGACAAAATCTTACCCTTCTCGATGCCTTCCCCCACACCCCAGGTTTAGTAGCATTGTCTCAGCTAGAGCTGGTTCAGTATTATAAGACAAAAAGCAAAAACCACCTGATGCAAAAATAGGTTTGTGAATAAAGGTGCTGAGTTTGATTTGCTGTGATACAAACTCATATTAGTTATCACCTGCGAGTGTGTGGATAATCATCAAGCATTCCCAAATACTGTTTATGAATCACCAAACTTTCTTAAGAATAGGGTCACAATAACGCAACGAACACAGCGAAATGGTCAACGTAAACAGTTCACAAACAACCCATAAGTTGAAAAATATTCGTGCAAAGTATTCAGGGACTGCTTGGGAATAAACAATGCATTAAAGAAAACAGGCTCAGTTCATGAATGATTCCTTAACCAGAAACAGATCTGAATTCATAACAAGTAGTTCAACCACTTATAATCTGAACTGGTTCGGATACACTCATTGTGGGACTTGACATTAAAAGGGCCCTTGACTGGACTGCAGGATGCATTTTGTTTAGATTGTTGCATGTCTTTAATTTTTCATGCGTGTCTCTAAATCTCCATTGCCAATATTATATTCTGCTCAAATGGATTTTATATCAGACGAGAATTTGGCAGCTGTAGCTTGTTAACTGATATTCAGGGCCTGTCTACACATATAGTGCTGCAGCAGCAAAGCTGCACCAATGCAGCTACGCCTCTGCAGTGCTTAATTAAGAAGCTACCTACACCGAGAGAGCTTCTCCTGTCAATGTAGGTACTCTGCTTCCTGGTAGGGTGACCAAACAGCAAGTGTGAAAAATCGGGACGGGGGTGGGGGGTAATGGGCACCAATATAAGACAAAGCCCCCCAAAATTGGGACTGTCCTTATAAAATCGGTACATCTGGTCACCCTACTTCCTGGAGAGGTGGTAGCTATGTCAATGGGAGAATCCTTTCCATCAACATAGCACTGTCTACACCAGAAGTTTGGTCGGTATAACTGCATCACTCAGGGCTGTGGAAAATCCACACCTCTGAGCAACATAGTTATACCGAGGGAAGTCTGTAGTGTAGACCAAGTCTCAGTAAGTGCAAGTGGGAGGAGTTACATTTTAGGTGAGCAACATGTTACTACTTTGTCCACCTAGATCTGTCAATGCTTGGAATTATTAAAGTTATAAATGTTGTTCTAGTTTCATTAGGATTTAAAAACTAATTAAAAAAAACTATAACAGACCATCCTTGCCTTGTGTCATTGTGATTCTTAGTTTACTAGCAGTTCAACTATTTTAATTATTAGGAACTCCTTATTTCTGTCCCTTTGGCCAGATTACTGCAAATAAACTGAAGCTGGTCGAGGCATTGTCAGAAATTAAAAATGATCTGGTCAGATGGCATGAATTACCCTTAGCTTTTGAACATGGGATCAATCTCATTAACATAGTGGATGCCTCAGTGTATTACATCCTCTTTAGATGTCCTTTTTTTAATCTTCTGAAAAGGGATTTGAGAGGGATAGAGAAAGCATTTGTTAAATTTACTTGGGAAAAAAAAAAGGATCAGACTTTGGGTGAATAAATTACAGACACACAGATGAGAAGGAGGATTGGCATTTCCTAGTTTGCAGCTGAATAATTAAGTATGCCAATAAAGAGTAGTTGAACTAGCTTAATGGAGCAGAAAAGGGGCCTTTTAAGTCATGGTTACATTTAAAGTCCTTAATTTTATTAGAGATCATATCTGCCACAGATTTAGACCAAGCCTGCAGAAAAGGATTATTGGAGGTTTGATTTGTTCTACTCACATGGATTTCTCCTTTGTCTGATAACACTGTATTTCTTTTGGAGTGTAGTCAAATGGCCCACTGAGGTTGGTGGAAAACTCCCATTTACTTCACTGTAAGTAGTAGTAGTCCTATCACAGAGACAACTGTGTATGTTCTATTTTTTGGGGGGGGGGGGGGGGAGGGTGACAAGGGATTGCTGGAGCCCATGAGGATATAGTAATTTAAATAGCTGCATAGATGATTTCAAATCACTATTTTTTTGCACTTTGGTCTCTATCTTGCAAGTCTTTGCAGTATATAGAGCGGCTGTTGTTGAGTCAGAATGTGGTGTATGGTGGCATACACCAGAGGTCATCCTCTATTTTGAATGTCAAGTATATGAACTGCAGGGACAGATAAAGCTGTGCTGGACCCAGAATTTCTGATTTGTGGAAATAAGTTTATTTAGTTCCGAATTGGAACAAAACCAAGAATTTTCAAATTTCCCCACCCCATAAAATGGTTTTAGGTCAATTGAAATGTTTCATTTTGATTTTGACATTTCAGTTTTCTATTTTATTTATGTTAGCTGTGCTAAAATAAGCAACAAAGAAAAGACAGGTAGCTAACCCGGAATAGAGAGCCAATATTAGATTTTAGATAATGTTTTACTCAAGGTAGATAAGACCAAACTCTTCGTTACTAAGGGCAAAAAATAATATAATGAAAATTTTGGACTGGATAGAGAGATATGCTTATACAATTGTGTAATAATGGTCATTTGGTTATTCAGTCCCAGTTTGGGGTTCTTTGAAAATAAGATCATGAATAATCTCCAGAATTATTCCCTTTCAGACAAAGATGAGCAGAAGAGAAAAAGGAGTATGGAGAGTAAAAATAGGACCAACGAAAAGCCTGAGAGGTAAGCAAAAAAGAATAGGAGAGGAATGATAAGACTGAGAGGAGAGGGGAAAAAGGAGAGGGAGGGAGGGGTTGGAAGGGCACCACACAATGGGTCGGGGGGGGGGGGTACCCCAGAAAAGGTTACCTGATGGGGAATTTAACTCATTATTCTGATATTTCCAAAAATGGGGACCATATATCTCTAAACTTCTCAGTTGTTTCTGTTGTGAAACATTAGTCATTCCACTGCCTCCAAAGTGCGCAAATCAGAGCACCATTCTTTGATAGTTGGACCCACTTGAGACTTCCACCATTGCAGAATTAGACATTTGGCTATGATCAGAGCTCTACCCCAACCATAGTTTTTCAAAATATTTCAGTTTCCAAGATGGATTGGTTAGGCCTAAAGATGGATTGGTTAGGCCTAAAGGGAGCCTGCAAACCCACCTTGATGGACGGAAAGAAATTTGGCCTGAATATTTACCTCTGTCACAGATAGGGTGACCAGATAGCAAGTGTGAAAAATCAGGGGTGAGGGGTAATAGGAGCCTATATAAGAAAAAGCCCCAAATATCAGGACTGTCCCTATAAAATTGGGACAACTGGTCACCCTAGTCACAGAGCAATCCCAAAGCATATGGTATAAATTAGTTCCTGCTGCACTGCAGCACCAGAATTTGTCTGACATGGCTGTTCTGTTGTGAAGGCCAAAAGTCAGGTCAATTATCAAGTGATCCATCCTCTGTCATCCAGTTCCAGCTTCTGGCAGTCAGAGGTTTAGGGACACCCAGAGCATGGAGTTGTGTCCCTGATCATCTTGGCTAATAGCCATTGATGGATCTAGCCCCCATGAACTTAACTAATTCTTTTTTGAACCGATTAGACTTTTGGCCTTCACAATATCCCTTGGCAGTGAGTTCCATGGGTTGACTGTGCATTGTGTGAAGAAATTCTTCCTTTTGTTTGTTTTAAACCTGCTGCCTATTAATTTCATTGTGTTATCCCTGGTTCTTGTGTTATGTGGAGGGGTAAATAACATTTCTCTATCTGCTTTCTCCACACCATTCATGAATTTATAGACCTCCATCATATCCCCCATTAGCTGTCTCTTTTCTAAGCTGAACAGTCCCAGTCTTTTTAATATCTCCTCATTTGAAGGTTGTTCCATGCCCCAAATTATTTTTGTGGCCATTCTCTATGCCTTTTACATTTCTAATATAACTTTTTTGAGATGGAGTGACCAGAACTGCACACACTGTGCAAGGTGCGGATGTACCATGGATTTATATATTGGCATTCTGAGATTTTCTGTCTTATTATCTATCCCTTTTCTAATGGCAGCTCACATTGTTAGCTTTTTTACTGCTGCTGCACATTGAGTGGATGTTTTCAGACAACTATCTGCAATGACCCCAAGATCTCTTTCTTGAATGGTAACAGCTAATTTGGACCCCATCATTTTGTATGTATAGTTGGGATTCTGTTTTCCAATGTGCATTATTTTGTGCTTACCAACACTAAATTTCATCTGCCATTTTGTTGCCCAGTCACCCAATTTTGTAACTCTAAACAGTCAGCTTTTTAACCACCTTGAGTAATTTAATATTGTCTTCAAACTTTGCCACTTCACTGCTTACCACATTTTCCAGATCATTTATGAATATGTTGAGCAGGACAAGTCCAGTACAGGTCCTTGGGGAGCTGAGGCAGGAATACATACAAGACAATGGTGTAGGTCAGTGGTTTCCAAACTTTAACAACCTGTGAACCCCTTTCACTAAAATGTTAAGTCTCACGAACCTCCTCCTAAAAATTAATATTTCCAGGGATATTCTCCTTGACCTGAGTATAAATTATAAAAGCAGTGATCTTGGAAACATAAAATTTGTTTTTATGACATGCTTATTACCCACATTATTTATTATTAATTATCATTTATCGTGACAGTATTTTTATTACATTATGAAAACGGCAACACACTTCCAAGCTCTCATTTTCGTAGCTTGTATCACTTTGAATAAGCCTGTTATAAGACAAGGCTCCTAGGTTTCATCTAGGAGTATCAGATGTGAAACAGCAGGAAGGTATTTAAGAAGCCAACTCAAAGGGTTCCTCCTACACAAGCATTCAGATCTTGAGCAGTCCAGGCAAACAATGCGCATTACAACAAAGCTTAAACTTGTTCTTCATAATAATTTTAAAAACAATACCAGCTGCCTATTTAATTTTAAAAACAGCAAAATATCCACCTCTCTTTCCGTTTCTTATAAGGAATCTTGAAGTTTAAATCTCCTCAGTGTGATAGAGATGCTTGCTTTGATCTGCTTAGCTCTTGGAAGTCCAGGAGATCTGGGCTGCTGACCCGTGCTGCCCAGGGTCCCTAGGACAGGGCCCAGCTCTGTCTGCCATTAGGGAATTTTTCCCCGAGAACCTCCTGTAACATTTCACAAACCCCCAGGGGTTCACGAACCCGTTTGGGAACCACTGGCCTAGGTAGACAGTGTAACTTTTTCAGAAAGTCCCAAGGGCCTGTGGGTCTGGTGCAGTAAAGATATCTGGAATAAACTGGTGTGGCAGAGCATGTTTAAGTTGAAGGTACTGACATTCCTCCTTTGGGTGGTGAGTTGATCCCTAAGGCGAGGAAAGAACACAAAAGAGTCGCTTTCAGTTATATGGTTTATGCTCAAAAACCTTTCTTTAATCCAATCAGACCATAGAATGGATGTATGTGCAATTAAGATTTCGGAATTACCTCAGATTTAAGTCTCTGAATGTAACAAGGGATGACATTTCAATTTAAAAGCCAACATTTAAATGTTTTCAATGTTTTCAATTTTTTCAAAATATAAAATAAAAAACATTTCCAGCAACGTCATTTCGAAACAAAAAATCAAAATGCTCCATTCCAAAAATGTAGAAACGGAGGGTATGTCGACACTGCAATAAATAATCCATGGCACTGAGTCTCAGAGCCTGAGTCAAACATTTAAAAAAGAGGACACTCCACGGGGCCCCGGTCCCGCCCCCGCCCCAACCCCACCCCTTCTCCGCCCCCATTCCAACCCTTTCCCCAAAGTCCCTGCCCCAACTCTGCCCCCTCCTCTGAGCACCCCGCATTCCCCCTCCTCCCTCCCGCTCTGATCTTGGTTGGGGGTTGCTAAGTGCTTCCCTGCTCCCCACTCGCCCCGCAGCCCCTGCAGCCTCTATGCCCTTGCCTGCCCTGCTCCTCCTCACCCTGCAGCCTCTGCACCCCCCACGCCCCTGCAGCCTCTGTGCCCCCTGCTCCCCGCTCGCCCTGCAGCCTCTGCGCCCCCTGCCTGCCCTGCCCCTGCAGCCTCTGCGCCCCCTGCGCCCCACTCGCCCTGCAGCCTCTGCGCCCCCTGCCTGCCCTGCCCCTGCAGCCTCTGCGCCCCCTGCGCCCCACTCGCCCTGCAGCCTCTGCGCCCCCTGCCTGCCCTGCCCCTGCAGCCTCTGTGCCCCCCCACCCCTGAAGCCTCTGTGCCCCCTGCTCCCCACTCGCCCTGCAGCCTCTGCGCCCCCTGCCTGCCCTGCTCCCCCTCGCCCTGCAGCCTCTGCACCCCCTGCCTGCCCTGCCCCTGCAGCCTCTGCACCCCCCTGCCCCTGCAGCCTCTGTGCCCCTTGCTCCTCCTCGCCCTGCAGCCTCTGCGCCCCCTGCCTGCCCTGCCCCTGCAGCCTCTGCACCCCCCTGCCCCTGCAGCCTCTGTTCCCCCTGCTCCTCCTCGCCCTGCAGCCTCTGCGCCCCCTGCCTGCCCTGCCCCTGCAGCCTCTGCACCCCCCCCGCCCCTGCAGCCTCTGTGCCCCCTGCTCCCCACTCGCCCTGCAGCCTCTGCACTCCCTGCCTGCCCTGCCCCTGCAGCCTCTACCCCCCCCCCGTCACCTGCCCTGCTCCACCCGCTCACCCGGCAGAGGGAGAAATGCAGGCTCCACATGGAATCAAACACAGCCGCGCTGCTCTGTGGGGGAGCAGGGAGCGGGGGAGGGGGAGGGACTCTGGCTGCTAGAGGCCCTAGTGGCTGCGAGCAGCTTTCAATCAGGCCAGGCATCCAATCAGCCGCGCCACACTCCGCATGAGGGGAAGGGGGAAATCCCGGACATTTCTACTTGATTAGAAATCTCCCCCCGGACGGCCATTTAACGCTGAAAAAGCCGGACATGTCCGGGGAAACCCGGATGGATGGTAACCCTACTCAAACTGCAGTGTAGACGTTTGGGCTTTGGCTCGAGCTCTGAGATCCTCCCCCTTTACGGGGTCTCAACACCTGGGCTCCAGCCCAAGCCCGAACATTTACACTGCAATTTTACAGCCCCACAGCCCAAGTCCTGTGAGCCCAAGTCAGCTGACCCGGGCCAGCCGTGGCCATGCAGCAGATTTTTTATCTCAGTGTAGACAAACCCTGAATGTTTTGACCTTATCACAGCATTCATTTCTATTTATTGATTGATTGATAAATGACATTTCATCAAAATCTACATGTTCCCACATGGAGCTTCCATTTCAACAAAACAGCATTTTCTGATGGGGAAAAAGTCTGTCAGAAAATTTTTGATCAGCTTAGGGACAGACGAGGGAGCTATAGATTGCTGCAGACAGTAGGCTCTGGTTATTGTGTGCTACCATGTTTAAATACAAATAATGTAACTGTTATATACAAACTCTCCATGTCTTCATGCAAAGAACTACGCACAGCAGGGAGGGCAAAACTGCTGCACTCCATTGCAAGTGAGTGGATGCCAAATGTGGCTGCACATAATATGCAACACGAGATATAGCTCTCTACACTTAGGCTCTGATTCTCAGTTCATCTGTTTCTAGACACGGAGAATGCACAAGATAGTTTACATTACTGTTGCATTCCCCATGTTCGGCAGCAGCAGGGAGCATACCTGGGCCCCCTGTTTAAATTACAACAGCCACAGGGTGGCTCTAACTTATGCCCTGATTCCCATTTCCCCCTAAGAGCACTGAGAAGCAGAGAATAGCAGTTGCACAATGTGCTCCACCCTTCCCCTCCCCCTTCAGCATTCCCCCTGCATCCAGGGCTGGGAGCAAGGCTGCTGTAGGGTCTTAAAGCCACCTCTGAGCTGGCATTAGAAACTTCCAATATGAGGGGTATTCTCCAGGGGACATAGAGGCAGAAATGCCACCAGAGAATCATGAAGGGGCCTTACTGTAAAATAGAATTGGGCCCTAAGTCTCAAGTCCTGTTCAAGCCTGCATATTTTCTTTCAAGACTGCATGTTAATAAAGGAGTGGGGGGAGGGGGGAGGAGATGAGAAAAGGGCAGATGTGTCTGAGGCATGGGCTTTAACACAATCCTTATCATGCTAATGAGGGATTTAGTTACACACTTTCCTCTTTGGTGTTATTCCTGCTCCTGGCCAAGAGTAATTTGGTGGCCCTGCAGCAGCTCTCATTATGCAGGATCAATTTTCCCTGTGCTCTTTCTGTCCTGCTCATCTCTTTCACCTTATGCTTCTATATGCAACGTTCTGTATCCGTGCCATGCAGCATCAAATCCCCCATGACTCTGGTACTATGTTCATTCATAGATCCAGAAGTGTCAGGAAGAAGTGAAATTAGCCCACTATTTACCCTGCTGCTTTCTGGGTGAAATGTAACACCTTTTATATCTTTCATGGCCCAGCTGTAATGTGATGAAATATAATTCTGTTCTTATTATCTATTGGAAGGTTTCATTTTCCCAACAGTCAAATATTTGAGAAGAATATAAAAAGCTGGATCTGGCTGCAAAGATTGACAATAAATCTAATGTAAAAAAAAAAACAAACAGGACCAGATTCAACGCTATAGTAACAGTTGCAACTCCCAATGTAGTAAGCTAAGTGCCAAATATGCTAATTTTGTTCACCATATAGACCCATAATGCACATTCAAACTTTCTCCAATTTGACAAGCCTGTCCCAGGTACTGGAGTTTTTAAATTTCTTTTGGATTTACTCCAGAATCTCAGATTGACAGATTATTTAAACATTGTAAAATGTTTTACTTGGCTGAAAGGTGAATATTTTGGTTTTAATGGAAGAGACTTTGGGGACCTGATTTTCCTCTGCCTTGTACCTTGCATAGTCATTTATATCTTTGCAAAGTGGGTACAAAACATTACACTGTGAGGAGACTTCCCAAGGCACAGTAAGGCACCCAACTCTACTGACTTTGAAAATCTCTCCCTATGTGACACATTCTGCATTCTGTCCTGGTTCCCTTTATGCTGCTCTGACAGTGGGGCCTTAGAGCTCGTGGAACTGGCCACAGGGTATTCCTTCAGCATAAGGGGCTCTTTTGCTCAGCATAAAATAGCTCCACATCTCATTCCCCAACAGCCGTCCCTCATGCAGGGAGCCTATCAAGGAAGGGAGATTTGCACCTAAAGTATTCTGCACACCAGCTATTCTCAGCTGCTGAAATAGTCCTTGGTAGGCTCCCAGTCAGCTCGAGAACCTGGGACATACAAAATTATCTTAAAGCCACCTATGCACTCTATCCTGCTCTTGTGTCAAGCACAGCTTGGTGACTCAGTCCCAGATATTCTGATTTAGTAATATTTTTCACTCCCTCTGCACATGTGCAAAGCTCCAACCCTGCAAATCTCTTAAGCACATGCTTAACTTTAAGCACATTATCTTCTTAGCCCAGGTGCAAGGCAATAGAGAGTCTCTGTTATGTCCAGGTTCTTTCACTAAGTAGCTTGTAAAACATACTTTTCATCATCAGATAAGGACTGATCAGTTACGTGATGATCCTTGGTGCTGGAGGAGTTTCTCCTTGTTAAAATCTCAGAACTCTGGTTATTACTTTTTCTAAATATCATGCTCCATGGTTTCTTCCACTGGACACAAACGATAATGGGTTTTTTGTTCTATAGATGAAGTGGCACTATATCAATGTTTTCTATGAATTTGTAAGTGTGCCTTGATTTATTTTATCTTTCCGAGTCCCTTGGATACATCTTTCCTGATAAGATTAGCAACATTTCAGACTCTTTCAATAATATGTGCTCGTGTAGAGACTACAGTTATTCTCATGCATATGGAACCACATGCCTTCTAGGAGTTTGATTTTCAGCGTCATGTCAACCCAGCCTCCGTTTTTTGTGGGTATAAAATGCAAGGTGATCAGAGTGGATGGCCCAAGCCATGTTTTCTAACCCAGCTATCTGTGATTCAGTGACATTTTGTAAATATCCGATGCATTTGGAAATATATTAGCAAAATAGGTTACAATAGAGGCAAATTGTCAATATTCAACAGATTGACTGAATATTTTTTCCATATCGAAATTAACATGTAACAACTGTACAGCCAAGAATAACTTCTTGTTTACCAAGATACTCACCTGCTTAGCAATAATTTGTTTCCTAAAACTCATCTTCATATTACATCCCTGGCTTAAAAGTTTTTTATTCTGTAATCACTGAAGTTTTTTCAATACAAGACAATACATCTCTATTTAGCCCCTAATTTGCCTTCTAGAAGTTAGTTTGTTCAAAATGCTCTCTGAATCATACAGCGTCTTACTTGTTTAAATTAGGGCTTCCCTGTTCAAACAACCCCACTCTATTTCTTTGCAGTTATTTAATTGGCTTCCGTTCATCTACAAGAGATGGTGGGAATTGCAGCCTATGATGTAGATGGTTTGCAATGTCTCATGTGACTGAATAGTCCAATCCGAGATTTGCCTGATCTTTTTGCCTGATCCTGCCCCTTTATTGAATTAGTGGGAGTTTTGTCATGGAGAGAGATACAAACAAGTAACCAAAAAGCATAAATGGTGTAAAGTAAAATAAATTTTAAAAAAGTCTTTTATTATAAATACACCTTGTGACGTTGTGCAGTCTATATGGTTTTATAAAAACATGATAATAAGTGAATATAATGTAACTGGGATAGTTTTAGAAAAATGTGGTAATAAGTTAATATAACGTAACTGGGATATGCTTCATGCAAAAGGTCTCTTGTAAGGTATCATTACAAAGCTTATAATCTACTGAGTGTGATCATCCAATTTGTATAAACGTACCACTCTTGTATCTAAAACTAGAAATATAAAATATAACTCTGAGGGCCTATTGTAATGATGTAAAGTGTGGCCATTAATGATGGTTTGGAATCTTGATGACTCCCATTGTCTGCAGATGGCTGTGTTTACCTGTGAGTCTTCCTGTATATGTGTGTGCTGGCAAGTGAGTAATGAAGTCTTGCAGTGACATGTGATCATGTCACCTGAACTGGAATCCATCTTTAACCTGGTGCTTTTCCAGTGAGGGGGGGTGGAAACCCAGAGGGACAAAGGGTTCCTGCCTTATGCAAAAGATATATAAAGGGGTGGAAGAGAACAAAGGAGGAGAGGAGCCATCATGAAGAATCCCCTAGCTATCACCTGAGCTGTAACAAGAGCTGTACCAGGGGAAAGAATTGTGCCCAGGCCTGGAAGGTGTCCAGTCTGAGAAAAACTTACTGAAGCATCTTTGAGGGTGAGATTATCTGTATTCAGTTTGATTAGGCATAGATTTGCGCATTTTTTTTTTATTTTGCTTGGTGACTTACTTTGTTCTGTCTGTTACTACTTTGAACCACTTAAATCCTACTGTCTGTATTTAATAAAATCACTTTTTATTTAGTAATTTACTCAGAGTATGTATTAATACCTGGGGGAGCAAACAACTGTGCATATCTCTCTATCAGTGTTATAGAGGGCGAACAATTTATGAGTTTGCCCTGCATAAGCTTTATGCAGAGTAAACGGATTTATTTGGGTTTAGACCCCATTGGGAGTTGGGCATCTGAGTGCTAAAGACAAGCACACTTCTGTGAGCTGTTTTCAGGTAAACTTGCAGCTTTGGGGCAAGTGATTCAGACCCTGGGTTTGTGTTGGAGCAGACGGGAGTGTCTGGCTCAGCAAGACAGGGTGCTGGAATCCTGAGCTGGCAGGGAAAACAGAAGCAGGGGTAGTCTTTGCACATCTGTTGGCAGCTCCCAAGGGGGTTTCTGTGATCCAACCCGTCAGGGGTAGTCTTTGCACATCGGGTGGCAGCTCCCAAGGGGGTTTCTGTGATCCAACCCGTCAGGGGTAGTCTTTGCACATCGGGTGGCAGCTCCCAAGGGGGTTTCTGTGATCCAACCTCTACCCAATATAATGTGACCCGATATAACACGAATTCCGATATAATGCAGTAAAGCAGCGCTCCAGGGGGCGGGGCTGCGCACTCCAGCAGATCAAAGCAAGTTCGATATAACACGGTTTCACCTATAACATGGTAAGAGTTTTTGGCGCCTGAGAACAGCGTTATATCAGGATAGAGGTGTAATTATATTTTATACCTCTATTACTGCCCTTTATTTTAGAACCCGAAAGCACTTTAACAAACAATTAACTGATCTTCTCAACACCCTGTGGGATTGGCATGTATAAATTATTCCCTTTCATAGATGGAGATAATGAAGTATAGATAAGTTATATAATAACCCAAGGTGGTATTAGTACCTCAGGTAAGGATTTTTTTTAACTACAATAAAACCCCTTTGGTTAACCAAGAGGTGTATACACTGGATAGCTGAGAATTGAGTTTGCTCTGTGTACCATCTTGTTAATGTGCTTTTAAATATATCCTCTCTTTCACAATTAGACTTACTGCCTTTGAGCAAGGTAAAATTGAGCACTTAAAACTATGCTGTCATCTCAGGGCTTGTCTTCACTACCCGCTCAGATCGTCGGGTAGAAATCGATCTATCGGGGATCGATTTATCGCGTCTTGTCGGGTCGCGATAATCGATCCCCGAATCGACGCGCGTACTCCACCAGCTCAGGTAGGAGTAAGCGCCGTCGACGGGGGAGCCGCAGCGGTCGATTTGCCGCCGTCCTCACAGTGGGGTAAGTCGAATCAGATACGTCGAATTCAGCTATGCTATTCCCATATCTAAATTTGTGTATCTGAAATTGATCCCCCCACCATAGTGTAGACGTAGCCTCAGTGTCAATGACTCCATTAGTTCATCTAGCACCCTCAGTGTTCCACACTCTATGGTATTACCATGGTAGTTATTGACTCCCAGTATTTGTTTTTGTTTGTTTGTTGAAGACTCCTCTGACCCAGTTAAAATCTTTCCTTTGGGAAAAGCAATTTACATGCATATGTGATTTTGTGCCTGTACATGGGATACTGCTAAGCAGCTGATATTTAATGAAACTTTGCTGACAGACACGCATAGCATGCTGTCTAGTTATATAACTGTAAGTACCCACTTTGATTTTATTAAAAGCTCACTTATAACTTGCAATTTGACCTCCATCAGCTCATATGTAATACTTAAAGACATGATGGTAAAGCAAATGTCAGTAATTCTTTCCAGTGAGAGAAGATGCCTGTTTTCCATTCAACAGAATTATATCAACATTATTTTACTTAAAAAAAACAAAAACTGTTAGCAAATTTAGTATTCATGGAATTGAGGGCCTAATATCACAAAGTTGAGATGTGGGTTGTGCAGACGGATGCTATATGGGTTGAGGAGGGCTTTTCCTGTGGCACTGTTGTGTTTCTCAGCTGTTACAGACCATGCCTTCTTTCAATTTACATATTGGGACTATTCTCCTACCAAAGTACATGGATTATGTTTGAAGTCCCTTATGGGAAAGTCCTAGAGACTTTTTTTGAGCCATCATATAAGAATTCAATAGAGAACTATGTAGGGTGGTTAAAAACACCTATACGTAGGATGTAATTTGCAAGAGCATTTAATATGTTTTAGAGTAACTTCTATAAAACACACTCACATTTCTGTCTAGCCCTATTGGTTTTATCTATTAAATTTGATCAGATTTATAGGGACAATAGGGAGCCTTTTATAAGGGAATTCTAATTACATGGAGAAGTCATCAGGAGGTCCTTTGTTTTTGTACAGTGCCCAGAACTCGTGGCCTCTGGTCTTTCCTGGATAGCCCTCTCCTCTTGCACTTTCCCCAGTCCCCC
The DNA here is from genome assembly GCF_027887155.1 of Malaclemys terrapin pileata. Lineage (NCBI taxonomy): Eukaryota > Metazoa > Chordata > Testudines > Emydidae > Malaclemys > Malaclemys terrapin. The sequence continues at coordinate 256,370,055 of NC_071506.1, forward strand.
CCAGCCAAGACTTTTAGGCACATGCTCCCTTTCACAAATCCACAGGCACATGTGGTTCCTAAACCAGTATTTTGCTCAAGAGTCACCAGATGCACAATATACATTAACCTGTAAGGCTTTTGCATCTTGCCTAAACTCCTTGCTCTCTGGTGCCAGCCCAGCACTGTGGGGCGGGATGGGGTAGAACATGCTGCCCACCAGTGGGATCAGAGCAAGGTAATTAACATAAGGAAATGACACCACTGAGGGTGTCTGGCTATAAACTATAAACATATTATGTTTCAATTCACCCATATTCAAATGAGTTTTTATTAACAAAATAACTTGTAACAATGAACCTGCACTAGAGTGTATTCGTATAAAAGGTGATTTTTAATGGATAAGCTCTTATATTTAAATGTAGATACCATAGTGATTAGCTATCAAATTTTCAGACAAACACAAGTTGCAGGAGACTTGTGTGCATGCATGTGACAAAGAGAGAAGGGGTGGTTGTGGGTGGGTGTTTTGGATTTTTGGAGGGAAGGAGCGCTAAGGGGAACATTTTAAATCCAGGTTTTTTCAAATTACATATAGTTATTTCTATCGTAATGCTGCAGGACAAAGATTAACAGATTATGATCATGATGTAAATTAAGCAGTCTGGAGAAAACAATTTAGAAAAATATTGTTTGTATTTTTTCAAAAACAGATACCATATATCAATTGAGTGCACAATAGCCTCATCATTAACAGACACAAACACTAACAAACAACAGCAGAAAATAGAAAATCTATATCAGAACAAAACAATACAGGCAAACCCCTGCTTACCTGTGTAAATGTAAACCATTGGGACTATTCAGCAGAGTAAGAAGGGCAGGATTTGATCCCATGATATAAATCCTGATGTAGAGCTGCAGTTGTTTTAACCATAGATTACACTTGCCCTGATATTCATGTGGTACACCCAACACCTGATGTGACCTAGAAGAATCAGAGACCCCAAATGGGAGCATGCACAACTTCTCAAATGTTTATTTTTGTTCAATATGTAAACTTTAAAATAAACCATATGTACACTAATGCTTCTCCAGCTTGTTCAAAAGCCAACTGCTTCTTGAAAATATTATGTACATGATGAGCATGTTTGGATAGATGCCCTGTGGGCAACAAACTATCTACTCCACCCAAAAGACACTGCTGCCCCAATCTTAGTTCAGATTCTTTTGCACCCCCAGAGTTTTCACTTTTTCCAGTGCTGTAATTGCTACTGCACTGAAATGAGTCAGAACTTATTCCAGAATTAACTGCAGGTCACTTCTTAACAATAAATAGATGCATATTGAAAACATCTCCAGGCAATCAGAGGCTCATTTGGGGATAATGTCATTTTCCTCTCTTCCCACCTGCCCTCTGTATTCCCTTTATTCTTTGCTGCTTATGAGACAAACTGTTATCATTAGGTTATTATCACTGTTTTTCCATAGACTTTTTTATATGTCAAGTGAATCTGATCCGGAGTTCAGACCCATAATCCCTCCAGTAACTCATAAATAAATCGGTGGAGATTGCTTTGACCAGCTCTCCCTCTAGTTCTGCTCTTCTGAAGGTGGACAGAGGCCCTGGCAGTTTTCTAAAGTTCTGCATTAGCCCCTGAGTTTTTTACACCTCCTTTTAAAAGACCGCAGGCTTTCTCATTCCTCCCCTGGGGTAGTCATGCATAGGAAAAGAAAGCTATTAACCACACTTTATTGTTGAGGCAGTGGAAAACATTTTTAAAGTCTGGAAACATCACAGGAGAGAGAGATTCCTGTATCTACCTTGGCCTGTTCACATACATTAGAAGTATATACTGTGTTCTATGGCACTCATCACATTTAGAGATAATACCCATCTGGATCTGAACTTCCTGAAAGTTCTGGGTGGCCGGAGCGAAATAAGAACAAAAAACAAAAACAAACAAACAAAAAGTGGACCTGCCGCCCTAGGATTGGGCGGAGTGCCGCCTCCAACAATCTGCCACCCCAAGCACCAGCTTGCTCAGCTGGTGCCTGGAGCCGGCCCTGCTGTTTAGTCACAGAATCAGTATGAATAATAGTACCGCAGCTTTCTCCCGCTACTCCAGCCAAGGTGCCTTACCTCAGACCTGCAGAAACCACTTCCAGATGTCTCTCTAAGGCAGGCAAAAAGGATTTTTAAGGTTATGTGCCCATTTATAACTTGAACCCAGATCGTCAAAGGTAACTCCTGCCAGGATTTAGGTGCCTAAATATCTTTGAGAATCTGGGTTTTAGTATCTTCTTCCTAAGGTTTTATCTACACTTGCAATTATCCCCAATTTCAGCCATCAGTTTACTTATGCCACTGCTCTTGAAACCAAGGTAAATTCCATTTATGCAAGCCACAACTTTCCTGGTTTACACCCATGGGTGGCAGGTATCACAAGCCAGGGGAGGCTGAGCCTTCCCAAACAGTGAGGTGTGGCCTTGCCCATGCTCCGCCCTGAGGCCCCTTCCTTCTTCCTGCTCCCTGCTAGGGCATGCGGCCTGGGACTCGAGGCAGCTGGTGCTGGTGCTCAGGCTGCCCAATACTAGGGCTGTCTGCCTGGCGCTGGGGCTGCGTGGCCTGGCACTCCGGGACTGGGGGCACTAGGGCCACTCTGCCTGGTGCTCCGGGACTGGGGGTGCTCGGGGAGCCCGGCAGCCATGGTGGAGGGCTCAGGGCTCTGGCAGGGGGGCTATGAGGCAGGACCTTGGGCAGAAGGGGCGGGGCCAGGGACTAGCCTCTCCGAACGGTTCACGCGCTACCCACGTTTACACCAATGCAAATGCACCAATGGCTGAAATCAGGGCTGATCCCATGTGTAGACCAGGTCTCAATTTGCCAACAGGTTCCAAATGTAGTGATGTTGTTTGTGATGTAAATACTTGTATCTTACAAATAATACTGAGATCAACAACTCCTTTCAATAGCCCACTTAAGCACAATCAATTGGTAATAATGTTTGACCACTATCAACCTGGTTCAAATTCATACAAGTTCCATAGAGATGAAAGGATCAGCATTTCACAGCAATTGATAGCATCATTGTGTCCTCTGCAGAGTACTTTTGAAAACAAAGCAAGACATTTTCTGAAGTAAAAAGAACTGAATTGTCTGCTGCAACAGAATATTATTTTTTTAGATCTCCCCTAGGCAGAGCCATTGTTTAAACAAGCATTTCCTTGTGTCCCAAAGGGCAGATTATTTTTTTTTTTTTTGGCTCCTGAATAAATCAAAGAAGTTTGTAACTTAAAGACATTTTAAAAAGGAAGGAATTCATCTTTATAAACCACATAGGTCTAGATGGTTTCTACTCACCCAAAATATATTTTTTTATAATCCCAATTCATTCCTAGTTCCTTACTGCGTTTTAAAGCTGTTTAAACCAATGATAACTTAAAATAAAGTAGACTGTATAGCTCAGGAGTTCTCAAACTGGGGGGGTCATGACCGTTTAGGGTGTGGCAAGGTGGTTACATGGGGGTTACGAGCCGTCAGCTCTCTGGGGCTGACAGCCCTGAGCTCCCATTAAAGTAAATTACCCCTCCTGAAAATGCACTCCATGCATCTGAAGAAGTGTTTTTTTACCCACAAAAGCTTATGCCCAAATAAATCTGTTAGTCTTTAAGGTGCCACTGGACTCCTCATTGTTTTTGTGAATACAGACTAACACTGCTACCCATCTGATACTGGTATAGCTGGTCCTCCTCATGAGTATTCAGAACAAGAATCTATGACAGAATATGGCAGGTGATTTATGTCCTGCTATAGACTGTTAAAGCATATACTAAGACCAGACACATCAATTTTGTATCCTGCTCAGATAATAGGGTTTTCAGTAAGAAGAGTGCAATTTTTCAATTTTAAAACTTCCATTATCAAACTTTTTCATTATTTGAAAACAAATAAGGAGAATGTTATGTCAATCATGAAAAAAGCAAGTTTAGCAGTTCAATTACTGTCTTTCTTTCAGGCAGCTTTCTTAGGCCCATCTTATTAGAGTGTTCTTCAGAGGGACAAACTCAATCTCTCAGGATTTAGAGATCCTGGTCCCCATTTTTTCTGTAAAGGGAAGTGACAAACTGCTGTGTTATCAAATGGAAGCCTGGGACTGCAACACAATTTTTGTTGATAGATCCCCCTAATGCATGTGAGATAAAGAGTGAGGGATATTTTCAAGGCCACTAATTGGTCCAAGGTTTTTCTCTTTTCTGTGGTTTATGCTTCCCCTCTTTTTTGTTACCCTCATTTCCTTCCTTCTTCAGTCAATGTGTGGTCTGATCATGTTGTTGTGAAAGGTGTGAATTACTTGCACATTAGCCATCATTAGTATATAACATGAAACTCTCCACAGAAAGAGTTAGAGAGGCCATGCAGTACCCGTACTGAGCTTTGGTAAGGGTGTCGGTCAGGTTAAAGCTAGGATTACCATACGTCTGGATTTTCCCGGACATGTCCGGCTTTTTGGGCTTCAAATCCCCGTCCGGGGGGAAATCCCAAAAAGCCGGACATGTCCAGGAAAATCGGGATATGCGGGGCCGGCGGTGCTGGGCCGGGGGCCGGCGGGGCCGGCAGGGCCGGGCGCCAGCGGTGCCGGGGGGTGCCGAGCGGCCGGGGGTGCTCGGGCAGGGGCCTGGGGGCCGGGCCGGGGGGTGCTGAGCGGGCTGGGGGTGCTCGGCCGGGGGCCCGGGGGCCGGGCACCGGCAGTGCTGGGCGGGCCGGGGGCCCGGGGGGTGCTGAGCAGGCTGGGGGTGCTCGGCCAGGCAGTGCTGGGCGGGCCGGGGGTGCTCGGCCGGGGGCCCGGGGACTGGGGGGTGCTGAGCAGGCCGGGGGTGCTCGGCCGGGGGCCAGGCCGGGGACCGGCAGTGCTGGGCAGGCCGGGGGTGCTCAGCCGGGGGCCGGGCCCGGGGCCGGCACCCCAGGGCCCGAGCCGACCCAGGCTGGAGACGCTGGGGGGCCCAGACTGGGCCGCGCCTCCTTCCCCCACACCCCCGTTACCTGCTTCAGGCTTCCCGCGAATCAAATGTTCGCGGGAAGCAGGGGAGGGGGCGGAGTTGGGGCGGGGACTTTGGGGAAGAGGCGGAGTTGGGGCGTGGGCGTTGCTGGGGCAGGGCTGGGGCCCCGTGGAGTGTCCTCCTTTTGGAGGCTCAAAATATGGTAACCCTATTAAAGCACCCTGTTTTGTCTGGCAGTTGTCTTGCAGAGCTGTTGCAACAAAGAAAGGCAGATGCCTGGGCTTACCTTTCCAGGCCATGTGGTCTTGGTGAGCACCTTTAGACTAGGTAGTTCCTAGGTGTAAAGTTTAGGCACTGGGGCAGGAAGAAAAGGCTGTTTGTGAAGCAGAGAGATTTCTAAGGGTATTCCCTTGCAGTCTACACTGCAAAGAAAAACCTGCGTGTAGATGTTTGGGCGCAGGCTGCCCAAGCCCAGCCTCTGAGACCCTCCTCCCTTGTCTAAATTGCTATTTTGAGCCCCACAAGCCTGAGTCAATGGAGACAGGCTCTGAGACTCGGCCCTTATTGCGATGTAGGCCCTGGACAGACACAAAGGAATAAGACAGCTGCTTCCGGGGATCAGTAGAGATGCCTGACATGAGGTCTGTGCAAGAGTGAGTTGCGTGTGTGCAGTTTGTTACCACCTCTGTTCAAGCCAATTGGATTTATGTACATTTTGAAAATGAACAAATTACATGAAGAAAAGGTCACCTATTTTGCTCCTACAAGGTCCTGAAAAATCTACCAATGCTCAGCAAAAGGGCAACATTAACAGTAGAGGTAACCTGAGCCACGTTCAGGCAAGGGGTGGGTGGGTGGGTGTGTGAGAGAGAGAGAGAGAGAGAGAGAGAGAAATTTAGCTGTTTTGGTTTTTTTGAACTATCCCAATTCAGATATTCAAAAACAGATTCATTCCCCTAAAATTCAAGGATGTTCAGATCTGGGGTTCTGCTTCAGTTATCTCTATTTAATGTGCTTCAACATCTTATGATTTTATGTGATTGCACTGAAGACTGGTGATCTAGGGACACAGTGCAAAAAGTAACACCTATATAGGACAGAACAGAATCTCCCTTTTTAACAACGTTTTCATTACAACGGCTCTCCTCTTTAGCAGAGTCATCAGATGATTCCCTTTGTTGGATTTCTTTATGTAGTGCGTGCTATGATCATGTTTAGGTTGCTTTTTTTAATTTGATGGAGTTACGTAGGATTAGGGTTCTTTCTCAATGCAATTCTCTGAGTAGAAAATAGGGTTAAAAAGGAAAAAATATACAACTCTCCCTTCTCCAGCCTTTAAAATGACATGCCAGGATAGTTTTAAGTTTACCCTTCACCCTATGTGGACAAATTTATTTGCTCCCCCAGTTACTAATGGTGAGACCTACAATGCTATATTTCCTCCATCTCAATGACACCTTGCCTCTACAATGAGCATGTTTGAGAAGAAAATCTCACTATTTTAATAAAAAGTAACAAGGAATGTCTGCTTCCTCCAGCTTGTAATAGTGGCCCAGTGGCAGAGAGGAAGCAGGCAGCACATTCACTGAAGTGAACTGTTTCTCTTGAAAGTTGCTCCCTTAGGGTTTCTCATTCCAGCACCACACCCAACTCCACTCCATTCCCAAGGAGAGCAGATTTTCCAGCACGGATCTGCACTGCCTGGAAAATTTGTGGAAATCAAGCAAAAAAGGTAAAGAAAGTGTGGTTTCTGTATGTAGACTATAGACAACCCCCATCGACAACTGCTGCGGCTGGAGCCATTCATCTTACACTAATATTTGGAGTGGCATGAGCTAAAAGCTAGGTGAGCTTAACACTATACTCCCCATCAAGGTGTCACCTTGCCTAGTTACATCAGGGTAAAAACTGCCCATGCCTTGTCTTCACTAGGATTTCAGAGTGAGCCAGTGTGTTCTCTATCTTGCTGTAACACCCCCCGACATACACGTTTTGGCAGGTGAAGATAAAAACTTAGCTGTTCATCAATAAGCTGCCTTTATAAATGTATTAAAATTACTGCTCTAACTCCTAGGGTGCTGTGAGAGGCCTAATTAGTTAATGCTAGTAAAACACTTGGGCAGTGTAAATGTATAATAGAATACATTTAATAGAGCAACTGCACCTAGGCACTATGCAGAGTTGGCTGCCTTTGCAAGCTAGGCACAGCAACTCTTTGGAGGCGGGTGGGCAGGTAACCCCCCCTTGAACCGGCAGCTGCCAGACTAAAGCATTTTCATTCTTGCCCCACTGACTGATTTTACATTTTGGCACAAGGACTTAACTGACTGCTCCTGGCAGCCAGGGCTGGCTCCAGGCACCAGCCCACCAAGCATGTGCTTGGGGCGGAACCTGGAGGGGGACGGCGCGGCGCTCCGGCCCGAGAGCGGGGCCACAACTGGGCTCGCTGCCCTCCTCCCCCGGCGCTCTGGCCGCCGGGGAGAGCGGGGCCCCGGCCGGACTCTCCGCCCTCCTCCCGGCGCTCCGGCTGCCAGCGGAGCCGCAGCGGGCTCGGCGCCCTCGGGGGTGAGTGGGGGGGGGGAGGCTTTTTTGCCTGGGGTGGCAAAAAAGCCAGAGCCAGCCCTGCTGGCAGCCCCCAGGAAACAGCTACAGCCCATGCCCCCCCATACAGTTAAAGCCCTCAGCCCTAGGATCCAGATCCCTGCCTTGCTCCCTATCAAGTTATACATACAGCTCCAGTCCTGTGACAGTCCCAACCCTCCTGGCTCCCACAATACAGTTCCAGCTCCCCCACCAGTCAACTCCCAGCTCCTCTGCATATAGACACACCTCTCCCTGTCACCCCCTATCCCCACCGCAGAGCTCCAGCCCCCCAGTCACCCCCTGGACCCTCACCACAGAGCTCCAGCCCCCCTAGTCACCCCCCCACCACAGAGCTCCAGCCCCCCGTCACCCCCTACCCCCCCACAGAGCTCCAGGCCCCCTAGTCACCCCCCCACCACAGAGCTCCAGCCCCCCGTCACCCCCTGGACCCTCACCACACAGCTCCAGCCCCCCAGTCACCTCCTACCCCCACCACACAGCTCCAGCCCCCCTAGTCACCCCCTGCACCCCCACCACACAGCTCCAGCCCCCCTAGTCATCCCCTGGACCCTCACCACACAGCTCCACCCCCCCAGCGACCCCCTACCCCCACCACACAGCTCGCCCCCGGGACACTCCTGCTGGCGGCGCGGCTCCTTTAAGAATATCTGCGAGAGCAGCGCGGAAGCGGCCGGTGCCTGGGTGAGACCCGCAGGGCAGCGCAGCGCCCGGCAGGGGCAGGAGGCGGGGTGCGCCGCGCCGGCTCTGGGACAGCGGAGCAGCCACTCCGAGGAACGGGCCGGATCCCTGCAGGCTGGCGGCGGGGCAGTTGCTGCCGGGCTCCCTAGATAGTTAGGGAGCCGCCGCCGGGGACACGGGACGCAACAGGGTAAGTCCCTCAGCTCAGCTCCGGGCTGGGCGGGCCAGGCACCGCCTCCCCCCGGGGCACGGCTCTGGTCCGGGGGGTGGGCAGGGAACTACACCCCCGCCCCCGCCAGGCACGCCTCCCCACCCCCGGGCACCGCTCTTTCCGGGTGTGGGCGCCGGGGATCCCCTCCCCCCGGGCAGACTCTGCTCTTGGGGCGGGGGGCCGCGGGGCACGAGGTCGCTCTGCTCTGCCTGCAGCCTGGGTCCCTCCCCGTGCAGCTGGGGAGGGTGCGCGGTACGGCCGCCTCCCCCCGGCTCGCCGAGCGGTGTCCCTGCCCCAGAGTCACTCGCAGCCGGGCTGCTGCGGGGCACTGAGCAGCGCTGCGCTGCGTGCCTTGGCCGTGCGCACGCCCCCCGCCGGGCTGGGAGCCGCCTGCCGCGCTCGCTCACTCGCTCGGGGAAGTTTCCCTTTGTTGGTAACTCTCCTTTCTCCTGGCGGTGCCGCGGGCGTAGGGCGGCGCGGAGCAGGTGGCTGTGCTGCGGGGCCTTCGCTGGAGACACCCGCCTGCAGCGAGGTAAGGGGGGATCCTTCCTTTGCCCCTGCGCGTGCCGAGCAGGGACCCCCATGCGCTCCGTGTCCTGAGCGGTCTGCAGGCTAGTGACCATCCCCTGTGACCAAGGGGCCCCGCTCTCAGCTGTAGCCTGGGGCCAGGAGGCAGCATTTGCCTTGAGAGGGGCTTGCTTCAGGTAAAGCGTGTTACCTGCCTGCCGGGGTGATTGCATGGCTAAGGGCCGTTTGCCCAGGTGAAAGTCTGCCCATGGCAATCTTTGGGCGTAGGGTGACCAGATGTCCTGTTTTTATAGGAACAGCCCCGATATTTGGGGCTTTGCTTTATATATCCTATCACCCCCCACCCCATGTCCCAGTTTTTTCGCACTTGTTATCTGGTTACCCTATTTGGGTGCGTGGTGAGACTGAGAGGGGTGACGGACTTTTTCTCCAAATATCCTCACTCCCCCTTGCCCCCCTCACGTACAGACTTCTAATTTTTTTTAAAATTTGGATAACGCCTAGTACATAACAAACAGCTAATCAGACAAGCATTGTAGGACGTTGTGTAAGCCAGTGTTAAGTCTCTTGTTGAGCCCAGAGGGAGATTGACTTCTCCCCACCTCACAAAAAGAACTGCTGGCAATATAGTAAATAAATGAATACGGTAACATACCCTTTTCAAGAATCCCCTTAACAGCCAAGTGACAGCTTTGTACTGCCCTCTTTAAATCATGCACTGTAAACAGATATCACATGATTTTAAATGGACAGTATCAGTTTCATCTAAGTTCTAATATCTTGTTTACTTATCACTATTTATACCGGCTACTTACATTTTGCCTTACTTTCCACGTGAGCAACGATTCAAAGGTCAATTTAACCATTGTGTATAGTGAGTTTCACTTTCAGGGCCTTAATTTGAAATATTTAGTTTCTAAATACTTCAAGGCAATGTTTTTGTTTAAAAATTTAAGAAAAACTTATGTTGGATTTATGTTTTGCAAAAGCTCTCCCCCCCCCCCCCCTCAAAAACTTACCTAAAGTTTGTCCTTTTTTTAAAAAAAAAATTCAGCTCTCTTCAATGCAGGAAAAAATCTTGCAGGGCTGTTGGCTGGTAATTTGCCTGCGTAGCGTCATAATTTTTTGTTGTAAATTGCTTATTTTAATACTAGATCAAGGTGTTGAAGTACCTGCCTATAGTTATCCATAGTGAAGCAGAGCTATGATAAAACAGTTGTCCACAAAATGTCTGTCTTTTACAGTGACTAGAGCATATAGGAAAATGTTTAGTGCAGACACCATCGAACTGTATTATTAAGACAAGGACAACTTTCACTAAAATGGAACTTTCCTTTATCTTGACATCCTCCCCAGACTCGGAGCTGGTAGCAGTGTTGTCTATAGTGCAGCAGAGGGTGCTCTTCCATTATTGCACTCACTCATTATTGCACAGGCAAGTAAAGAATGAAGTTTAAAAATATGAAGGAAGTGTCATTTCTCTTTACTGGAAAAAGTTGTCAGAGGCATGTATGTGTGAGAGAGATCTTCTGATTTTGGTTTAGTTGGAAGAGTGCGAAGGGGAAAGAATTGGCACAATATCTGGTTACTGTTATGCATAAACTCTTGATTTGGCCCACAGCCCAAAACCAAAAGATGAGGTTGATTAGCTGCCTCCTCCTGTAGGAGGTCTGCAGTGGGATTTTGGCCTGCCCTTTCCTATTGTCACTGTCTTTTTTGCAGAAGTATGAATAGAAGGGGAAACAAATATGTTTAGGTAGACAGGGAAAAAAAAAAAGTAGATGAGTAGCTGCTAATGTTTATAAACTCTCTAATGTTTTGCAGGATACTGCCTGCAGTGCAGAGGCACGGCACTATAGCTGACTGTTTAAAGGCTGCTTTGGAACTGCTCTGCTTAACAATGCTCCTTAGTTCGGGCATGTGGTTGTGGATTATGATTCTCATGAGAGCTTGAAGGGTTCTTGCAGCAGACTGATTACATATGGATTTAGAGCGTGGCAGGGGGCAATAAGGCAGAGGTTGGAAAGCAAACAAGAGTAGAGACATTATCAGTTTATTCTTGATGTTGTGCTTGGGCTTCAACAGCTGTTAGTGTCATCTGAACTAAATAGTCCCATGTTAATGCCCCTGGTACTAAAGGGCAGGGCTTTTATATTGGGTAACTATCGTTTTTAGAGGGGTAGTTCACATATACTCAAAATGAAGTATAGCAGCTAAGTAGTACAGTCTGGTTTAATACAAATGGTGGGCTTTCTAAAAAAATCATTTTTTTTTTTTTTTTTTGTTAAATGCTGACCAACATCTTTCAATATTTTGAAGTCTCATACAAATTAAAAAATAATAGCCGTTTGAAAATATAATGAAAAACTCTTTTGACCAGCTGTTCCCAGTAAATCTGTAGCTTGGTTGGTGCTGTTCACAGTAGTAAGACTAAACCATATTGTAACTATTGGGATATTATTCAGGGCCTGAGGTATACAGCCACACAGGGGACCCTATTATGGCTCCATGCCCCAGCCCTACCCATATACTGTGGGCCTGCCCCTGCACTTGGGAATGGCAGTGACAGGAGTCCCACTCACCTTCCATAGATATAGGAGCAGTGGCATATGGTCCTCAGTCATCTAGGAGGGACAGCAGGGGTTCCCTTTCCCATCCCAAGAGGCAGGATTGGCAACGGGGGGGGAATCTCCTGTTGCCTTGTCTGCTGGGATATCTGCTTGGGTCTATTGCATAGTCCTGCTTAGGATAGTGCTGGCTGCTTCCAGGTATAGCTAACACCCCATTGACATGCATGCGGTAGTTCACTTCTGTCAGAGTTATTATTTCCAGCTGTCTCTAGAGTCTCTCAGACAGTTTACTGTAAGATGGGTGCATAACTGGTTGAAAGACCGCACTCAAACAGTAGTTATCAATGGTTTGTTGTCAAATTGGGAGGGTATATTTAGTGGGGTCCCACAGGGGTCAGTCCTGGGTCCAGTACTAGTCAATGTTTTCATTATCCAATTAATGTAATTGAGTGTGCCTATAAAATTTGCAGGTGACACCAAGCTGGGAGGGATTGCAAGCACTTTGGAGGTCAGGTTTAAAATTCAAAATGACTGACAAACTGGAGGGCTGGTCTGAATTCAACAAAATGAAATTAAATAAAGACCAAGTGCAAAGTACTTCACTTAGGAAGGAAAAATCAAATGTATAACTATAAAATGGGAATAACTGTCTAGGCAGTAATACTGCTGAAGAGGATCTGGGGATTACAGTGGCACTAGATGAGGCCCCAGCTGGAGTACTGTGTCAAATTCTGGGCACCACAGTTTAGAAAGTATGTGGACAAATTTGAAAGAGTCAAGAGGAGAGCAACAGAAATGATAAAAGGTTTAGAAAACCTGACCTATGAGAAAAGGTTGAAAAAACTGGGCATGTTTAGTTTTGAGAAAAGAAGACTGAGGAGGTGAGCTGATAAGTCTTCCATTATATTAAGGGCTATCATAAAGAGGACGGTCATTAATCACCTGGGGAGTTGTAAACAAGGGATTTACAATTCTGTAAGAGGGCTGTGCAAGCATCACACTGAGGGATATTGCTCAGCTCTGTGACTCAACAAAGCCCACCAGGACCTGTCTGGGCTAGTGTTTTCCAGGCACATGGACTGCTTGTATAAAATAAGGGACAGTGGCATCATGCTTTTACCTTTCTCATCCCCCACCTACATTGGCAGCAACAAGAACACTGAGAAGACAAAGACTTGAACTGATGAGACTGATCCCAGATTTAGAAGGGAAGCCTGTGTATTAACAGTTGTAACCTACCTGCAACATAGAGTGGGGTGAGAAAAACTGCTTGATTGAAATACAGACGCTCCCTGGGTTACGCAAACCCGACTTATGGAAATCCTGATTTACGGGAAAAGTTCCTTTAATCTTTTTTTTTTGTGTGCATGTTATTGTTGGAGATATGTTCCCGACTTATGCAAAATTCGACTTACACAAGGCGTTCTGGAACGGAACGCTTGCGTAAGTCAGGGAGCTTCTATACTGCTTAGTCTAATAAGGTTTAAGATTTAGACTGTGTGCTTACCTTTTATTTTCTTTGGTAACTATCCCTGACATTTGTGACTACCACTTATAATCACTTAAAATATATCTTTCTGTAGTTAATAAATCTGGTTTCTATTTTACTTAAAACAAGTGTGTTCTGCTTGAGAACTGCTTGGGAAATCTCAGCTCGGTTTACAAAGACTAGAGTGTGTCCTCTCCACATTGTGGGGGAGGGTAGTGAACTTACTACGGTCTGGTAGTGAACTTACACTGGCCAGGCTTCTGACCAGGGCAAGATGGTACTGCTCTGGGGTGAAAGCTGGGAGCTTGGGAGATTTTTCTGGTGCCTTTCTCTGTGTGATTTGTGAGTGGCTCAGGGATTTAGCTGGATGTGCGGCTCCACATGCAGTTCTACTGAGTGATAACAGTGTGTTGGAGTGGTTTGCTGTTTGTCACTAGCAAAGCATTTTGAGAGACAGCCCAGGCTGGAGAGTTAAGGGGGCACAGCAGTACCCCAGTTCCAGGCTGTATAGTGAGGGTCTCGTCACAAGGGGTATCACAGCTCCTCTTCCCCTTGAGTTGTATACAGTCGCTTGCTCACAGTGATATATAAACTTAGTACAATATGGTCGCCAAAGATATTGTATGTGGTTGCAATAACTGTCACACAGATGGTACAGAAATGTCACTTCTCCTCCCCTCTCCAATGATGAATGTGTAACTCCCATTAGATGATAAATTCTGAATTATGTGCATTTAACCAAGGTAAGCTATGAAGTTTCATTACCTAGCTTGTGTTTTGGTGTCCAGCACAGCTGGAAGAAATGAAAGTCTCCTTCATATTGCTAAACATCAATCAGTTTGTCAACACCACTGAGTCTTGTCTTATCCTCATCAACTTAAATGTATACCCCAAATTAAAAAACATTGTAAGACAACCAAAAAAGTGCCACCATGGCTAAACAAAAAAGTAAAAGAAACAGTGAGAGACAAAAAGGCATCCTTTAAAAAGTGGAAGGTAAATCCTAGTGAGGAAAATAGAAAAGAGCATAAATGCTGGCAAATGAAGTGTAAAAAGATTTTGAAAAACAGCTAACCAAAGACTTAAAAAGTAATAGCAATTTTTTTTAAAGTACATTAGAAGCAGAAAACCTGTTAAATAATGATTGAGATGCTAAAGGAGCACTCAAGGACAATAAGGCCATTGCGGAGAAACTAAATAAATTCTTTGCATTGGTCTTCATGGCTGAGGATGTGAGGGAGATTCCCAAACCTGAGCCATTCTTTTTAGGTGACCGATCTGAAGAACTGTCCCAGATTGAGGTATCATTAGAGGAGGTATTGGAACAAATTGATAAACTAAACAGTAATAAGTCACCAGGACCAGATGGTATTCTCACACGAATTCGGAAGGAGCTCAAATGTCAAATTGCAGAACTACTAACTGTAGTTTGTAACCTATCATTTAAATCAGCTTCTGTACTAAATGACTGGAGGATAGCTAATGTGACGCCAATTATTAAAGATGTTTCCAGAGGTGATCCTGGCAATTACAGACTGGTAAGCCTGACTTCAGTACCGGGCAAACTGGTTGAAAATATAGCGAAGAACAAAATTGTCAGACACATAGATGAACATAATTTGTTGGGGAAGAGTTTTTTGTAAAGGAAAATCATGCCTCACCAATCTACTAGAATTCTTTGAGTGGGTCAACAAGCATGTGGACAAGGGTGATCCATTGGGTATTATGTACTTAGATTTTCAGAAAGTCTTTTGGCGAGATCCCTTACCAAAATAAGCTGTCATGGGATAAGAAGGAAGGTCCTGTCATGGATTGGTAACTGGTTAAAAGTTAGGAAACAAAGGGTAGGAATAAATGGTCAGTTTATAGAATGGAGAGAGGTAAATAGTGGTGTCCCCCAGGGGTCTGTTCTGGGCTCAATCCGATTCAACATAATTCATAAATGATCTGGAAAAAGCGGTAAACCATGAGGTGGCAAAATATGCAGATGATACAAAACTACTCCAGATAGTTAAGTCCCAAGCAGACTGCGAAGAGCTACAAAAGGATCTCACAAAACTGGGTGACTGGGCAACAAAATGGCAAGTGATATTCATTGTTGATAAATGCAAAGTAATGCACATTGGAAAACATCCCAACTAGCTGTTATCACTCAAGAAAGAGATCTTGGAGTCATTGTGGACAGTTCTCTGAAAACATCCACTCAGTGTGCAGCAGCAGTCAAAAAAGCAAACAATGTTGGGGACCATTAAGAAAGGGATAGATAATAAGACAGAAAATATCTCATTGCTTCTATATAAATCCATGGTACGCCCACATCTTGAATATTGCGTGCAGATGTGGTCGCCCCATCTCAAAAAAGATATATTGGCATTGGAAAAGGTTCAGAAAAGGGCAACAAAAATGATTAGGGGTATTGAACGGCTTCCATATGAGGAGAGATTAATAAGACTGGGACTTTTCAGCTTGGAAAAGAGACGACTAAGGGGGGGTGATAGAGGTCTATAAAATCCACACCCCATGAGCAACACAGTTAAACCAACCTAACCCCTGTTGTAGACAGCGCTAGGTTGATGGGACAATTCTCCTATCAACCTAGCTACTGCTCTCGGGGAAGTGGAGTAACTATGCCAATGGGAGAACTCCTCCCAATGACATAAGTAGTGTCTTCACTGAAGCGTTACAGCAGGGTAGCTGCAGCAGTGCAGCTGTGCCACTGCAGCATTTTAAGTGTAGACAGGCCCTTGCCATGATGGAAGGGGTTCTTCTGTCTCTGTAGTAAGTCCATCTCGCCGAGAGGCAGTAGCTAGGCCGACAGAAGAATTCTTCCATTATTCTAGTGGTGTCTATACCAGTGGTAGAGCTGCTTAATTACATCACCCAGGGTATGACATTTTTCACGGTCTTGAGCAACGTAGTTAAGTCAGCTTAACTTTGTAGTATACAGACCAACCCTAATAAGAGTTCATGACTTGGAAGTCGGAAGATCACTTGGGGCCAGCAGACAAAACTTTCGCGCAAGTCCTTATTTAAGTACAGTATTTGGAATTTGTCTCCGTTGCATTAGGTTAGGACATAGCTAAACACTGCTTGCAATATGTTACCAGTGATTGCATAACAACTAACAAATGATGACACCTCATGTGTAAAATGCAAACTGAGGGGAGAGTATTATTTTAGGAAGTAAGCTTGTATTTTCACAAAAGTAGGTCACATGAGATGGCCTCTCTTCTCAAAAAAAAATAATCTTCCAAAATGCTAGATTTCTTTGTAAACTAGCTAACTTTTATGCAGGCAGGCTCTATCTTAGAAAGTTTACGTACTTGGTTTTCTTTCCTTCCTTCATACTACCTCAAACTACAGTGGTAAGAAGGAACCTTTGTGTATTGCAGATGGCAACTTACACAGTACTGTAGAACTGAACAAACTTGTTCTGGCAACCACTGGTGGAAAGCAAACGTTAATTCAGAACATTTTTAGTGACACAAAGGGACTTTCTGTTTTTGAGGTTAACTTGTGATTTAGAATCTTGTACCTTTTTGTCCAGTTGGAAAATAGGCTTTCTATTTTGGTGATCAAGCTGCTGCTTTTAGGATGAAAGTCATATTTTGTAAATGTGAACGCCATTTGTATCCACTTGCTGTGCTTTGTCTATGAAGAAAGGAGCAGCTGTAGTGCATGTGCCAGACCTGCATTTGGCTGTTGCTGCCATTGTGTTGTGTATAAACATGTACCATTATTTTGGATCACATAGCCTGTTCAAAGTGTCTTGCATTCCCCAGCTGTTCCGCAACTTTTCCATCTCTGAGCTTGCCAGCTGCCTAGAACAGGCAACTGTAGCTACATGTGTTGCTTTTGTGTAAGTACTAGAGAAGATAATTTTTTTTACCTTTTGTTAAATACTAGTAATTGTAACTAACTGTGTTATTCCTAATAGGTTGGTTACTAAAGAGACAATCTGTATTTGTGTTTACATTTTTTTATGTGAATAAACCAAGGTCTTAGAAGAAAATGTATCTACGGTCTGTTAGAGTGAATGATTTGCACATAAAACATCTTAGACATTTCGTTTTAGGTATAAAATGGAAAGGTTCAGAGTTACTTAACTAAAAATATATTCAACAGCACTTGTTTTTGCTGTGGGTATATTTTAGTGGCCTTTATAGAAAACTAATCTAAAAAGCCCCTGTGGTTTGAGGAGGAGTCACCTCTTGAAATCATATTATTAATCTATTTTCCTTTCTTCCCCATTTCATTGAGGGATGCCTACTCTTAAGTGGTAGTCTTCTGCTACCTTAAATAAAATGCAAGACCAAATAACTCAGAGGGTTTGACCAAATGTTTTTGTTTCGCTGGTGATACTGTTAGGATCAGATGGTTAGGAATAAATAGCTCTGTCAACATTTTCCGATGGATTAGGTAGGGCTGCTGCTTGTGGTTTAGGTGAGAGTGTTTTATGTATATCTTTCAGAGTAGCCGTGTTAGTCTGTATCCACAAAAATAACAGGAGTACTTGTGGCACCTTAGAGACTAACAAATTTATTAGTTTATTATGTATATCTTGTATTTAAAGGCAGACAATCCATTTGCGTAGCAAGTTCAATTCAAAACTTTACTGCATTGTGGAGCAACTTTGATAGCAGGGGGCCATTTACTTTAACTTGCTCTAAGCTCATTATCATTTTTAAACATTTCTCAGAACAAGTTGTCAAGTGCTGCATAGTAAAGGACTGAAGCTGGCTGTTGTCAGGAGGGAACGTTCATGATCTTTATTTGTGACATCCAAGCTAATGATGTTTTTGTCTATAGTCTGTATGTTTTCCTCTTTCTATTGCAACAAGACATATTTGGAATTGTCCCTAGCTGGTTATTTATCTGTTATGGTAACACCTAAAGGCCCCAGTCAGGATTGCATAAATAAACTAGAAAGAACTTGTTTATCTTGGCAAACCAAAGTTTCCTATCTCTCTGTGTGCTGCCCGTCAAGGGAGATGAACTCCAAGACTTCCACTGGAGAACCTGGATTAAACAGAGAGGAACCTGCACCTGATCATACCCTCACTCATTATAAGGCAGTTTGGTGGGCTGGTGGTCTCTCCATGTGAGGAATGACTTCTTGCAAAGCCGGGCAATATGCTTTCCCACCATTTCCATTGTTCTCCAGGACCACAAAAAAGGTAGGAAGGTGAGAGCTGCCGTTATACTGTTCCTCTTTCTGGCTGAAGAGGCTGTGGCTCACAAGCCTGATTAACCTTTCCAATGTCTCTGTCTCTCAGATGTTTTGCTATTGCAAAACCAGTCCTCCATCTGGGACCAGACTAGGGTGACCAGATGTCCTGATTTTATAGGGACAGTCCCGATATTTGGCGCTTTTTGTTATATAGGTGCCTATTACCTCCCACCCCCATCCCGATTTTTCACACTTGCTGTCTGGTCACCCTAGACCAGACACATTTGGTTTGGGTGAAGTGATCATTCTCATAGACCCCCTAAAGAGAAGTCAACAAATGGAACATATTCTACTGGCTGGTGCAAAGCCCATAGTGTAACTACCATGCAAAACAAATGAGACATAGCCTTGAGTTTCCCCCAAGAGAGTCTTGATGTGGATATATGTGTCTCCAAGCAAAAGTCAAGACTATGTCATTATTATCATGTTCCCATTACGCCTCTGATGTTGAGGGCAGCAATGAAGCTCCTCCACTTCTGTCTGTTTTTTGGAAAGTCTTTCAATGGTCCCCCAGCTTTTTCAGCTCGGCTTCCACAGCTCTACCTGATGTTGTGTTCAGGCGACTTCGTTTTCGCTTGCCTTCAGGTGTCCAGCTTATTGCTACTCTGTTGATGATGGGATCCATTTCTATCCGAAGTTCATGGCCAATCCATCTCCAATGCCTCCTGGCAATGATGGTGCTCAGATCCTCTTGGCTGCAATGTGTCAGTAGATCTTGGTTTGAGATTGTTCTGGCCCAAAAGATACGGAGGATTTTTCTGAGGCAGGTTGTATGGAATGAAGACAGTTTGAACATGTCATACTTTCTCATTCCCCAGCATTCTGCACTATAACGTAATGTTGAAAGTATGCAGCTCTGATAAATCTTGAGTTTGGTTTTGGTGTTGTATACTGATGACTTCCAGACTGTATTTAAGCTCCTTAAGGTGTTCCTGGCTTTAATGATTTTGTTCCTGACATCCTGGCTTGTTTCACCATCCTGGCTGATGATGCTGCCCAAGTATCTGAATGTTTCTACTTTGGTGAGAACATAATCCTCTATCTGTATTGGTGATGGTGAGGCAATATTAAAGGTCTTGATATCTATCTTATTGTGGTTGATTTTCAATCCAATTTGCTGGCTGAATGCATTGAGTCGAGTTGTTTTTTCTTGTATATGATGTTGGGAATGTGATAGGAGAGCGAGATCACAGGTCTTCAAGGGATGAGAAGGGTGTACATTTAATGCCTTTTGGCATGTCTTCTGTTGTATGCTGTATTACCGAGTCGATGGCAGTGTTGAAGAGGATTGCAGACATGACACACCCCTGACATACTCCTGTTTTGACTTCAGAACTGAGGTCACTGTGATCAACACTGCATGTAAAGTTGAAATAAAAGCTTTTGATGATGATGATGATGATTGTACGGGGAGGGATTCCATATTCCCGCAGAATGAGCCATAGGCTGGTCTTGTGAATGCTATCAAAAGCCTTCTCAAAGCCTATGAAGTTTATGTAGGATTGCCGTTGCCATTCTAAGCACTGTTCTATTATGTTTCATAGAGTAAAGATCTGGTCTGTGCATCCACGCCCTTTCCGAAAACTGGATTGCTCTTTTCTGAGAATGTTATCAACTGCCTCTGATATATATTGGACTATGAACTTGCACAATACTTGGCTTGGCACAGATTAAAGTTTGATACCATGCCAGTTATTACAATCACTGATCGTTCCTTTCTTTGGTATCTTCACTATAACCCCGTTGGTCCACTCATCTGGCACTTTTTCCTTTTCCCAGACTGATCTAAATAGAGGGGCCAGGATAGATGCTAACTCAGAATTTACCTTGAATAATTCTGCATTCAAGTTATCTTTGCCAGGAGCTTTCCCATTTTTTAAGGATTTGATGGCTTGAATGATCTCTTCCTTAGTTGGGGTGTCTGTGTGGATATCAAGATCTTCTTTAAAATGCTCTGTCCAGCACATTTCTTGTTCTTTCTGTTGTTAGTAGGTGGCCTTGTTTATCCCTGATGAGTGTTTTAGTGTCTGTGGTTTACCACTGATAAGCTGTATCATTTTCTAGACAGTTCCTTGTTCACCATGAGCAGCTGCATCCTCTGCTTCTGTGGCCAGATTATCAATATAATGTCGTTTGTCTGCTCTCGTAAGGCGTTTAACCTCCTGGTGTGCCTTGCTATACTGCTCGTGATATTTATCCATCAGCTTCTGGGATTTTGTGTCTGAAACTTCTGTCTCTAAAATGACAAGTTTCAGAGTAACAGCCGTGTTAGTCTGTATCCGCAAAAAGAAGAACAGGAGTACTTGTGGCACCTTAGAGACTAATGCTCTAATAAATTTGTTAGTCTCTAAGGTGCCACAAGTACTCCTGTTCTTCTTTTTGTCTCTAAAATGTTTAAGAAAAGACTGTTGTACAAATCCCAACGCTAAATGCTTCCTTAAGGTAACAACCCTTATTCCAGCCGCATAAGGTCACAGAGCCCAATCTTGGAACCTCATTCTGCTTCTTCCAGCACTATCCAGATTGACATCCTGCAAGAGATGTCATTAATATTTCCTGTCCATTAAAATGATCTCCCAATAGCTACCGTCTCTATTCGGATGAGTTTGGAATGGGGGTGGGGGGCTCTCAGATGAGACTCGGTATTGTATTTTGAATAGAGACAAGTGGAAATTCTCGCTATTGTCATAGCATTCATTTCCAAAATAAATTGATTTTTCTAGGGCTATCGATTTTAATTGCAGTTAACTCACACGATTAACTAAAAAAAATTAATCGTGATTAATCGCACTGTTAAACAATAGAACACCAATTGAAATTTATTAAATATTTTGGGTGTTTTTCTACATTTTCAAATATATTGTATTTTGTGTAGTTGAAATCAAAGTGTATATTATTTTGATTATCATTTTTACATTGCAAATATTTGTAAACAAAAGAGATAGTATTTTTCAATTCATCTCATACAAGTACTGTAGTGAAATCTTTGTTGTGAAAGTGCAACTTACAAATGTAGTTTTTTTTGTTTTGTTACATAACTGCACTTAAAGATAAAACAATGTAAACTTTTAGAGCCTGTAAGTCCATTCAGTCCTACTTCTTGTTCAGCCACTCACTCAGACAAACAAGTTTGTTTACATTTTGCAGGAGATAATGCTGCCCTCTTCTTATTTACAGTGTCACCTGAAAGTGAGAACAGGCATTTGCATGGCACTTTTGTAGCTGGAATTGCAAGGTATTTATGTGCCAGATATGTTAAACATTTGTATGCCCCTTCACGGTTTGGCCACCATTCCAGCGGACATGCTTCCATACTAACAATGCTCGTTAAAAAAATAATGCCTTAATTAAATTTGTGAGTGAACTCCTTGGGGGAGCATTGTATGTCGCCTGTTCTGTTTTACCCACATTCTGCCATATATTTGATGTTATAGCAGTCTTGGATGATGACCCAGCACATGGTGTTCATTTTAAGAACACTTTCACTGCAGATTTGACAAAACGCAAGGTACCAATGTGAGATTTCTAAAGATAGCTACCGCACTCGACCCAAGGCTAACGAATCTGAAGTGCCATCCAATATCTGAGAGGGATAAGGTGTGCAGCATGCGTTTAGAAGTCTTAAAAGTGTAACACTCCAATGTGGAAACTAAAGAACCCGAACCACCAAAAATGAAAATCATCCTTCTGCTAGTGGCATCTGACTCAGATAATGAAAATGAACATGTGTCAGTCGGCACTGCTTTGGATCGTTATCAAGCAGAACCCGTCATCAGCATGTCCCCTGGAATGGTGGTTGAAGCATGTAGGGACACATGAATCTTTAGCGCATCTGGCACGTAAATATCTTGCAACGCTGGCTACAACAGTGTGATGAGAATGCCTGTTCTCACTTTCAGGTGACATTGTAAACAAGAAGCGGGCAGCATTATCTCCTGCAAAATGTAAACAAACTTGTTTGTCTGAGTGAGTGGCTGAACAAGAAGTAGGACTGAGTGGACTTACAGGCACTAAAATCTTACATTAGTTTATTTTTTTAATGCAATTTTTTTTACATAATTTTACATTTGTAAGTTCAACTTTCATCATAAAGAGATTGTACTATAGTACTTTTGTTTTTTACAGTGCAAATACTTATAATCAAAAATAAATATAAAGTGAGCACTGTACACTTTGTATTCCGGGTTGTAATTGAAATCAATATATTTGAAAATGTAGAAAACATCCAAAATATTTAAATAAATGGTATTCTATTATTGTTTAACAGTGAAATTAATCACAATTAATTTTTTTAATCGCTTGACAGCCCTAGTTTTTTCTTATGTTAAAAATTAGACTTTGATGTTTGGGAGCACTGATAATTTCAGGGTAGAGAAATCTTGTCTCCTGTATTGAGATCTGCTAATTTGGTCACCAATATGTAAATTCATCAAATTCAATATATTAGTTATCTCATCTTCAGCCAATGCCTTTTTTGGCAGAAGACTTCAGCATGTCTTAAACCCAGAGAAGAGAGACATTATTATATAACTTATTTCATTTTTGATATCCATATTTAAAGGATGATCTTGCTTTCCAATCAGGGAGACACTGCTGCAAAAATTCCTTTGCAACTGATCTGTGAACTTTAGCACAATGAAAAATAGGAAAATTTATCTGTGCATACCGGAACAATTTCTTTTTTCAAATAATAAGATCCATAGATCCAGCCCACCCTGCAGAAAAGTAGATTATCCAGAATAGGGATAGAAATTGACATCCAAAGATCTGGGTTTATTTCATTAAGAGGACTTTCCTACCCTTTGTGCTAGGAAAAATTGTGCCTTTTTCTTCAAAGTATATTTAACAATCTGTAATTATGGGTATGTTTACACTGCAATTAGACACCCACGGCTAGCTCATGCCAGCTGACTTGGGCTCGAGCTAAGGGGCTGTTTAATTGTGGTGTACACATTTGGGCTCGGGCTGCCTAGCTATGGGACCCTCCCACCTCGTAGGGTCCTTGAGCCTGGGCTCCAGCCAAGCCCAAACATCTACACCACAATTAAACAGTCCCCTTAGCCTGAGCCCTGCGAGCCTGAGTCAGCTGACACTGGCTAGCCACAGGTTTTTAATTGCAGTGTAGACATTCCCGTAGGAAAGTAGATTTGAATTATCCTGGCTGTGGAATTTAGTCTCAACTGAAGGGAACTTCAGTAGGTGGGGCATTCCCCCTACTACCAGTTGCTGAGATGTCTGATTCTTCCACAAAGCTGCAAGCAGGTTGAAGTACCCATTGACATGGACCTTATTACCGTGAGAAGAAACTTTCAGATAATTTTTTTTGGTCCTGTGTCCATTACCAGTTCCAGTTGACTCTAGCCAATTCTTGTTTTAATGACTGTATTCAGCAACGACAGTACTACCTAGGTTACAGTAATAGAAGGATTTCTTTGGTTTAATAATAGTGCACTGCTTTGAAAAAGCAAATTGAAATTTTATTTGATGTTTTCAATTTAATGTAGCATATTTAAGGATCTGTTTTTAATATATTTCCAAATAGCTGAAATACATTTCCCTCAAATTGCTAGTGGTCTTAAAATAAAATGAAACACTTACTTTTGCAATGTGGAAAACTATTCTGTCAGGAGTAATATCAGAGCACTAATATTCAGATTTATTTTTGTCTTGAAAGTTATAGCAAAAATATTGATCTGCCAGTTGAAACAATTACTGTGTTTTGTGCACTCAAATTAGTGTAACTGTGTACTAGAGTCCTAAAGTACTCGCTTGAAATGTATAATTTGTTAATTTGGAAAAAGTGTTTAAGAAACTAACCCCTGTGCTAACTCTGATAGGTCTATAGATATGCATAGCTCTTCATGAAAACAGACAGACACAGAACTGAGAACTTAAATTAAGTCAAGAATAGGTGAGGGTAGGGGAAGATGAGTAAAAAGATCGTAATCTCCCATTGTTGGTGGGTCAATGGATGCATTTTGAGACTTTATTTTTTTAAATGACTAATTTATGGATCTCTCTGCAGTGAGTGTTGAGAAGGGATTTAAAGGAAAGTGGAGTTGAGGATGGTGGGGAAAGGGTATGATCAGGAAAGGATTTCCAGGTTGCTAAGAACAGAGATAGGTATTGGGGAGTGGGGTGGGGTGGGAGCGGCGGAAAGGGAACAAAGGAAGCAGTGGAGTGAGTGGCTTGGGCTGAGCAGAGGGAGAGGAGACTAATTGAGAGGTAAAAAAAGAGAACAAGGATCTTGAACTTGGGAGGCAATAGGGAGCCAACTAAAAGATCTGAAGTGGGGCTGAATGTGGCCAAATAATCAGAAAGGTAGCCTTTTTCAGGGGAATTTTGGACGAGAAGGGGATGAGGCTAGTGCCAGGAAAGTAAGAGGAGGCGGTTGCATTAGTTGAAGACGTAAGACATTAAAAGCTTTTCATGGTGGAAATCAAGATGTGTTTTGAAGTGGCAGCAGGGGAGTGGTGGTGATGAGGAGAGATAATGGCATGTTTGTAAATGTAGATGAAGAGTGGATTTCAACCAGCTTTCCTTAAATTCACACTTTTTCCTCCCTGTTAACTGATTAAGTTTATAGTAAACAAGTCTTCTTAGAGTTGGTATGGCAACCCCCATTTTTTCGTGTGTGTGTATGTGTGTCTCTGTGTGCGCGCGCGCACCGTATATACTTGTTCATAAGCCGAATATTTTTGGTAAAAAAGTGATGCATCAAAGAGTGGGGGTCGGCTTATAAATGGGTCTACACCAAAATGTGATGATTTTAAACTCTATGGCATCATTGAATTGAATATCTAATACATTGTCATTTTCTTTACCTGGAGCGTCTGCAGGCATGGAGCCCCTCAGCTCCCTGTGGCCGCAGTTCGCTGTTCCCAGCCAATGGGAGCTGCGGGAAGCTCCAAGTAAACAAAACGTCCCGACCCACCAGATGGCTGGGAGCCAAAGTTTGCCAACCCCTGAAATATAGGGTCGGCTTATGAAAGGATCATACAGTTTTTGCTATTTTTACCTAACCATCTTGGGGGGTCGTCTTATAACCGAACAGGCTAATGAACAAGTATATATGGTATATAATCTTCCTAGTATATTTTCCACTGCATGCATCTGATGAAGTGGGTTTTAGCCCACGAAAGCTTATGCCCAAATAAATTTGTTAGTCTCTAAGGTGCCACAAGTACTCCTCATTCTTTTTCCTATGGAAATGGAGTAAAATTCCCTTTCGTCAATTTCACCACCCTTTTAAAGGCTAGTGGCTCTCCACCCTGCAACATCTTTTGCCCTCAATAAGACTGGCAGCTGAGCGGGTTCCATGGGGCAAAGCTTTAAAGCCCTGAACACCCCTGGAGACAAGGAGACCAGCAGGGCAGAGAGGATTTTTGGAGTCCTCTGACCTCAGAGACTTCTGGAATTCAGCACTTCATTCGTTGACTCCTCCAGCTGTAGTCAGTGGATTTCTTGGGGGCATTAATGGTGTCTGCTTGGTCAGTCACCATGCTTCTTACTTGAATCTTCCTTTTCATCTTCCTTCCCCATCGCCTGCCTCTTCCATTGTCTGCTATAACTTAAAGCCTCCCAGGATGTCTGCGTGGTGTTTAAAAATAAAAATAGGAAGAGACTAAAGTAAAATATGGTTTGAATTTTCTAATAGTGCATATTACTTGCACATTCATTGTGTAATCTTATGACTGTTCCTTTGTCCTCCCTCCTGTCATCTGCCATTGACTTGTTGCCTCAAGCTGGTTTAACTCTGCACGTTAGGTATCATGTCGCCTTACGTTTGTGTAGCACCTAACACTGCGGTTTTGATTCTGAGTGGGGTCTCTGACCATACCAGAACATACATAATTAACATATTTACAATCACGCCTTTAAACACAGGCATACAGTTTTCTGGATATAACTTCTTATGTTTTATTAATCTTACATGTCCTACTCCTTGACCTATCGTATGGGGTCACCAATCTGAACTGTTCTCTTTCCAAAACACAGCTCCTGATTTCCTTGAAGTAATGACTGGTGATATGAACTCACTATCAGCAAGAATAAGTCTATTTGTGATCCTTCCTAGAGGGAATCCAGAAATAAGCATTTCTTTACTTGGTGGCTATATGTTACCTCATAGAATGCAGAAGACTGGTACAGAGTTATTTTTACATAATACCTGAACAGCATAATATCTGGTGCATGCATGACACTACATTTGGCATGTAAAATGTCTTTTCCACACTGTGTTTGTCGTGTTTTTCTTTATCTTTTTGAGGGTTGGAAGAGAAGGTATTCTAATTTAATATTTTAGGTAAAACACTACAGTATGAAGTATAGTAAATCTGCATATAGAAATATTTGTAGGGAGTCCAGGTGTGTATATAGGATTCAAATTGAAATAACTCTTTTAGGTTTGGAGTGAAACTACTTTGAATAAAATGTGCTGGGGGGAGGAGCTGTTAAATAAGTGATGTGGAACCAGTCTAAACAAGCAAAAATAACTTCTTGAGACTTGTTACATTAATCAGATATGCTGTATTTAACTTTTATTGCTGCAGGGTATTGAGTGTGCTATGAATTCTTAACATTTCAGCTCTGGACGAGGTCACTATAGCTCAGCTAAGGTACAATTTTATTCTATTACAATAATGCCCCAAATGTTCTAGGCACTGTGCAGATCTCAGAAAGCACAGTCCCTTTACAATCTTAAAAAGAAAAGGGGATGTGCTGGTGGGGAGTGGGGAAGTGAGCATCCCAGGTGAGACATGAATCCACAGTCCCTGGTTTGGGATCCCAGTGCCTTTTCCATTAGGCAACTGGGGTAAGAGTAATTGAGTTATTTTTACCTGCCCTGCAGTCTATTTCTTGTTGACATGTTGTGACACTACTCTTAAACACATTATGTTGTGCAGGCTCTGCAAGAATGCATCTACCAGTAACAGAAAATCTGAAACTGAATAGGCAAGTATAGTGATGGGGGGGGGGGAGGGGGGGGGTTGGGTTTGAATATGTGTGGTGCTGCTCCTCAGCCTGTGTAAAAGACCTTTCCAAACACAAGCGAGTAAAAACAAAAACCCACCCCAAACTTGGACATATTTTTAAAAATTTAACATAAACTCAAATACAACAATGCTGGCAATGATTAAATTGCTCTGAGAAAACTGAATTTATTGAGTGCAGTGGTTGACAGTGTCCCTGTAGCTCATACAAATGCCACATTTGTTAAGCAAATATATCCCTTTTGTCACAAGTTTGCATAGGAACTCTTAACCGTTCCAGTTTTTCCTGAACTAAGTCACGATGTCTTGGCATTACAGAAATTAGTTGTTTTATGCAACCCCCTAGAAAAGTTTCCATGAACGAATTAGTTCCATTCTAGAAGACTAGGTATTCTTCCTCTTGCAGGAAACCACAAGTTCTTATTGTGTCAAACTTCTGTTACTTTTGTGAAACAGTCATTGGTTTTGTGTTAGGTGTTGAGAATGTTTAGCTTATTTGGACTAACCTCTAGAGAGCTACTATAAGAAATTTTACTATTTGGTAATAAGTGAAAACTCACTTCCTCAAAGCTGCCTAGTCCCTAATGTTCACTTTGCACATTACCGGGGCTTCAAAAACTTACCCAATACTTACTATCCTCAGGGCTGAGTCTAGTCAGGAGTTCAACTGCCTGCCCCCCGCCCTCCTCTCCCACCAAAATCCATGTCACCATGTATCCACCAAAGCCATGACTTATACAATCTAAATATAAAACAGTTGGCTATGTTCATTCAGTATAGTGTTTTAGTTGATTATATGCTGGAATTACCTTTTTAAAAGCTAAATAGACAGTTATCCGGCTGCATCAATTGCTTTTGTTACCCCTCGTTGCCCTTTCTGCCTTTTTTCCCCACTGATCGCGGGGTATATCTTTGTTTTCAATGTCTATTTCCTTTTCTCTTGCACTCTTATGTATCTGTTGTCACATTATTTTCTACATCTTCTGTTTTTAAAAATCTACCCCAATCTTCCAAAATCAACCAATATTCCTTTCCTCCCTGCAGCCCAGATCTTTGTTTGTAACTTGTGAGCTCATTTTAGATTGAAAAGCTCTTTGAACATTTTCTGTGAAGCACCTACCACGCTTGTGGGGGCTATAAAATAGCTGGTAATCAACCTCTTTCCAAACCACACTTATACAACATCCAGCTTAATATTTCCCACCACTCCACCCACCCACCGCCCTGCATCTCCTATACCTGCTGCTGATTCCATGACTGCCACCCGCCTCTCTGGCCATTTTCTCAAGATTAATATATGAGATTGAGACAAAACACCTCAAGGATGAACTAAGATGAGGCTCTCCACTGTTGAGGGGTAATGCCCAGCAACTCCCTTAGTTACTGGGGAAGGGAGCATGTTGGGATTGCTCCCAGGGTTCTGTTCCTGGATCTTACTCAGTGGTTCCATCTTTTACTAACTGAATGCTGTGGGAGTTTGATCAACGTGGAGTCTACCAACGCCCCTATCAGTCAGAAGGGAGGAGTGGAGTTTTCCCCTACTGCGCCAGAGCCTCCTGGCTGCTGTGAGGCTAGAAATCATGCACCTTTCTGATAACATACTCCTCTGCAGCCTCTGATTTTTGGGTGGTTGTCCTCAGGCACTAAAACTATTCCCTATCTCTGTTACAGCTATTAGCTTCCCCAGGTAGCCAGGGAGTGAAATGGACCGTATCAATTTCATAGCTGCCCATACCCACCTCAGTAGCAACCATGAAAACAAGATTTTGGTCTGTTTTTACTCTGGTGTGATATTGGAAAGGTATGAGAAGTGGCAGTGGCAATGGAGTTCTCTGTCCACAGACTTCAGTAACCACGCTGGAGCTGCTAAGATTTAGACAGAGGTATTTAGATAGTAAAAGTTATGGACAGGTCACGGGCCATGAATTTTTGTTTATTGCCCATGACCTGTTCATGACTTAAAAAACAAAACAAAACCATGACTAAATCTTAGCCTTAATAATGAGAATTTACAGAAGTGTAATTTAATGCACCCTGCAATTATATTCACTTCAAAAGCTTTTCTACACATTTTCTACTAATAAGAGTATTCCTTGAACAATATAGTTCCATTACAAAACTAGTAACGTTTGATGTAAGTTGCATAAACTGATACTGATGAAGGATTATATTGCTGTGCAGAGCTGGCTGGGTCCTTTAACTATTCAAACTTTAATCTGAAAACGATATTTGGGACTTCTGTAAAGTATAACACTTTAGTAAAGATGATGTAATACTGTTTTTTGGGGGTGGGGGTTGCTGGACTCTAACGTACTTGAATGTCATGGCTGTTTCAGGACATTCATCTGTCATGACGTCTGAAGTTTGATTTCTTATTTCTCCAACAAATGTTTTACTTTTTTATCCTACGTAAGTAGCTTATTTGTGTAGCTTATTTATCTGAGTTTCTCAGGTTCTTTGCAAGTGTTATGTCTGACCTCGGCCCTGTGACACAGATATTACAGATAAGTAGAGGTGAAGTTAAAGGTCTGAGGGGGTAGCATCCCAAAGCAGGGAGTTAATGAGAATTCAAAATGTCTGGGTTCATCTGCTTTAAACACTAGATTGCCCTAGCAAGATCAAAATACTTAAAATCATGTTCGGTGTTGAAATAGCTAAGTATTCTTTGTATTCTAATACCTCAAGTATTGGAAGGGGCACACTAACTGAAAACATAACTCAGGAACAAAACCAAAATATGTTAAGCATACTGTCAAATCTCTTAAAATGTAGGTTTTTAAATTATAGCTAATAAGTACAAAAGGTATACCCCAATACACTGTTGGTCTCTGTATTATGGCCAAATGTCTTGTCCCACCTGAAAAAGGCATGATGAAGCAAATCAGTCCTATTGAAGTCAATGGGCCTTCTCTGGCCCTAATAACTTAGAGCTTGCTAATGCACATCTTGACATAGCCTGTTGCTTTCAAGGTATGGCTCATATATTAAAT
Source organism: Malaclemys terrapin pileata (assembly GCF_027887155.1). NCBI lineage: Eukaryota > Metazoa > Chordata > Testudines > Emydidae > Malaclemys > Malaclemys terrapin. The sequence continues at coordinate 256,400,327 of NC_071506.1, forward strand.
TCTTTGGACTCTCTTTCCTTGCTTTTGTTTGAAAAAGTGACTGCTCTTTCAGTAGCAGTTTGTGGCCTGACAGCCATTAAAATTGCACCCTATTTTAAAAGCCAATATTGGACTATAGCCAACTGTTCCCAGCTCACTCCCTACTCATACATGTGGGTTAACTACCTGCAGGTTCAGAAATTGCTGCTGGAAGGGGCAATTTGGCAGTTTAGGGGAAGGAGATAATTTAAAATAGTCACTTCTTACTTTCCTTAATCTTCACTACCTTTGAAATTATACCCTGTAAACTTTGTTTAAAGAGGCACTCTTTAAAGAACAAAACAGAATTTCATTAAAAAACTGAGTTTCAGGTACAATGTCTGCCCTGATTCCCATACTAACTTTTATGATTTTTACAGTAACATTGTCCTAGTTTATAATGTCTTTTGTTCTCTTGTTGCTGTGTGAATTTTCTACATAAATGGGAAACTGAGTCTACGGGAGAAACAGCAAAATTGACTATACAGTGTGTATCTGATAGCAAAATAAACTTTTTTAAAAAAGGGTTTTTTCCTCATCTAGTTTTTCAGTTACTAGGTTTAAAAAAAAAAAAAAAAAAAAAATCATCCAGTGTTCCATTGGATAAGTTAGTTTCCTTTCACACTTGAAACAGGGAAAAAGGAAAAAAAATTATCACTTTTTTCGCCTCTGTTTTCCTGAGCTGCTTCATTCTGTGAACATGAGCACTTTTTTCAGTGAAGTCCAGCTGTGAGGTAGTGAGAGTTGGTACAGCAATGTGACACAGTTGGGCCCAATTGGATTGTGGCTTTGAATAATTGGCATCCCTATCTTTATTCTAATACACAACCTTAGTACACAGGAGGGCCACATAAACCTACGTACAACCTTGTGTGGTCCAAACAGATTCTACATATTTTAATAAGATTGAAAGTCACCTGTATTGATTTATATTTTAAGTTCAGCTTTTTTCATAGCTTGTTTCTATGTATAGTATTGTCTATTTACACACTTGTGTAAACTAAAACGATGTAAACCTGATGACAAAATACTAATGATAGCCATTAGTATATTGTGTTGAAGCAGGCCGCAGGCCTTATGAAATGCTCTGGTGGGCTGTATACAGACCAAATGCCATAGTTTGGGCACCCTGTAACATGTACTTATCACTGCAGACTGTAAGGGAAATTTAGTGATGGAAGTGGAGACATATTGGCATGAGAGAGCATGAGCTGTCACTGAAATTCTGGAATTGATTTTGTCACTACCACGATGCATCTCTTCCAGACTTTAAAAGTGGGAGGGGGATAATGCGGGGAGGAGGGAAAGGAGAGGTTAGGGAGGAGCGATGGTTTCATTGAATGTGGTCAGGATTGGAACATATTCTGGGTCACTCAAGCTGATGGAGGGGGGGAAAAAAAAGTTAAAGCTTTGAGACCTATTTTGTCTTTACAAGCCTGTACAAACTCTTGGGGCATCTACACAGGTTATTGGAGACACATACGTTAGCTAAGATGGCGATGGGCTGCAGCATATGCTTGTCAATAAGGCCTAATTTTTCAACAAACTTAACAATTGGGATTTACTTTGACTGAAAGGGGTCAAATGGCTTGCTTGAGTTAGCATAATGCAAGTGTCTGGTTGATATGATCCTGGAACTGATTTGGTTCCTAGCCATTTGCTGTAACCACTAAATACTGCCACCAGTGCATATTTGGCTACAAAGGAGTTATGAAAAAACTGTATAAACTGCTGTGTATGTGAACATCATGCATAACAGTATTAAATGATGTCTTAAAAACAGCTTTTAAAAAATCCAATAAATCTGCTGCCTTCAAACAAAATGGGTAGCAATCTACTGTAGCTGCTTCTCCTGGACCCTGACTTCGTAGTTCTGGGAATCTGTGGCATCTGGGGTGCGGCTTGGAAAATTAACCTCTAAAACAAATACATTAACTGTATCTGCTGTATAGGTGGAAGGAAGTAGTTAATTTTCTTCCAGGAGCCAGCACATCCTCAATACTATTGATCCTGTCTTTGTAGGATTAGTGTGAGGCTGTCCGAGAACTTCCTGGGTTTTTCCAGGTGGCTTCTACTGTACCTGCCAAGCACTGTCCACTATTTCAGGCTCCTGAAGGTACATAGATTATTCTGGAGATGGCTATTAAATAAAGGCCAGACCTTCTGTGAGAGAAGTGACTGAGTAGGGGGTTGTTGTTGTTTTTTAATTAAAAGTCCTGGTTTCTGTCGCCCCAGCGTGCCCTTTGAAGAGCAAGACTCCTCCATTATTTTTTAAAATTCGGTTTGTTACATATGTCCTATAACAGAGTATTTTCTTAAACTATTAGCTCCATATAACTTTAAAAATACGTTTTTATTGTAAAATTGATTACGTTTGACTTCTAATTTCTCATGACAAACATTAATTGCAATATTGCAAAGGTGGCCAACCTGTGGCACCGGAGCCACATGCGGCTCTTCAGAAGTGAATATGTGGCTCCTTGTATAGGCACCGACTCTGCGGCTGGAGCTACAGGTGCCAACTTTCCAATGTGCCGGGGGGTGCTCACTGCTCAACCCCTGGCTCTGCCACAGGCCCTTCCTACCCCCTCCCCTGAGCCTGCCGTGCCCTCACTCCTCCCCCTCCCCCTCCAGAGCCTCCTGCATGCGACGAAATAGCTGATCAGGAGGTGCGGGGAGGAGGGGGAGGCGCTGATTGGCGGGGCTGCCAGGGCCAGGAGGCACTGGGAGCGGGGTAGGGAGGGGAGCTGATGCGGGGCTGCTGATTTATTACTGTGGCTCTTTGGCAATGAACATCGGTAAATTCTGACTCCTTCTCGGGCTCAGATTGGCCACCCCTGCAATATTGTGCTATAACTTCCTTTTAAAATTTATAATTACAACTTTTCTATTTACCCTTATTTACAATCCATGATACAAATGGAGATACTACAGGTGATTCAAGAGAGGTCAAGATAATGTAAAGTAACTGTTGCATGACCACTTCTCTTTCAACACTTTTTACCAAGAATTACGTGGTAATTCATAATATACAAACTCTGTAGTAAATTATGCTGAACTTTAAAAAAAAAAAAAAGCAAGGACATTCAAATATACACCAGACTTTTTATTTAATTTAGTGTGTCATAAGTAGTAGTATGGAGTTTTTCCAAACAGTGGGCTATTTTAATCTGATGAATTTAATTGTTCTTTCTGTGTGGGAATCAAATCAGTTTCCAGCCCTAATTCTGTATTACGTTATGTCCTGCCATTATCATTAAACTTCAATTTGGAAATTTAATTGTAGAATTCCTTGAAGTTGGACTGCTGCTGTGCGTGTAGCCAAAAGCAGGTGCAGCCACTGTACAAGTTTACTCCTTTAACTATGAGTTTTCTCATGACCTGCAATACCCCAGTCTTCCAATTTTTGTCTAGAAGATCAAATATAACACTTGGATTGAATTCAGAGATATCTGTGATGTTTCCATGGTGATGAGTGGCTGAGAGCTATGGCTTGGCTGCGCTAGAAAGTTTTGCCATTTTAACTATACCAGTGTAGGTAAAGCAGCACCCCCCACTCTCCCCCCAGTGTGGACTCAGCTACACTGGTATAGCTTACTCTGATCGGGAACTGAAATAAGCTATACTGGTAAAAGGCACCTTTTGTGCCAGTATAAATGTGTCTACACTAGATGTTTTATTGATATAACTGTCAGCAAAATATTGACAGTTATATTGGTAAAACTTTTAAGTGTAGACTAACCAATAGTCCAGATATAAACCTTGGCCCATAGGTAAAGAGACTGACAACTATGCAAAGGCCTTTTGGGGGTGGGGGGAAGAGGAAAGGGTGGCAGGTGGGTAGATTAAAGCTTGGAAACTATCCACATTTTACTTGAGTGCAGCTGCTCTGTTGCATTGAATTTTCCATATAAAAGCAAAATTCAGTAATAGTCTATCCTCAGATCAAAAGACAGCTTTACTTTTTAACTTTTCCTTTAACCATGTGGCTATTTTACTAACCAAAATATTACACAATACAACTCCAAGAGGGTTAGACTACGTTAGGGCTTGTTTAAGTTTGTAAGCTTGAAGTGCAAGACCACTGCCTGCAAAATAATTCCTTAGAGCTCAAAAGTGACGTGTTGGATTATAGTGACAATTCTTACCTTACTTTTCTCAAGCATCAATTGTAGCATCAGCTTAATTAATCTTAAGACATACTATCTCCTGCACTAGTGGAAGGGGAAGGACTGATCTAACTCTTCCATCTCTAATATCTGATTCACTGTTGAAAATATTGGTATTTCATCTGGTTGTGGAATGCAACAAAAGTATCTTTTTTTTTTTCTTTTCTTTTTAGAAAAAATAATCTCTATAGCCCCTCTGCACCCAGTATTGGATTCTAATGTTATTGGCTGAGGAAATGAGGTCCCAGTAAATATGCAGACTAGAGGATTTATCTGCAGAAGTCTTAAAGTTGTCCTTTGTTTTCTAAAATACTTCCTGGACTTGCTCCAACCTGTTTTGTAGCGCTTGTCTCTGCTCCCTTCCTGTATTGTCATATCTGACTTTTAATATCACTTGAAAGCCTTTCTCCCTTGCCTACAGCTCTGAATTTTTTCTCTTTCTGCAACTGTGTTTCTCCCTGGTTGTACCCCAAAGTACTTTGTAGAGTAAAACATGAATTTGTGTGAAGTATGCCACACAAAAGTTAGCGTATACACAAGGTGGTAAGTATATCACCCCTAAATTCCTCAACTGGAGTGGGGACAATGGAGTGTATACTATGTATTGTAAGGACTAAGGAGAAATTATCTTATAAAACTGGTTCCTGCTGCTCCTTGATGCAAAATAATACTCTTCAGCCTGATTCTGCAGAGTTGTTCAGAGGGGAACGAGCCAGATGTGGAATTATAGGAAGAGGGAGGGAGATGCTTTAAAGCAGGCACTGATGAAACTATGTCTCCCTCTGGTCAGTGTTTTTGTGCTCTCAGACTCTAGTGTGAACTCAGTATTGTTTATAGATGAAGTATTTTTGAAAATTTCTGCCAAAGTAAATAGGAATGAGAGAGACAGCCTATTAAGTCCAGTTTAGTCATAATTACTATGGCTTCCCTAGAAAATCTCCCTCCTAGACTAATACACTAATACACTTCTTCCTTTGTGAACTGAATTTAATTAATATATTTGTGAAAGTTTTTCTTCCCATATGTTTTAAAAATGACAAGTAGATCTGTGGTGTCTTGATGCCTGAGCCCACAAAATAAGTCTTTCAGACACATTTCCCTCAGGCATGGTCTAGGCTAGCAATTTATGTCATTATAACTACGTTGCTCAGAGGTGTGGAAAATCCACATCCCTGAGCAATGCTGTTATACCGACCAAACTTCCAGTATAGACAGTGCTATGTTGATGGGAGGGCTTCTCCTGCCGATGTAGCTATTACTCCACCTCCCCGAGAGGTATCTATGCTGATGGGAGAAGCCCTCCTATCGGCATAGGTAGTATCTTCAAGGAGTTGCACCAACAGAGGATTATGGAGCAGAGGATTATGGTCCAATACTCTTGCCTTAGGTAAGGGACAGTCAAATGCCTAATGTTCCTTCCATTTCCTGATCTAGCCTTTTCTGGAGCCAGGCCTTGTTTGTGACTGAATAGTGTTTGGTAGAATAAGTTTCACTTTCCTTATATTCTGATTCCTGAGTTTTGTATTCTGTCATATTCCTTTCCTGAATATCTTCTGTTGTTTTTCCCTTCTTCAGTTTTCATGTCTGGTTCTTGGCCACATATTCTTTCCCAACCTGCTCCAGGTAATTTTGGTATTAGATACTGGTACTGGAGCTAACCATGATGCAAGTAGTGCTGTTGCGGGCTCCTTGATGATAGGGATTGCCATGATGTCCTAACTGCATAAAAATCATGCACTATTGGACTGGGATGATGTGACTGTGGTGCTTCCATGCACCCTGAGAAAAAAAACCCTGCCTCAATTAGGAAGCATTATTGTTCAAAGGAGAGGAAGAGGAGGGAAATGAGACGCTGTTTGAGGGGTAGGGAGAGATCTGCTGCAGAAGAATAGGTATATGTCTAAATGAGCATTTCTGTTAGGAAAGCCCTAATAGAGATTTTTACTTCTGATCCTCATTTAAAATTCTATGAATGACTTTGTTGCATCTAAACGTAACCTCTGGTCAGGGTGGATAAAAATCAATGAATTTTTTTTTTAAAAAAAAAAGGACTTTTGGATTTAAATTGGATTTTTTGATAATGTTTTTTGAGGAAAAAAACAGATCTAAAGATAGTTTTAATTAAGATACATTATAGCTCAAAGATATCTCATCATGGAATAGGGATTATAAATTCTAATTCTATAGTATGAGACAATATATTCATGTAATGTTTAAGAAAAGTTTTGTAAATAAGTTCCAATAGTTCATGGATTAGGGACCCAATCTTATGGGGTTTCAGGGGCTTCTGTATAGATTATTTAAATTAATCTTTCCATCTACCCAATGGGACTCAGTGCTCCATCTAGAAGATACCATCAGAGATGCTTAGTTTTGTAATTCTCAAACTGGATTTGTGTCTCCAGAGGTAACATGCTTGTTAACAGCAAAAATGTTTTAAATAAATAATATATAGAGGTGAGAAATAACAGACCTCAACTCTATTGTCCCTTTGCAAATGTGTGTACATAGAATCAATCCCTTATCTCTCTCTAGAAGTGCAAAGTTTCAAAAAGTTCAATGAATAGAAGATTGTTGGGGGTCGAATAGATTTGGACAAGGAGAAAAAGTCTGGAGATAAATGTGAGAAGCGAGGGACATCTGCTTGTTTTGTTAAAATATTATATGTTTGCTGTTGAAGAAAAAAACAGAATACTTAACGTTGTTGTTTTAGTTAAATAAAACTATTTAAATGTATGTCTGGTGATGTTCTCCTCCTAATACAACACGGCAAGAAAATCCTCCAAATATTAATGACTAACCTGTTGAATTGGAGATAGTTCACCTCCAAATATTTGCTTCAATTACCTTTGGTAAATGAAATAACCAAGCAATCATTCATTTTCTGATATAGCTGTAAAACGAATCTGAAACGTTTTCAAAATAAATCACTGTTTAAAAATGTATAGTGTGTACTTTCTAAAAATGAAACTTACATCTATCTCTGAGTTGTGAAGAATATGTATTAAGGTTATAACAACCAACAAGAATGCATTTTTACGTAGAAAACCATGATTAAATTGAGTCTTCCTGACTAGTGATTTAAATAAAATCCACCCTGCCTCTGGTTTTAGCCAAATATATGCAAAACTTTTATTGTTGCAGTGCTGTGCTGCTTTTGACAGATGTTGTTGTCCAAGATACAGAATTGTGGTTGTTATGCTAATGAAACTTCAGTGGGACATGACCAACTCATTAATGTTGTCTTGGCCAAACCACATAACCCAAACAGATTTACAGTACAGCTGAATGTACTTAATGAAAAGGTCAAAATTACCTTCCAACTTTAATAGCCAGTACCAGCTGTGAGTATGTGGCTGATCCAGTAATGAAAACTGACCAAGTGGAAACTTAGTCTGTCTTCTTGCTCAAGAGTTAATTTGCGTGGAATTGAGACTTTGGCTGGTAAATGAGGCTGCCGCATTTCAGCAGGGTGAAGAAGATCGAAGCCCCACTTTTGTCCCTTTTGTTGGTTCTTGTTTTTGGGACCACTGTGGGTCCTGGACTTTCCACTGTTGTCTCTTAACCCAGATGTCTTACCCTTCTATAATACCCACCACCGTTTCTCTCCCTTTCCCCATTTCCAAACTCTCCTGTCTCCCTGTTCCAGAAGACAGCATGATAATTCTGTTCATCCACTCCTCCTTTCCTCTGACCCATGCTCCACCCAATTGGCAAGAATGGGCTAGCAGTATGAAGGCAGGGCTCCTCCCCCTGGCAAGATAGTAGGAAGGAAGATATTACCATCTTAAAAAACAAGAAAAGTAACTAGGACAAAAGATGTAAAAGTTATGTGGCCAAAAACTGGGCAGACATTAACTGAATAAGCTTAAAAATTAAAATGCACACATTTTGTTATGCTGCTAGTTCTCCCCTTAATTCTTGCTGTGCAGAAATGGACACTTATTTTTAAATGGCATTTGAGCCTTCTGTTGGGGATGAAAATTATGACGAAAAGGTGACATATGTGATGCAATGGATTTCCATTCTACTAGTAAGATTATAACCAGCTCCTTTGCTGCTTACAATACTGGTTTACAGCTTTCTATTCCCAGTATCACAAATACTGCTGCTGTTAAACCAGATGCTGAGAAGCAGTAGCATGTGAAATGCCAGTTATAACAAATTTAAATGTAAAATACTGTAAGTGGCGAAAAGTGTTCCGTTGCAAACACTTTTAGGCTGACCCAGTAAAATGAATGTGGAATATTTCTGTAGTGGAAATGCAAACCTCTGTGCTGCTGTTGAAAAAATAAGTGCTGGAGTGGTTCAGACTATTGTCATCCGTGGTAGAGTCACTTTACCATAGAGGTTGCTTGTAATTAAGGTTTACAGTGCTGGCACTTAAGAGAAAACTGACAGTGTAGCAGACTCTTGCTCTTAAAACAGTGCCTGGGGGGGAGGGGGCGTATAGAGTAACTCTTCACTAAAAATTGGTCTGAACTCAAAAGCCTTAGGCTAGGTCTACACTACCCGCCTGAATCGGCAGGTAGAAATCGACCTCTCAGGGATCGATTTATCGCGTCCCGTTGGGACGCGACAATCGATCCCCAAATCGGCGCTCTAACTCCACCAGCGGAGGTGGTAGTAAGCGCCGCCGACAAAAAGCCGCAGAAGTCGATTTTGCCGCCGTCCTCACAACGGGGTAAGTCGGCTGCAATACGTCAAATTCAGCTACGCTATTCACGTAGCTGAATTTGCGTATCTTAAATCGACTCCCCCCGGTAGTGTAGATGTACCCTTAGTGTTGTAGCAAGCATTTGATTGCTCTATTTACTTGCTAGTTTATTTACTGCAGGCACCATTCCTTTTTTGAACTTCTCTAATATAGTATGTTGCCATGGTTGGGTACATTACAACATCCAGTATAGCTCAACATCTGTATACAGCTTATGCCTTAAGAGCTTTTCACAGTATGAAAAACCCTTTGCTATTTTCATATAGGGGTACAAGTCTAGTTAATTCTGGAAGTGGGCCTAGGGCAGGGATTCTCGCAACAAATTTTTTGGTGGCCTCAGAGCTCAGCCACCAACTCTTGCTGGTGGCAGCCCTGACACTTTTTCCTAAAATACTTGATTAACTTTAGGAAGAACAAATAAATAGCACATCCACATCACTGTAATTTATGTAGGTTTTTTTTTTTTTTTTTTTTTCTTCCCCAGACTCAATAATACAAATATTACTGTGAAAAGTAATATTTGTATGTTAATATCAATCACTTTTCACAGGACACTTAGTAGCTGTCTGGAAGGTTGTGAAAAGTGATACTTGCATGTTTGTTAATATCACTTTTCTCAGCAAGTGGGGGACATGGTGGGATGGATGTGCCTCCCAAAAAGGAGGCAGTGGGGGCCCGGGGCGATGGAGGGGTGGATGCGGAGTCAGGGTCCAGGGGCAATGGGGAGGGGTGTGTGGATGTGGGGCCAAGAGACAGGAGGGTGGCTGGAGCGCCCCTGCAGCTGCGTGGCTGGAGCCGAGGGTTTGGTGCCCACTGCCGTGTGGCGGGGATCAGTGCCCATGGTTGGAGCTGCACAGCCAGGGACGGGGTAAGTGCCCACACCCAGAGCAGGAGCTGCACAGCCGGGGCAGGGAGTTTGTCCCCAGGGCCAGTGCCCGTTGCCATGCGGCCAGAGCTGGGTGCTGGAGCCTGGGATTGCATGGCCGTATCTGGGGGTCAGTGTCATGGGACTGAAGCTAGCACCCACTGCCGCGCGCCTGGGGATCGGCGCCCACCCGGGCCTGGGAATTGGCACCTGGCTGGGGATCAGTGGGCCAGCAACCTGGACTGGGGGTTGGAGCACTCGGCTGGTGGTCAGTGCCTTGAGCCAGCAGCTGCCACTGGGGGTGGGGGATCGGTGCCTGGGGCCAGCGGCAGCTGCCAGGGTCAGGGGTTGGTGCCTGGGGCCAGAGACAGGGACTGGAGCCTGCCGCTGTGTGGCCAGGGGTTGGAGCCTGAACTGAAGCCCTATGGCCGAATGCCAGGGCCACGTGGCCAGAGCTGGGGGGTCAGCGCCCAAAACCCTGCAGCCGGAGCTGAAGCCCCATGGCTGGACCCCTGGTCTGTGCAGTCAGGCTCCTAAGTCCTGCCACTGGAGCCTGCCTCCCAGCCACCCCAGGGCTGAAGCCCAAGCCTCATTTCTCTCCCCCAGGTTGAGAACTCACCGTGCTCCTGGAGCATTGTGCCCACCTTTCTCCAGGGACCGTGCAGCGCTGCACATCCAGGTGGAACAGGGAGGGAGAGGGAAGGGGCCAATGCTTCGTGCCCCTCCCCCGTGGCTCAGGAAGCTGTTGTGGCCGCAGGGAAACCCCCTGGGGGCCACGTGCGGACACGGTGGCCACATTTGCGAAACGCTGGGGGTACATTACAGTTATGTGGAATTATGACCCACTAGTACTTTGTCTCCAGAAAGTGAGTTGCAATCTTGCTGATCACAGATCTGCTGTACTGGGAGGCTACAATCTCATTTTTAATAGACCTGTCTCTTCTGCATGCACCAGTTGCTAGATGCTGTATTTTAGCATGCAAAAATAATTCCATCCTTTGGTTCAAACCTGCTTCTGGGTGTATTGCAAAGATTCTGTAGAACTGTACACTAGACCTGAAAATAAATATATAACATTTATAAAATAAATAAATCTTTAACTTCAAATGGAAGTAGGTAAAGGAACACGATTTTGGTAATACACCTCTATCCCGATATAATGCGACCCGATATAACACAAATTCGGATGTAAAGCGGTGCTCCAGTGGGGTGGGGTTGCGCACTCCGGTGGATCAAAGCAAGTTCGATATAACATGGTAAGCTTTTTTTTTGGCTCCCGAGGACAGCGTTATATTGAGGTAGAGTTGTACGTTGGAAATTGACTTGAGCTCAATATTAGCAGCATTCTGACTCTGCTGGGGTATAGGAATGACTACCTTATCTAAAAAATTCATACTCAATTATCTGACATTAATGTCCAAATTAAATGATGTTCATTTGTGAGGCATTTTGCTTCTGAATCCAGCTTAGAAATGGAAAATGTTTCAGATTTTCAGTACTTCTCCCCAAATTAAAGTGCTGTGGAAAGTAAGAGACCAAGGATAAAACAAAAGCTGATAGTGAAGACTATACAAGATGACCTTCATCAGATATCGGATGGAATAACTCAGGCTTTTGTGAATGAGTGCTCTAATTTTTTTATACCAGGCATCTACATTAAAAGCTTAGAATAGTTAGGCATCCTTCCCATTGTGATTTCATATTCTATCATAAGTGCTTGTAAACTGGGAAATACCAAGCTAGGCAAACAAAACAAAGGTTAGCTCATGGCAGTCCCATCTTGCACTTACCTTTTTGAGAAAGAAATATTATGCTGAATTTCAGAATGCTTAAACAAGTATGTTGGCGGTAGGGGGTGGAGGAAAGGGAATTACCATAGATATGAAAGCCAGAACACTCAAGTCTCCAAGCATGGAAGAATGTTACTCAAAAAAATCCCTCTGAATGCTAAGAAGCCAGTCTAAGGAATACAAGGATTACTACTTGAACTGAATTATACAATTATTAAACCTGTTTTGCAGCCCTTATAATGAAACTTTCCCTAAACAATTAGGGGCTGGAGAAAACAGGTACAGTGTCATGCTTCAGCTGTGTACAAGTATTGTTTGATCACAGAACTTCTACACTGAAGAATTATTTATAGCTCGTTTAAGCTGAGATAGGCATTCCATAACTGAAGAGAGTTTTTATATTTCCTTCAAGCATCTGTGAGAACTTCTTGAAACTGTAAAATATTTAATATTTCTCTCAGTTTAACCTGATGGTTTATAATTAAAGCTAAGATTTTGGCATGTGTATTTTTATAAAAATAAATAGACAGGATGTGGGCAATAAACAATAAATCACTGAAATGTACACACTAATGCAGTTTTCACTACATCAGTTCTGAAGCCCAAACCCTGCTGCCCGGGGCTAAATTACTGGAATTTTCAAGAAGCCACTGAGGTCTTGTAAAATCACAGAATCTGTGACCTCTCTGATAGATTTGTAGCCTTATTTATAATGGCAAGTGACACTTGGCATTCATATTCACTCTCCTGTAGCAGCTCATCTTAAATTTGTAAACTGCTGTATTGTGCAGATTAGCTGAGTCACTGAAATACAATTACAAAAGAAACCTGACAAATTGAGCTCCATGTAGTTTCTCTAAATTAATGCAGATATTTAAATTACGCAGCTATTACCTCATTAAGCATACCAACTAGTTCTATTTCACTGCAAAAATATGAAATCTATACATCAAAACTCCTGTTTAGCCATTTACCATGATATGATATATAAAAGCTTAAAATGAAGTAATGAAATGAGAAGAGCTTTGGATTCTAGTGACATTTCTACTCCTGGCACATGTACTATGTTTCTGCACACAAACTAGCTTTTATTAATTGAATTTTGGAGCTGGAATGAGAAAAGAGGCTTATATGTTTCAAGTTACCAAAAATAATTTTTGCCAAGATAATCAAGGATGATGGAGTGAACTTAAATTGAAAATTAGGGTTGGAATCAACTTCCCTGGAGTGGGTGTCTCAGACACAAGAACTCCTTAAAAGTCAAGACAGATTTAACAGATAATTGAAGTCCTGGCAGCGTACTAAACACTGAAGAAGATCCGCCTCTGCCTTGAGGAGACTGCAGTCATCTTAAGTATGCTACGTGCCCTGGAACTAACAAGATAGTGCACTCTGGAAGAGCGCATGTTGCAGACTGGATTATTTGATTTGGAACTCTAATTGTGAAAGTAGCTGTTTGGTGTAGAGGCCAAATCTAATTCCAGTAGCCCGGATGGGTGGATCCTGAGGACTAGCGTCAAATGGCTGATGTGAAAGGTTCCACACAGCAGCAATCACTTCATCCTGAACTCCTTTTTGGACTGCCTGGAGGAGGCTATAGTCAAGTCCCACACTTGCTGACCCATCCTGGAAATATCCAGTTTTTGGACCTCTTCTCTGCTCCTTCTCCCCAGTTCAGCGTACTGGTAGGGACATTCCAAAACTTGCAATTCCCCTTGAACTTGCTACAGCTGTGCCATTAAGGTTCATGAAAATTACTCACTGACTCACTCACCCCTAGCAGACTCAGGTTCCTCTCTTATTATGCCTAGCATAGCATTGCTGTGCTCCTGAGGGCATTGGCTTTCATAAGACTTGGCTAACTTGTTCAAACAGACATTGTCAGTGTAAACATTTATAGACTGCCCCATAGCCAGTGTGGTACCTGAAACTGTTCAGTTTTTTGGGTTGGTGTTGTTTTTTTTTTTTTTAAAGCTGAGTGAATTTCAAATTGACTGTATCCATGTAATTTCTTTAGATAGTTGCCTGGTTTAAAAACTTGGAGCACTAGTAGCTTACATACAGTACCAAGATATGCTGTGTAAACAGGAGATCACTGGGTAATTGATTCTAAAGTATTTCCAGGTCTTGAAAAATGCACTTGCTCACACACTGTTGATGAGTAGAACATTTTTGTGGTAGATGAGCTTGATGGCAGCCAGGGGCTAAATAACTTGGTTGTTAGTGCTCTTCCAGATGTTCCTGCTAAGCAATGGGAACAGTAAAGAGAGGGCGTTCTTTTTGTTACCTTCCAGACCCAATGTCTAAGCAGTGGAGGATGGAGTCCATGCCTGCTGTTGCTCATAGAATTCCAAGTGCCAGCAGTGTAGTGAAGGTGGGGTGGGGGAGGTGAGTGAGGGAACATGGGGTCAGGGGCTTCCCATTTGATCAGTGATCCAGACTTAAGACACTTCTTAACAAAGCCTGATATGAAAGATAGAGCCTCCAGGCAATGTTTAGGATGAGTATCCTGTTGGGATCCCAGCAGTTGTAAGGGGCGGTACTGGGTTTCTCACAGCCTGATGCTCCTGTAGCTGTAAATGACGTGAACTACTCAGTCCCCTCACTCTGCTCGTATGTGTATGCCTGGTTACAAAGCTTTTCTTTTAAATATTTTAAAATAGACTTTACCATAATGCTGTGCTGGTCAGTTTTTTCACTTAGTTGATCAGAAACTGTAAAGTCCCATCTCAAGTGACTTTTGTACAGTAGAGACAACATAATTTGCCTCTTTAACAAGAGCTTATGTATGCTCATGCACTTGTAATTCCTTTTCATTGCTTTTTCAATCGTCTGTCAGGAAGCTTTAATCTTTGTTTAGAATTCATCTCTGTTATTCACCAGCTTGGTATGGTAGTGACATTGAAATAATTAAATATAATAGAAGTGCTGTCTTCTAAATACAGAACATCGTCCTGTTGCTGGTTTACAAGAACGTGGATTATAATAAATACACCATCAAAACTTTTTGATTTTATATCTAAAGTAGAACGTAGGTTTTTATCTTCCATAAGATAGGTCTGTCATAAGGTGACCAGACAGACTGTAGGCACAATAGCACATATTGCCCTTGAGTAGAGACAGTAAGAGTGGGCATAACAAGGGGTAAGAGAAGCACACAGTGCTATGAAATCTAATCAACTAGATGGTATATACTGCAATTGTTTGATCTACTTGGGTGAATTATCCAAAGCTTTGTTTTTAAATTGCCATTGTCCTGTGGACAGACAACCTGCCAACCTTAAGCATATTCTCACCAGCAACCACGCACTGCACCATAACAACTCTAACTCAGGAACCAACCCATGCAACAAACCTCGATGCCAACTCTGCCCACATATCTACACCAGCAACACCATCACAGGACCTAATCAGATCAGCTACAACATCACCAGCTCATTCACCTGCACGTCCACCAATGTTATAAATGCCATCATATGCCAGCAATGCCCCTCTGCTATGTACATTGGCCAAACTGGACAGTCACTACGCGAGAGGATAAATGGACACAAGTCAGATATCAGGAATGGCAATATACAAAAACCTGTAAGAGAACACTTCAACCTCCCTGGCCACACAATAGCAGATGTAAAGGTAGCCATCTTACAGCAAAAAAACTTCAGGACCGACTCCAAAGAGAAACTGCTGAGCTCCAGTTCATTTGCAAATTTGACACCATCAGATCAGGATTAAACAAAGACTGTGAATGGCTATCCAACTACAGAAGCAGTTTCTCCTCCCTTGGTGTTCACACCTCTACTGCTAGCAGAGCACCTCACCCTCCCTGATTGAACTAACCTCGTTATCTCCATACTGATTTATACCTGCCTCTGGAGATTTCCATTACTTGCATCTGAAGAAGTGAGGTTCTTACCCACGAAAGCTTATGCTCCCAATACTTCTGTTAGTCTTAAAGGTGCCACAGGACCCTCTGTTGCTTTTTACAGATTCAGACTAACACGGCTACCCCTCTGAAGCTTTAGAATTGTGTAATTTCTCCAGGTAATGGCTAGGTAAGTTAGAGAAGGAAAAGCCTCATTAGAAGACTCACTCCATTCCCCCACTCAAGCAAAATTGTTCCCTACAGGACGCTTCCCACTGTTCTGACTAGTTTAACTTTTAAAAGTCAAGTGACTGGGGTTTCCAGCATTTCCTTGTTCCACAGGCTAATACATCTTGCTGTCAAATGTTTCCTGCCTTATGTTCTAGTTCTGCTAACAAAATGACAATTTTTTTTCTTCATGTTACTGCTTTGGGGCTGTTTAATTCTCTAGTCTGAATATAACCTCAAATGCATTTATCAGTTTGAGGTTGACTAATACTGGCTAGATAATTGAGGAGGTGAGAGTAAGGAAGAGCGTATCCTCTCTTTTTCCCCCCCCCCCCCTCCAGATGGCTAAAAAACAGCTTCTTATCTTGTCTGAAGGCAGAGGAGAGCGACAATTGACAAGCAGAGTTCTGCCTTGACTATTCTGGGACACTTTATTATACCCTTCTTCCCCTGCCCCTAAGTAGCCAGCTTGTGAAGGCATTAGTGGTACATGTGTCACATGATTGATTTCCTGGTTTAGAGGACTTGCAAAGCTGCATGAACCCTTTTGGTGTACAAATGTATATCTGCATGAACCTTCTTCAGCTTTCTCTTTCTGCAGTATTTTTACAAACAAATGTAAAGGCAACAGGTGAATAAGGAATCATGAATTAGGAAGCAAACTTGTGGTGGTGGTGATGCAAATTTCTGCTTTATAGTACTATTTTTGTAGTTTGTACCCAGATCTTGGAAACCAAAATGCTTTTATGTTTATTTCCATTTGCTTCTGTTGCATTTGGACTTCTTTAGATACTTAGTCTAGACAGCCACAAATCATTCATGTGGTCCCCTCTTGCCTTGACAGAATGCTCTGCAAACTTTCTTTGCTTCATGAAATCCTGACCTATGTCCTCTTGATAATGGAGACAGACTGGTTTTATGGCATTGTTAAAAATTACTCCAGTTGCTTATGTGTCATACAAGCTTAAAACTTGGACCAGGGAATTTTCCTGTAAGGAACTGTTACAAGAAGCCTTGGAAAAGAGAGTGCACAGGATTAACAAGCACTTCCTGTGAGTCTGGCTTCTGACTGGATGGTATTCTTAATGGTTGAACTAATCCATTCCTTATACTATATACTTGGGGTGTGTCGTTATTAAAGAGCCTTGCCAGCATAACCACAGTGGAGACACAGCATAAGCTGGTAGAAGAAGCTCTCTTGGCAGTGTAGCCACACCTCCTCCAAAATGACATTAGCTATGCCGTCAGAACCAGTCTTCTGTTGGCAAAGAAGCATCTACATGGGGGTTTTGTCAGCATAGTTATGTCAGGTGTAGGAGGTGTGGTTTTTCCATACTCCTAGCCCAGATAGTTATGCTATCAAAACTTTGTAGTGTAGATAGACCATGTTTCATTGAGAGTGTTGCTGAATGTAGGTTCAGTTGAACAACTGGAACTTTATTAAATTCTGTATCAGAGGGGTAGCCGTGTTAGTCTGTATCCACAAAAACAACAAGGAGTCTAGTGGCACCTTAAAGACTAACAGGTTTATTTGGGCATAAGCTTTCATAGGTAAAGTGTTTTTTTACCCATGAAAGCTTATGCCCAAATAAACCTGTTAATCTTTAAGGTGCCATGGGACTCCTTGTTGTTTTTATTAAATCTTGTGCACGGCTCTGTCCATGTGGCTGAGTTGCTTCCAGACTAACCCACGTGTTCTCTGTTCCACTGGAGTTCTGTCAATAACAGTCTTTCCAGGGAACATTGGCCCTTTGACTCCAGTTGCACTGATCATAATATATCTTCCCTATTTTACAAATATTTTAATATAAACGTTTAAAACAAATGATTGATTCCCAGACCCTCACCTTGTGTCCCCTTGACCAAAGATTGCTAGCACATAGCTAAGTTGTTTTGCCACAGACTCAAGTGGTTACATAGTCTTTGAGATAGTTTAGTTCTTCAGAAGGCAACCACACCCAGAAAGTGACCTATCTCCATCTGAGTCAAGTTAGCAAATTATTTCTCTGTGGCATCTCTTCCTCCTTCCCTGTGAGGTTGGTTCTCGGCCTCCATTCTGTGATGTCCTCTGTGTGCTCTCTGGGTGTTGTCTTCTGGCTCACAAATGCCTCCTGTTCCTATGGATCACTTGTCCCTCTCGTGTAGACATTTTATGAGCTGGGTGACACTGCACCCCTCATGACTCCATTAAGTTAATGCTTTATGGTATTTCTCTAATGGCTGGATCCTCACAAGAATGCCTGTCTCCAGGGCCAGTGGTCCTTGGCTGACCTCCCAAAAATGTGAATCATAATCCACTGTAGTCAAATATTGCTTTTCTTGAAGGTAGGTAGGTGTGCTCCCACCTTTTCCCATGTCTAGATGGGCAGTTCATGCAGTAACAATCATTCTTCTGGCGGTTATCACATGACTGCAGGTGTCAGTCTTTTATCAAGGAGCCGAGTTCTGTATTCGTTCCTGGCTTGGTAAACATTCTTGTGAGCCCATCTAAGACAGGTGTCATAGCCCAGGTGTGAGGCGCACCTATGTGTGGTGTGGGGAAGGGAGGAGAGGAGAGGTGTCTTTGTGGGGTGGTGTTTTTTCCATAACATCCTCACATAAAGAGGAAGGGACAACAGCTCTGAGTCCTATAATATGACTGTATCCTGCACATTCAGTCCATCTTTAATTTTCTCCTACCACTACTTGGCTTTTGTCTGCTTGCCACCCTGTTAGTATCACTCTCTTCAGGTTCCACTGTGGAGTCTATTTCCAGTTATAGCTTTTCTTCAAGGAACCTGTCACCTTTGAAAACATCCCCATATGCTTTTATAATTGTCTCCACTGTCCATGGCACTACTTCTTCTTGCACTGCAGCTATAAAATTCTGCTTCCCCAGCGCTGATCTGATCAGATCCATGACTCGTATTGTTGTATTTCTACAAGATGGAATACCATCCACCACCACAAACTTCAGTTGGTACCATTTGTTATTTTTCAGATTAGTTACTATGAGGCCACACTTTTTCTTATAGGCTGCATTATTACTGTTAATGTACTCTTGTACGTTATTAGATTGCTCCTCCTCTTTGTAATGGGATGAAGTAGATTCTAACACACCCAAAGAATCACATTGCAGGAGGCCCCACTATCCAGCTGAAATCTCGTATGGTGTTTCCCTGTTAACATTGTTGTTGGCATAAAGGTTTGTATTATCCCTTGTTGCCTTCCTGTCCTGACAACCTGACTTGATATGCTCTCATACTCAAGAAGAGAGTCAAGATGTCATCACCACTGTCTGATATAAAGTGTCTTCCTCTTTTACAAGTTTGACCGAATCTTTCTGAGACCTTCCTCTGCTCTTGCACACACTGCTGAAATGGTTCATCTTGCCACATTCCTTTTCAATGCTGTTCTAGGTCAGGGCACTTCTCCTTTATCTGCTCATGATGTCTCCCACAGTAAATGCACCTCACTATGAGTATGGAACTCTGGCCAACTGCTCTCCTTTGCTGTTGTCTCATTGCATGTGTGATGTCTGAGTGTGTTGTGCCTCCTAGAGCTTTCATCCGTTCTCTGAGGCTTCTCCTGTATGCACCATTTGTAACCATCTGTCTAATGTAAGATCGCTTTCCTGGAGCAGCCACTCCTGCAGGTGTTTGATCTCAGGTGCCACAGGTTATTCTGTCCCAAATCAGGGAGTCTCTCAGGTCCCTGAAATTGCAAGCAACAGCCAGCATGCATAAGGTAGAAACATAGGTCTATCCCTTCCCCTTCAGATTGGTCTCAAGTGAAAAACCTGTGTGGCTCCACAGTTTCATTCTGCCCTGAGGCGCAATAAGTCCCAAGGGCTCCCACGACTGCTGAGAGTCTTGAGGCACTGGTGAGCTTCAGAGTGGTACAGATCTATCTGTCTTGTTCCCCATTAAGTTTGCTCCTGGGGGAATGCATGGACGCATAATTAATGAGCTGTGCATATTTTTATTTTTTTTGCGCAGAAAATAGCTTCTGCCAGAAAGTTCCTGCAGTTTTGCCCACAAGAAGGTACTGTGGCAATAGAACAGAGCAGCTGCACCTGGTCAGCTAGGGAAGAGAGAGCCCGCAGTGCATTCTTCACAGTACCTGTTGGGCCAGGTCAGGAGATGGGCTATCATGAGATGGGACTGCTGGGGGGTCACATACAGGGGCTCATAAGGGATAGTGGGGGAGGACAGACTGGGGCAGGGGCTGAATGGGAGTGGAGGCAGAGGGCCACGGGGGGGTGACTGAGTGAGGGCACAGAGACACATGGGGAAGTAGTGATGGAGATGGGGGAGGGGTGTCTGGGGGGGAGGAACACATGTGGACAGGGATGCCGGGACACATGGGAATGGGCAGATGTGCCTGACTGAATGGGAGAGGCTAGGGGTCAGCCAGGGTCTGCCTGGGGAGGCTACCTAACAATCCCTCCCCATATTTGTTCCATATTTTTCCCACCCAGACCCAACAACCCTCCAAGTTCACACCCAGGCTCCTTCCCAGCAATTATGTCAGCTCCTCTGTTACCCTTGACTCCCCCAAGCCTTTGCACTGCTTCTGAGGGGTGAGGGAAACTTTGTAGTTTAAATGAATTATTACTCAGAATTCTGTATTAATGTACTAGTAAGGAATCTATTTGTCAAAAAACATTTCCTGAATCTTTTTTGTTACAGAATTTTGCAGAATTTTTAAATACTGTACACAGAATTTTTAATTTTTTGGTGCAGAATTCCCCCTGGAGTAATTAAGGTAAAGTAACAGTTTTACTTTCCTGTTGCTGCTGTCCTCCTGCAGGGCCAAGTCTCTGTGCAGCTCAAATGCCTCCTTCCACCTGGTCCATTATTGGGCTAGGTTGGTGTCTGCAAGATCCAGAGCTCTGGAGAGCTTCAGACAGAGTTCCATGGCTCATGCTGCCGGCTGCTGCATTGCAGAGAACCCACAGCTCAGACATTGCCACCAGTGTTCCCTCTAACTTTTTACATCCATGTGCGGAATGAATTTAGTTATGTGCACCAATATAGAGGCGATGTGTCACATCACCTTCATAATGGTGCACATAACAAAATTCATGTGGTGGAGGTGGGACTGAGGGGTTCAGAGTGTGGTAGGGGGCTCAGGGCTGGGGCAGAGAGTTGGGGTGTGGGTGGCGGTGTGGGGATTGGGTTGTGGGAGGGGGCTCAGGACTAGGGCAGAGGATTAGGATGTGAGGGGGATGAGACCGCTGGCTGGAGGTGCGGCTGGGGCTGAGGGATTTGGGGTGTGGGAGGGGACTCAGGGCTGGAGCAGGGTGTGAGGGCTCCGGCTAGGTGTGAAGGCTTTGGGGTGGGGGCCAGGGATAGGGAGACCAAATGACCCGATTTTTATAGGGACAGTCCCAATTTTGGGGTCTTTTTCTTATATAGGCTCCTATTACCCCTTACCCCTGTCCCGTTTTTTTCATACTTGTTGTCTGGTCACCCTAGCCGGGGATGAGGGTGTGGGTGGGGGCTCAGGGCTGGGACACAGGGTTGGGGAGCGGGAGGGTGCGGGCTCTGGGGTAGGGTCAGGGATGAGGGATTTGCAGGCAGGCTTCCCTTGGAGCTACAGTGGGGAGAGAGGACTCCCTCCAGCCCTCTCCTGGCTACAGCAGGCCTGGGCCAGGCCGAGGGAGGGGTTCCTCTCCCTGGCAGCTCTGGCGGGCCTGGGCCAGGGGAGTGGCGCCTCTCCCCGCCTGCCTGCGCGGCCCTTGAGAGCCTGCAGCGCAGCCATGCAGCTTACAGGGAACATAGATTGCCACCATATTTCACTCACAAAGAGTGATGCTGAATGCTGGTTAACTTGAACAAGTGGAGCTTTATTAATCCCTGTGCACTGCTTGGTCTATGTGGCTGAGTTTCTTCAAGCCTAACTTCACTGTTTCACTCTTGTCCTATCAATAATAGTCTCTCCAGGGAACGTTGGTCCTCTGACTGTAGTTCAACTGATCTAGACCTGATATAGACCAGGCCTAATAATCAAGTATGCCAAGCTGGTTTGAGGACCTCCATATAAGACTGAATTTAATTCAGTGTTTCACAAGTTAACTGTGTACTTCTGACCAAGAATACACAATTAACTTCTGACACTCCTGTAGGAATCTTGTTTATTGGATTACAGTGCATACAGACAGTGACCTAATCAGTGATGGTCCCGTTTATGTTAAGGACCACTACTTTTTAAGCAAGGTAGCTGATAGTACAGACTCTTGTGTCTGTACCAAATCCCTTATATGGAACTGGAAGACTGATTAAATTAAACTGGGTCAATATATTCTATTTACTGACAACTCACATTGTATATTTTACAGTGTAATCATGCTATCAGTGGCAAAATATGAAATCCTGCTTAGAAATCCTGCACTGGGATTACATGATTAGTCACTAACAAAATACACAATGTATTTTGAGCCATGTTTGTTGTGGCTAAAATCATATTTAGCCTAAGGCTTTGAGCTCAAAGCTTAGAGGAAAAACAGGTGTATTCTACATGCCCTGTTTATGATTTTTTTTTTTTTTTTTTTAATTTTTTTGATTGTTGCATTCATCCTAGGGGGGGAGGTAGTGGTGAGGGGGGAAAGGGGGATAAATTGGGCAACTTGTGTCTAATATTCCCATGTCCATTTTCTTAATGTTTGTATGCTGGCAGTAAGCATGGTTGACCTACCTCAATTATCTGCTTTTCCAATTGCACAGGAAAAATGTCTTTTTATCTTTTAAAATAAAAAACTGAACATTTCAGAGAAGACTAGAAATGTTCTAGGTAATATGCTTTTTTTGAAGGGTAGACATATGTTAGTCCAATTTTTAACTAGAATAAATTGTAGACCATTGTTCAAAAAGTCTGTCATAAATTTTCAAGCTAACTCTTAGAATATTTTTGCACTCTTAACTTTTTGAAATGTCTAATAATGAGTTCTTTTGTTCTATTCTTTGTCTAGCTTTTTTTCTAAAATAGCATCAAAATCTTTGTGTTTACACAAATCATAAGTCTTCTGGAAACAAACGCATTATTGTGTGGATTCTTACATAGCAGGTTTTTCAGGTTAAGTTGTAATTAGAGACTCGACCTTAGTTACAAAGTTTGGAATATACCTCTCACCCTTCGAACCTGTAAGTCTGATACCAACAATAAATATGTAATAAATGACTGCAATGTGGAACACCTGGTTTTTGCTTCACGTTATATCATCATTCTTCTTAGTGTATGTGCAACGTGCCTCAGGTGGCACGTGACCAGGATTCATCACCAAATTTGGTCTGCTGGTTGGATCATTAGTGATGGAAAATAAATATATATTTATATAATGCATCCAAAGAATGTTTTCTCCCTGTGAATTAAATATACCACTTTTAAAAAATGGAAATGCAAATTCTGTTGCATGCAACCATAAGCATCTCCTACAAGGATCATCAGCAAAATATGAACGCCTTGGGCGTTCAAATACCTGCATAGACCTAAACCACTTGAGCTACAGGAACAGTTCCTATCAGCTGTGTGGAGACCCAGAGATATCCTTGATAAACACTGTCAGTAGGTTGCGTAACTGTTTGCTAAACAAAAGTAGAATATTAGCAATCAGGACCCCTAAGTTGTATCCCTAACTGTGGGTTGAGTACTGGTTATCCCAGAGGTGGGCAAACTACAGCCCGCGGGACTGTCCTGCCCGGCCCTTGAGCTCCCAGCTGGGAAGGCTGTCCCCACTCCCCCGCAGCCTCAGCTCGCTGTGCTGCCAGCGCTCTGGGTGGTGGGGCTGCGAGCTCCTCCTGGGCAGCACAGCTGCAAGAGCCGCTGGGTGTAGTGTATTAAATTGCTCCCCCTAGGAATATGCTACCTGTACCACCAGGACTGGCAGCCATAAGTAGTACACCGTAAGTAGCACATTCCTACAGGGAGCAATTTAATACATTAAATCTGGCCCTCCATACAGTTTCGGAACCCCGATGTGGCCCTCAGGCCAAAAAGTTTGCCCACTCCTGGGTTATCCATAGGATAATCAAAGGACATATATTTGGCACACACTCAAATCAGGAATGAAATGTGGTTGTGTGGATAAGACCTGAGTCTGCCATATTAGACACCTGGATTCTATTTACAACTCTGCCTGAAGTAACCTTGTGCAACCTGCATTATGTTTTGTAAAACTGGGGTGGTAATACTTGACTACATACTACAATTGGAGTGTGAGGCTTAGTTATTAATGAAGGGCTGTAAAGCACATGGAAAGAAATAACAATTGGTAGAAGTGAGATTTGAATTTGGTGTTCTGGCTTCCAGCTCAGTACTCTTTCTCCCGGACTATAGGTTATTTGGTGAGGAGGAGCAGGAGGGATGGACTTTTTTCACACTTGTGTGTCTGTAGAACACTGCCTGCTTTTGTGATGCAGTAAAGCAGGCAGACAGCTTTGATCAAAATGCAGAGTCCTGCAAAATCAATTATATTTGAGGTCTGGTTTGGGACTGCTCAGATTCTGGGTTTTGGTTTTAGGCCCCTATGGGAATTCGTGTATCTGGCATAAGCTATAAATAATTTAATACTGCGCCCATATTCTTCAGCAATGACCAGATTTTTGTCTTCCAACTATCTCCTTTTGGGCATAGAATTTTAGAAGTAACCTCTAATTTTGGGTGCCCAATTTTAGACACTTGACTACATTTTTTTTTTTTTTTTTCAAAAGAACTGAGCACCTGCTGAGTTTGACTTACCTGTGCTCAGTGCCACTGGAAGGGCAGGTTTTACATGTCTAACACTGGGCACCCATCATTAGAGGACCTATACTTCTAGACCAGTGGTGGGCAAGCTGCGGGCTGCACGTGGCCTGTCAGGGTAATCCATTGGCAGGCTGTGAGACAGTTCGTTTACATTGACCGTCCACAGGTACGGCTGCCCGCAGCTCCCAGTGTGGCCGCAGTTTGCCATTCCCAGCCCACCACTGTTCTAGACCATCTATAGTCAGTGTGAACTAGACTGCTTGAAACTGAGAGCATGTTGAATTTTGCCCAGGTATTTATTTAATTAAAAAAGTCCCTGTTAATGACTATCTTTTGGTCTCTTGAAATATTTTTTTCTGACTACAGTAGAATCTCAGAGTTACAAACACCTCGGGAATGGAGGTTGTTTGTAACTGAACAAAACAGAGTTATGGTGGTGGTTTAAAAAATTTACAAGTGAACATTGGCTTCATACAGCTTTGAAACTTTACTATGCAGAAGGAAAATGCTGCTTTACCTTAATTTTTTTAGTAGTTTGTTTAACACCGCACTGTTCTGTTTGCCTTTTTTTGTGTATCTCTCCTGCTGCCTGATTGTGTACTTCCAGTTCCAAATGAGGTGAGTGGTTGACTGGTCAGTTCGTAACTCTGAGGTTCTACTCTACTGAGAAACTGCAATGGCTTTTTTTTGGCAGTTAAGGTTCTCTGTTTGAGTGAATTTAGAATTGCTTGTTGACAATTTAGCATTCTTTTGTTAATCTTAACTGAAAACAGGTGCACAACATTAAAATTGCACAGCTTTTTGGGGTAAGAATGGGGGAATAACTTAGGAATTTTGACTAAAAGTTAAATAACTGCTTGGGAAGTGATAGTTGAGTTTATAAGTGCTTCTACTGTCCAGAGCAGACAAAGCACTTGGCACAACCATAGCTGTGCGTGTCCATGAATTCCAGAGGAAGTGAGCAAGGAAATCTGAACACTTAAAAACTTTTGAAAAGGTCACTCGATTCAGAAGCAGTTCTTGAATAACTTCCCTATTTTAAAGGGAGGGCTGAGAACCAAATCAAAGATAGAAACCAGTATGTCTTATGGGATTCAGTCTATGTCTGCACTACAGTTTATATTGGCATAATTTAATGTTGCTCCTCTGAGCAACATAAATTACACCAACATAAGCGCTGGTGTGGACAGCACTATTATCCGTTGGAGAGCTTCTCTCGCCAACATAGCTTCTGCTGCTTGTGGGGGCTGAAGTAGTTAAGCGGATGGGAGAGCTCTCTCCTGTCGGCTTCGAGTGGCTACATTAGACAGCTTACAGCGGCATCGCTGCAAACTCTCTAGTGTAGCTATGCCCTTAGTATCTGTAATCTTAGGGCCAGTGTCTTATGGAACACCCACAAAAGAAATATGAAGGTGAATAATCATGGATTCAGCACAGCCATTGAATCTTAAGACCATCCTGTTGGACTTGTTTTCAACTTGTTACTACTACGATAAAGGATCTCTACTGAAAAGTAAAATGTATTTAAAACAAAACCAGCCTCACAGGACAAAATCCAGATTCCATTGTGCCCAGTGAGCGTCGGGCACTCCTTCTGAAGCATTACAAAGCAGGTTTGTATCTTCAAACTAAATACTAATTTAAAAAATTCAGTCTTGGGTTCAAAAACAGCTTCAAAACAAATTTCCTGGCAACCTCAAAAATAGATCTGCATCAGTCCCTAAGAAGAGTCACAGCACCCTTACTGACACGTGTGGGCATGGAATGCTTCTCCATGGAGCCTTGTCTCCCTTCAAGTTTGAAGGAAGTGGGGTGATATCCTAGGTGGGCCCCTCATTTCTAACGAAAATTTCTTGTGTTCCAAATTTCTTGTGTAACATGTGCATTTAACTCAACTAATGCTTTTGGAGCATGCAGAAGCTGCTACGAGGCAAAACCCAGACTTGTTTATTTTTATTTTGTAGAATCCATTGTGAAATTACTGGACTCAGTGGTGTTTGAGCCATCCCAATCTGGCTTTTGGTGATTTTATTTGACTGTTTTACAAAGTTCATTAAGCCTGCTGTACTTCACAGAATCTGTAGGAGTTAAAAATAAATAAATGAAGCTGGGGTTCAAAGTAGCCCAGTGTGGCTTTGATGTGGAGAGCATTATATAAACACAGCAGCAGTTTAAATCATTAAAGCATTCCAAATCTTATAGTTTATTTTGATATTTTTTCTCTCCGTATTTTTTAAATGTGAGTAATCCTATAAGATCCATCTGACCTCAGTCTCTTTTTATTGTCTGAAAGGCAGATCATGGTGGAAATAACTTACTAAATGTTTCATAAAGCTTTGAAACAATTCCTGATGTCTTAAGTTTTATTTACTACACTAGAGGTCAGTGTGTGATGGGAACTTCTACGAGGTAGTGTAAAGTTTCTCTCAGAATCCTATTCCATCAGATCCTGAAACAAGATTCTATGAGAAGCTATACTCCAGCACTATGGAAAAAAACTTCAAATAATGTGTCTTATAACTTTCTTGGCTAACGCTCGTATTTGAGCTTTCTGCTTTTAATGTTTCCTAATTAAGGGGAGGTACTTGGCAAGTAGCAGAAGAAATTGAACACGCTATTCTGTCCTAACACTCTGCTGTTTTTAATACATAGACAGCTTCTCCAGCATGCATCTCAAACATTCATTTTGTGTTGCAGTGACATGATTTTTTTGGTCCAATATCCTATACACTGTGCTATTTACAGGAATCATCCTTACCCAATGTGCTATATAAACCTAATCTTGGCACAGTGGAAGGAATTACATATGCACCTCTATTTTTAGTATAGCACTCACAATTCCCTGAGCATATAAGTGATAACTTTAATTTAAAAAAAAAAGATCAATGGGCAGAGAGGGAGGTGTTGTCATGCATACTTCTGTCATGATACAGTCACTGTCATTCTATCTAGCCAGTCTCCTCAGCTCTTCATAGAAAATCAGTCTCTAAACTAATGGGGAGGGGGAAACAGCAAAGAATGTGTGAAAGAATTGTTGGCCAAAGGGCTATGACAGATTGACAGTCCATAATAGCATTATGGGAGGCAATACTGAAAAAATTTAACTGAAGGAGACTGCTATAACCAATGTCACTTTAAGATTGCGAGGGGGATTGATATAATGGTAGGTGGGTTTAACTTTCTTCTAAAAATAAAGCTTTTAAATTTATTTGCTAAAGAAAGTGTCTAACGTTCAGCCAAACACTATGTAAGCTAAAACACTTAGCATCCTAAGTTGGACTTTCTCTTTAAATATCTGGAAGTCTATCCTTTTCTTCTGACGAGTTTCTCTATTTTCTCTAAGTTTACTCACTGTACTGCTGCCTGTGAGCAGGCTGTATCTGTAGCAGCAGGCATAGCTTGGAATTGTGTTCTTTCCTTAGCTTTTAATTCCTTTGGTTTCAAGGCAAATATATGCATTAGCACGAACCATACTTCTGGTTATGGGCAGACAATGATGAGTAAAGGCATTTGTAGTCTTTTCAGGGATAGTTTTTAAAAAACACAAATGTCAGTTAAAATAGTCACAGGACTAACCAGTTTCCCGCCCACCACTACCTGCAACCTGATATTAAAGGAATATGTTATAAGCAAATTTCCATGATCTTTTAATTAAGTCTGTGTTTCAGCTTATCATACATTTTAAAACCTGGGCAGTTGGTTTGCCACTCAAGTATATATTCTAATCAGCCGGTGTTCGTGGGCTTTTGGCATCACTCTTGCTCACATGACTGTTTTACTGACTCCTAGTCACCATTCTGCTGCTTATGCTCATAAATGTTAAATATGCTAATTGAGGCTTTGTAGCCTTACAATAGCTATTACTGCTACAGGGCACATGCACACTGTGTTCAGTCAGCTTAACTTTCCTTCCTAATGGGGTCCTCTTCCTTGTGTGTGACAAGGACACCTGATGTACTGCACAGAGTAACAACTGCCGCACTTGGTAGCTGGGGTAGTGGCACCTCCCTCATGCACTGCTGAGAAAGAAGTACTTGTGGTACTAATAAACCACATGGTTCTCCAAACACAAAATTTGAACCCATTTTGGCTTCAGTTTCAGTTGATGCTTGCTGTTTAAAACTGGCAAATAAGTCAAGAGTTGGCACCCACGGGCCAACATTGGACAAAGGTAGAATTTTAGTCAGATGTTTGCACAGATGACCTCTCACTATAGGGGAAAATCCATCCTAAATAAATGACGCATAATATAAGTCACAAAAATATTAGCAGAAAAGTTTCCTATGCCTGTTCCTGCCATACTCCTAATGCTCCAAAGAAGGTCAAATTGTATAAAGCATATATGTATAAAGCAAATATTTATAAAGCATCTTTCTGAAAGTGGTTTCTGTCCCTAAAACTTTCTTGCTCAAACTTGATGTACCAAGATAATTTCAGCCCCTTCTTAGAGGGTTTATGTAGAACTTATTGACAGGAAAAGAGATGCTACCTTAATGTAAGGTAATGTAAGCTCAGTAAAAACTCCTCGTATGTACATGCATACATGTATGCCTTGAGGGAAATTTTGTAATTTGAAGGAATGTTAGTAAAACTATGAAGGTTCCAGAAAAGGTTTGGCTTTTCTTTTCTTTTTTTTTAAATAATACAAAAATCCAAGATTCCATCAGTCTCTTATTTCTGAGGCATCTTTGGACATTCTCTTCAAATAAAATACAGCCTTAAAAAAACTCCAGCTATTCAGAACAGCTGTCTGAATTAATCCAGCATAGGACAACTTTGTTTCTGAAATACATAAAGTAGTTGTACCCATCATTGATCAGATAACTTAGAGAACTGCTGTTCTTAAACATATTGTAGTAGATAGTCACAATGGCTAAAGAATGGGACAGACTGCCCCAAGGTAGCTGTGATGCACTTTTGTCAACATTCTGGGACAGGGACTGTCTCTTCATTGTATGCATGGTGCTTAATGCAATGATTCTCTGATCATGGTTGGGGCCTGATTCTAGGCATTAATGCAATACAAATAATGATTATATGATCCAGGCAAACAGGGAAGCAGAAGCTTTGATTTTACTCTAGGCCTGAACTTCAGTTCTGATGAATGTCTTAAACACTATTTTCTATTTGGGGCCAGGTTGAAATACTTACAAACTAGAAAACAGCGTGAATGGGTAATTGCAAGTGTCCAAGGATATTTGGATCTTCCTCCTTGCCTAAATCATTACTCTGCTGTAAAGATCTAAACACTGCTTTACTGGTATGAAATACAGCATCCTATCAAAATATAAAAGCCAGTATCTGAATGATACTCTATAGTTTCTCTACCCGTTTTTCTAAAAATTTGAGAGTCACTAGTTCTGGACTCCAAGCGTCGTAGTAAAGAAAATTGTAATAGATTAAATATGGGGGTAGTACAGGCAATAATTGCAGCCAAAGTCGAGACTATTTTAGTGACTGTAGACCTCTGTTTCAGCTTGATGTATTCAGATTTCCACCAACCATCAAACATTTCCTGGGAGAGGCAGTCTCTTTCACTATTCTCTTTTAGGCCTCATGCTCATCACCAATCTACTTACTACAAGTTCTTGCCAAAATTTTCTTGTTAGTGTCAAATGCCTTTAAGAATGTACGGAAAGCCCCATACCTAGACAACCAGCTAAAGAAACAACACTCCCTCAAATTGTAGAGGCCTTTCAGAGGCTGGATTTTGAAGTTTTAAAGAGAGAATTCCATTACATAGGCTCCAGCTTTCTTTCACTGGCACTGATGGGCAAAGAGCATCTAGCATGTCCTGCAGCAGAAAGAGTAGCCAAGTAAGTTGGTACAATTATGGAGTGTTGATAGCAATAGGTATGGTTGAAGCAAGCTTCACACTAAGTCCTGTCTCTTCAATTTATTCCTCCCTCTCCTAAAAGAAACTGACTTTCATGAAGCTTCACATGCTGCATCTGATCTCAGGATAGGCTTTGGGTAATTTGCTAAAAATCAGAAAATGGGGTTTAAAGTTAAATTTCATTTGAAGCTCACCTTTTGAAAATGTTTATATTTTTGGCTCATCTCTGAACTTGTGGATTTGGCCTGGCTGAAAAGCGCTTTCGTGCGTGTATGTAAAGTGTAATTTTTTTTTGGAGGGGGAGAAGGAAAGAGCATTACAAAGATGTACTTAAAAAAAGAATAGCTTGTAATGCTCATACAAAGGTAGAGGGGGAGTAGGTTTATTAGGACTATTAAAGCTGGAAAATAAAAATAAACTAGTTGAATGTAAAGAGGACGATTCTTAAGGATAGAAAAGGAGGCGGTACCTGCGTAGCTGAGCCGTAGGGTCAAAAAGCAAGGAGGGACCAGGAGATGGAGGGATAATATGCTGTTTAAGAAACTGTCAGTTAAGGATTTGATTTTGGTTTATTTTCTTCTGAGCTTAAGCTTCTCTTGCTTACTGTTTTGGGGGCCAGGGTGAAGAGAACCCCAGTCTTGATGCCCTGTACCTTAAAAAAGGGCAGAGGGAAAATTCATGTTGAAATACTTGAGACTAAACAACGGTGGGGCGGGGGGAGGGGAAGCAGGCACTTTTAAGGTTGCATTTCCTTTTCTAGTGTCTTGTACTGGAATCAAAACATAATTTTGCCTGAGAATAGGGAAAAATAAATATAAGTGGGCAATGTAAATTGTGTGGGTGAAAGTGAGCGATGAACTAACTATATGTAACATTGGTAACAGGCTAGATCCCTTTCCTGTTCATTTCTAGACATTCCGTGATTTGGGTTTTTTAAAGGAATTGTTTGATTTTAGGTATTGCTGGATTCCATTTTTAAAAAGAATGGAAGTGTGTGTTTGTTTGTTTAAATCTCTGGCCAGTAGCAAGGGAAACACCAGTTTAGATAGGACTGACCTCTTGTCTAGATGTGCTCAACTTTTCTCTTCTCCCCAAAATGTGTTTAGCAGTGGCTGTGGAAGCAGAGCAGTAATCTGCTAGCCACAACAGTTGTTGTTCCAATAAGTCAGGAAATCCATGACTTGGTTTTATAGTATTTTCAGAATGTAATAAGGCTTATCCTTGAAAGAGCTGGACTAGGCAATAAGTAACTACCAGTGCATCACTGCACAAATGTCTTTGGTCTCCTATCAGCAGCTGTACAGGGGCAATTGCCTCTTTAAGAAGACACTTCTTTTTTTTTCTTCTTAGAATTAGTTCTGTTATTGAATTTCATTGTATCCCATGGCAGTCCTAATAACAAACAACTGCATCAGTGGTTGGGTGTATATAAATGAGCCTGAAGTACCTTGCTAATCAACGAGTCTTACTTTGTTTAATTTAAGAAATAGGCAACTTGGCACCCAGAGTTTAGGAAGTAAATAAAGGCAAACCTGGTTAGAGGCAGTGATCAAAAAGCAGACCATCTGGCAGACGTTCTGAACGCAAGCAAGTTTGCTGCGATACAGACATGTTCAACTAGGACAGTCCTCAGTTCTGTCAGGTGCTTGGTCCAGTGCTGGGAAGACTGCCAGCTCCTCCACACAATTGGTCCAGTGCTGGGAAGACTGCCAGCTCCTCCACACAATTGGTCCAGTGCTGGGAAGACTGCCAGCTCCTCCACACAATCAAAAGACTTTAAAGTTAAAGCTTGTTGTGGTTTTAGTTAGTAGCTTTCACTAGATGCTGCATCTGTCTCACTAGCTTTTCCTCTACTTCAAAACTTCTTGCAAGTAGCCCAACTGGAACAGAGGAAATAGATAATGTCCAGCCTTGAACGCTGTGGAAATCCAATTTTTCCATCTAAAATCTATTGGAGAAACCGGAATGTTTATAGAAAGGATTAAGTAGGATTTCTTCTAGGTACTTAGTGTTTTCCAGTAACAGGATCTGGGATTGAGCCTGTAGTTTAAAAGGCCACACTTTCTTGGACTTTTAATTAAACTCTGCAAAATATCTCACTGTCCTGCCATATGACTATCTAGCCAGAGTGGACTGTCAGATTCTTGGAAAGTAGATTTCCAAGTGCCGAACACTTTGCCCGTGAAAATGGAGGGAGATAATTTCTTCCTGTAGGTTTCCCTTTCTCCCCACAGCCTTGTGATCAGCTCAGCCCCCTCGTTCTCATTCCTAAAGTTGCTTCCTTATTCCATGTGAAGCAGAATGTCTGCTTGTCTTTCAGCCATCCCCTACTTTCTAAAAATGCAGCAAGAGCAAATTCTGCTCTAATGAGAAGTTTGCTTCCCTCCCCCTACCTTTCTTCAGATCCCAAGGCGTCAGACATGATCCTGTAATTTGGATTACCTCTTGTGTTTGAGTCTTCTAAGAGAGGCAGGTTTGTAAAAGCCTATTCCACTAGAGCCATGGCATTTTGCTGGGCATCAGCCGTATCTCCATTCTGCAGAGATTTACATGAGAAGTACAGTCTGTCCATTGTTTTTACAATGCTTTGTAAGTTACAAAGTGGAGCCTTCGGCGTAGCATCTGACAGGTTACTCAGTGCTATTCAAAACATTAATGAGGTCCCATTTGGGATTCTGTTTATAGCAATTTTCTAGCATTCTACGTCAATCCATACATCTGGGCTCAGTCTAACGAGCACATAAGAAAACTTGCTTCTGACTTATAAATTGCTCCATTAGGGAAGCCTCCAACATGATTGGACATAGTAAACCTATTTCATTCCCCAGTAACTCTGGAGTGACTACTGTACCTTAAGTAATGTTTGGTGGTGGTGAAGGTAAATCTGGTCGCTTATAAGGCAGAGGTTTGAAGTTAGGAATAGAATGTGGAAGAGAATTGTGCCAAAAATTGCCAAGTATAATTGTTCCACCTGCCAGGTGAGAACAAGAGCTGTTTCAACTGGTAAATCTAGTGAACCAAAGCCTTGTTTTTTGGGATCATAAGTAAAGTAATGATAGTTAGTTACAGATAAATGTACTGGGAAAATATTTTTTTAATGAACTTGTACACAAGTGTCACATTTTAGTAATGGAAATTTGAAAAAGAAGGAAGCAGGTCAGACTTTAACACTTGGTCATACTTTTCTTCATGTGTGTTTAGTGTTTCTTACCTTTCTCGGGTAAAATTTAAAGATAACAGCACTTCCACAATTCCATGTGTGGCTGAGTGGGGGAGCTGCATGATCACAGGGGACTTCAATTTGAGTGACATATGCTGGCCGTTTCATGCTGCCAGTACTAAAACATCCTTGGAATTTCTAAACATTATAGATGACAATTTTCTAACTCAATCAACACTGGAGAATTCTATATTAGACCTCGTCTTGACTGATAAAAAGGAACTGATCACAGAACTAAAATTAATGGTATCTTGGGTAGAAATGATCATAACTTGATCACCTTTGTAATGTGCAAACTGAATGAAGTCCAAATCAGTAAAATATACTACTTGGTGCTTTAAAGGAGCCAATTGCACAAAACTGAAAACAGTCACAAGCCACATCAGCTGTGAGGAAGAATGTAATCAGAAAATGTGAATTATAATTTACTAGATGCCCAAAAAGTCCCCTCACAATCAAGGAAGAAGGCTGTATTGGTTAAAAAGACTCATTGATTTAGAAGGCGAGCGAAGGCAGCTATAAAATAAATATAAAAATAAATGGAAGAAAGGGGAATATAAATTAGAAGCTAGGAATTGTAGAAAATTGGGAAGGGAAGCAAAGGGACACAAAGAAATTTATAAACAACATTGTTAAGGACAATAAGGGGTTAAAGTATATTAGGAACAAAAAGAATCCTGATAACAGTATTGGTTCATTACCAGCTGGAAATGGTAGAATTATCAATAATGATGCAGAAAACACAAAAATATTTATTGAACACTTCTGCAATGGGAAAAAACAGATGATGTAGTCTCATAACACACTTTCCATTCCACCAATATCTCAGGAGGATGTTAAAAAGCAGCTACTAAAGATATTAGGGAGACAAGGTGGATGGGGTAATATCCTTTATTGGACCAACTTCCGTTGTGAGAGAGATGAGCTTTTGAGCCAAACACAGCTCTTCTGTGCTTCGAAAGCTTGTCTCTCTCACCAACAGAAGTTGGTCCAATAAAATATATTCTCTCACCCACCTTGTCTTTCTAATATCCTGAGACCAACATGGCTACAACTACACTGCATGCTACTAAAGATAGACATTTTTAAATCGGCAGGTCCGGAGAACTTGCATCCGATAGTTTTAAAATTGCTGGCTGAGAAGCTTTCTGGACCGTTAATGTTGATCTTTCAATAACTGTTGGAACACTGTGAAGTTCCAGACAACTGGAAGAAAACTAATTTGCTAGTGTTTAAAAAGGGTAAATGGGATGACCTGGGTAATTATAGGCCTGTCACTCTAACATCAGTTGTCAGGAAGATAATGGACCTGTCTTGATTAGTAAAGAATTAAAGGAGGGTAATATAATTAATGGCAATCCATATGGGTTTATATAAAATAGTTTGACAGGATCTAACTTTATATATGTATTTTTATGAGATTACAAGTTTAGTGGATAAATGTGATAGCACTGATGTCGTACGCTTAAACTCCTGGAAGGTGTTTTACTTGTTACAACATGACATTTTGATTAAAAAACTAGAATAATATAAAGTGTAACATGAGTCAGACAAGATGGGTGAGATAATATCTCGTATGGGGCCAACTTCTTTTGGGGAAAGAGATGAACTTTTTTTCTCTCTCCTATCATGGGACCAACACGGCTACAACAACACTGCAAACATAAAATTAACATAGCACATGTTAAATGGATTGATAGGTGTCAAAATGTAATTATAAACAGGCAATCATCATTAGAGAAACATATGCTCTGTACAGTACTGCAGGGGTCTGTTCTTGGCCTTACATTATTTAACATTTTTATCAATACCTGGAACAAAACACAAAATCATCACTGACAGATTGCTGATGATACCCAAATTAGGGGAATGGTAAATAATGAAGAGGACAGGTTGCTGATACAGAGCGACCCGGTTCACTTGGTAAACTGGGTGCAAGCAAACAATTTGCATTTTTAATATGTCTAAATGTATACATTCTGGGGACAAAGAACATAGGCCATAATTACAGGATGGGGGACTCTACGCTGGAAAGCAATGACTCCGAAAAAGATTTAGGGGTTGTTGTAGATAATTAGCTGAACTTGGCTACAGTGTCACAATGGGAGCTAAGGGCTAATGCGATCCTTGGATGAATAAACAGGGGCATCCTGAGTAGGAGTAGAGGCTATTTTACCTCTATTTGGTACTGATGTGACCGCTTCTTGAATATCGTGTCCAGTTCTGGTGCCCACAATTCAAGAAGAACGTTGAAAAATTGGAGAGGGTTCAGAGAAGAGCCACAAGAGGACTAGAAAACATGCCTTAGTTATAGTTGTAGATTGAATGCGCTCGATCCATGTAGTTTAGCAAAGGGAAGCTTACGGGATGGCTTGATTAGTCTATAAGTATCGACATGGGGAACAAATATTTAATAATATTCAATCTAACAGAGAAAGCTGTAACAGAATCTAATGGCTGCAAGTTGAAGCTATCCAAATTCATATAGGAAATACGGCACAGATTTTTAACAGTGAGAGTAATTAACCATTGAAACAGTTTACTATGAGTTGTGGTAGATTCTTCATCGTTGACAATTTTAGAAAAACATCTAGCTTTGATTTTAAAAGATATGCTATAGGAATTATTTGGGGAAGTTCTATGGCCTGTGTTATGCAAGTGGTTAGACTAGATGATCACAATGGTGCTTTCTGGTATTGGAATTTATTCATCATCAGAGCCAGGTTAAATTGAGGATTTCTCCTCAGATTCAACCCGCCAATAATAGTGTAGAGCAGTGGTGGGCAACCTGCGGCTGTCAGGATAATCCACTGAGAGCTGTGGGCAGCCATGCCTGTGGAAGTCAATGTTAGCACTCTCTTGTGGCCCACCAGCCGATTACCCTGACAGACCATAGGTTGCCCACTACTGGTGTAGAGACTCTTGCTTGAATCTGTATAGTCATCAATAGTCTTACCTATACTTCTTGTTTTCTCTAGGGTGCAGTGCCTACAACTCAAAGCCCATCCCATTTTGAGAAGTGAACATTTTGACGCCGTTCCACTTGTGAAGCCATATGGCCTAATGATTAGCATTTGAGGTAAGCCCTGTATAGAAAAACTGTGGATTTGTAAAATTTGACTTTCATTTGTAACTGCTTTCCCTCTTTGAGAGGTTGGCCAGCTGCTTTGTGCATGACTGAGTGTTTAAAATGAGGCACTGTTTACCTCAACTCTGACATGGACATTCCACTACTATTGCTGACAATACAGGGTGAGGATGAAAATCAATGGTAGCCTCTCTGGGAGGCAAAGGGATTAGAGAGATGATAAATATTAGGGAAAATGTATACTGACCCCTCTTATTGGAGAAATGCTTTTCCACATAGCAATTTTATTGAACAGAACATCAAAACGAGGAAAATGTTGGGATAAAAGATATTTAATAGCACAGGTGCTGTACCTACCCTATATGTTGTGAAGCTGTTATCTCCTAAAAGTACACTTTTTTTTTTTTTAGTTGAAGAGCAGATAATAAAACTAAAGACATGGATATCTATTTCACCTTTTAAAACCTTGAATGCTTCTGATTTTATGGGCTTTTTGAATATTTGAAGCTTAGATGTATGATTTATTTTTAGTTTTGAGCTGTGTCAAGATGGTTGTGCCTGGACCCATTCTGTCTAGTCTCATAATTTGTATCTTTATTTTCTGTAACTGAAATAACTTTCTAGGCTTCTTTTGTGTAATTGATAATGGTTCTAATGTATGTTTTGTGACTACTCAAAGTGTTGTGTGGACTGCTGCTATGCAACTTACATTTGTACTGCTAGACCTCAAAGTTCAACTATCTGAACTTAGCTAGCAAAACACTTCTTTGCTAGCTTCATTTAGTATCCTTGTCATGCTAGCCCTGCTTTTTTATACAGAGGAATCAATCCCTTTTGAAAGCTAACATTACAAATAGGCCCATAGTTTCCCATGCAGTCATTGTTTGGAAACAAACCTCATGATCCTTAAGCACTTATAAAGAATCTTTCTCCCTACTGATTTAATTCATTGTTTTCCTTTTCCTGTCACAGAAATGCATTTCTTAGCTTATAGCATTAGATCTTACTGCATATTTAACAGCTGTTCAGACACACCAACAGAATTCAAATAAACATTTCTTTGTTTCTAAAGCACTGTGAAAATGTTGAGCTGTTGACCAATATTATCTTATGAGCATCTCAAACTGTCTTGTGTGTAAGCTTCTTACTTGTATTGATCTTAGCAGTTTAGAACTCTGGCTAACCCAGAAAACTAATGTAGCACTTTTGACCAATTTTTCTCTCCCATTTCATCTCTTAAACTTGGTTAGTCTCTCTGCTTGGGCTTTCTGCTCACATTTATTACAAATGGAGAAATAAACTTGACTCAAACTGAAGTCCAAGAGGATCATCTTATTTCAGGCCGCAAAATATGGATTTGTAGTAGGTAAATACTCTTCCCGTGAACCAGCTGTTTTTTAGTAGTATAACTACCCTACTATTGAGCTATGTTGGAGAAGTTGTGGCCAAACTGTCCTTCACCATGTGTAGTGATTGTGTCTGCTGAGGTTATAATGTTACTACTGTTATGAGAGTGGCAGTGACTGCTAATGGTGAGGATTATATAAGAATTTCAGTTTGCATCCTTTGTTTTCAGTTGCTTATAACTTTCCTTAACTTTTACTCTTCAAGCTCAGATTCCCTGGGCTTGGAAAATTTAAGTAAAAATTATTCACTTGTTCTTCAGGACAAAGAGTTTGGTGGGGGGTGCGGTGGGAGAGAGAAGGGGTGTGTGTGTGTGTGTGGTGTGTGTGTGTGTGTGTGTGTGTTTGTGTGTGTGTTTTCCCTCTTAAGAGCCTGAAGAGCCAAAAGGACTTGGGATAGAAAAGTGAAAATTGGCATGGATTCATTGAGCAAGGGCTCTTCACTACTGTTGTGAAAATTGGATTCAATTTAACTGTTATGACTCATTTTAAAACTTTATTCATTGAATGAAACTTAACTTCTTTAAAAAAACAAACAAACCATGAATATTAAGGCTGCACAACTAAGCAGTCAAGTCAATAAATGACAAAGGTAAGGTTACATGTATAATCTTAACTAGGGCTGTCAGGTGATTAAAAAAATTAATCTTGATTAATCAAATGATTGATCATGCTGTTAATAATAGAATACCATTTATTTAAATTCTTTTGGATGTTTTCTACATTTTCAAATATATTGATTTAAATTACAACACAGAAAACAAAGTGTACAGTGCTCACTTTATATTTATTTTTTATTACAAATATTTGCACTGTAAAAAACACCTCATACAAGTACTGTAGTGCAATCTCTTTATCATGAAAGTTGAACTTACAAATATAGAATTGTGTACAAAAATAATTGCTTTCAAAAACAAAACAATGTAAAACGGGTCGGCTACCTGTTGAAAGTTTTACATCAGGGGTCAGCAACCTCTGGCATTCGGCTCACCAGGGTAAGCACCCAGGCCAATGGGGACGGCGGGAAGCTGCGGCCAGCACATCCCTAACCCGCACCGCTTCCCGCAGCCCCCGTTGGCCTGGAGCAGCGAATCGTGGCCAGTGGGAGCCGCGATTGGCCAAACCTGCCGACACAGCAGGTAAACAAACTGGCCCGGCCCGCCAGAGTGCTTACCCTGGCGAGCCGCATGCCAGAGGTTGCTGCCCGCTTCTTGTTTACAATGTCACTTGAAAGTGAGAACAGGCGTTCGCATGGTACTGTTGTAGCCGGCGTCACAAGATATTTACGTGCCAGATGTGCTAAAGATTCATATGTCCCTTCATGCTTCAATCACCAGAGGACATGTGTAAATGCTGAAAATGGGTTCTCCTCAATAATGATCCAAAGCAGAGCGGACCGATGCATGTTCATTTTCATCATCTGAGTCGGATGCCACCAGCAGACGGTTGATTTTCTTTTTTGGTGGTTTGGGTTCTGTAGTTTCCGCATCAGAGTGTTGGTCTTTTTAGACTTCTGAAAGCATGCTCCACATCTCGGCCCTCTGATTTTGGAAGGCACTTCAGATTCTTAAACCCCAGGTCGAGTGTTGTATCTTTAGAAATTTCACATTGGTAACTTCTTTGCATTTTGTCAAATCTGCAGTGACAGTGTGCTTAAAACAAACATGTGCTGGGTCGTCATCCAAGACTGCTATAACACGAAATTTATGGCAGAATGTGGATAAAACAGAGCAGGGAACATACAATTCACCCCAAGGAGTTCACTCACAAATTTAATTAATGCATTATTTTTTTTAAATGAGTATCATCAGCATGGAAGCATGTCCTCTGGAATGGTGGCTGAAGCATGAAGGGGCATACAAATTTTAGCATGTCTGGCACATAAATACCTTGCAATGCTGGCTACAAAAGTGCCATGTGAACACTTCTCACTTTCAGGTGACATTGTAAATAAGAAGTGGGCAGCATTAGTGATTGGCTGAACAAGAAGTAGGACTGAGTGGACTTGTGGGCTCTAAAATTTTGCATTGTTTTGTTTTTGAGTGCAGTTATGTAACAAAAAAAAATCTACATTTGTAAATTGCCCTTTGAAAGAGAATGCACTACAGTACTTGTATGAGGTGAATTGAAAAATACTATTTTTTATCATTTTTACATTGTAAACGTTTGTAATAAAAATAATATAAAGTGAGCAGTGTACCCTTTGTATTCTGTGTTGTAATAGAAATCAATATGTTTGAAAAATGTAGAAAAACACCCAAAAATATTTAATAAATTTCAATTGGTCTTCTCTTGTTTAACAGTACAATTACAATTGTTATTAATCGCGATTATTTTTTAGTTGGCAGAGAGAAAGGAGAGTCAGGACAAAACTGGGAGGAAAGATCAAACCAGTATCTTAGATGCCTATATACAAATGCGAGAAGTATGGGGAATAAGCAGGAAGAACTGGAAGTGCTAATAAATAAATACAACTATGACATTGTTGGCATCACTGAAACTTGGTGGGATAATACACATGATTGGAATGTTGGTGTGGATGGGTACAGCTTGCTCAGGAAGGATAGACAGGAGAAAAAGGGAGGAGGTGTTGCCTTTATATATTAAAAATGTACACACTTGGACTGAGGTAGAGATGGACATAGGAGATGGAAGTGTTGAGAGTCTCTGGGTTAGGCTAAAAGGGGCAAAAAACAAGGGAGATGTCATGCTAGGAGTCTACTACAGGCCACCTAACCAGGTGGAAGAGGTGGATGAGGCTTTTTTCAAGCAACTAACAAAATCATCCAAAGCCCAAGATTTGGTGGTGATGGGGGACTTCAACTATCCGGATATATGTTGGGAAAATAACACAGCGGGGCACAGACTATCCAACAAATTCTTGGACTGCATTGGAGACAACTTTTTATTTCAGAAGGTTGAAAAAGCTACTAGGGGGGGAAGCTGTTCTAGACTTGATATTAACAAATAGGGAGGAACTCGTTGAGAATGTGAAAGTAGAAGGCAGCCTGGGTGAAAGTGATCATGAAATCATAGAGTTTGCAATT
Source organism: Malaclemys terrapin pileata (assembly GCF_027887155.1). Taxonomy (NCBI): domain Eukaryota; kingdom Metazoa; phylum Chordata; order Testudines; family Emydidae; genus Malaclemys; species Malaclemys terrapin. Next base: position 256,441,294 of record NC_071506.1, read on the forward strand.
CTAAGGAAGGGTAGACGGGAGAACAGCAAAATAGAGACAATGGATTTCAGGAAGGCAGATTTTGGGAAGCCAGAGAGCTGATAGGTAAGGTCCCATGGGAATCAAGACTGAGAGGAAAAACAACTGAGGAGAGTTGGCAGTTTTTCAAAGGGACACTATTAAGGGCCCAAAAGCAAGCTATTCCGCTGGTTAGGAAAGATAGAAAATGTGGCAAAAGACCACCTTGGCTTAACCACGAGATCTTGCACGATCTAAAAAATAAAAAGGAGTCATATAAAAAATGGAAACTAGGACAGATTACAAAGGATGAATATAGGCAAACAACACAGGAATGCAGGGGCAAGATTAGAAAGGCAAAGGCACAAAATGAGCTCAAACTAGCTACGGGAATAAAAGGAAACAAGAAGACTTCTTATCAATACATTAGAAGCAAGAGGAAGACCAAAGACAGGGTAGGCCCACTGCTTAGTGAAGAGGGAGAAACAGTAACAGGAAACTTGGAAATGGCAGAGATGCTTAATGACTTCTTTGTTTCAGTCTTCACCGAGACGTCTGAAGGAATGCCTAACATAGTGAATACTAATGGGAAGGGGGTAGGTTTAGCGGATAAAATAAAAAAAAGAACAAGTTAAAAATCACTTAGAAAAGTTAGATGCCTGCAAGTCACCCGGGCCTGATGAAATGCATCCTAGAATACTCAAGGAGCTAATAGAGGAGGTATCTGAGCCTCTAGCTATTATCTTTGGAAAGTCATGGGAGACGGGAGAGATTCCAGAAGACTGGAAAAGGGCAAATATAGTGCCCATCTATAAAAAGGGAAATAAAAACAACCCAGGAAACTACAGACCAGTTAGTTTAACTTCTGTGCCAGGGAAGATAATGGAGCAAGTAATTAAGGAAATCATCTGCAAACACTTGGAAGGTGGTAAGGTGATAGGGAACAGCTAGCATGGATTTGTAAAGAACAAATCATGTCAAACCAATCTGATAGCTTTCTTTGATAGGATAACGAGCCTTGTGGATAAGGGTGAAGCGGTGGATGTGGTATACCTAGACTTTAGTAAGGCATTTGATACGGTCTCGCATGATATTCTTATCGATAAACTAGGCAAATACAATTTAGATGGGGCTACTATAAGGTGGGTGCATAACTGGCTGGATAACCGTACTCAGAGAGTTGTTATTAATGGTTCCCAATCCTGCTGGAAAGGCGTAACGAGTGGGGTACCGCAGGGGTCTGTTTTGGGACCGGCTCTGTTCAATATCTTCATCAACGACTTAGATATAGGCATAGAAAGTACGCTTATTAAGTTTGCGGATGATACCAAACTGGGAGGGATTGCAACTGGTTTGGAGGAGTGGGTCATAATTCAAAATGATCTGGACAAATTGGAGAAATGGTCTGAGTTAAACAGTATGAAATTTAACAAAGACAAATGCAAAGTGCTCCACTTAGGAAGGAAAAATCAATTTCACACATACAGAATGGGAAAAGACTGTCTAGGAAGGAGTACGGCAGAAAGGGATCTAGGGCTTATAGTGGACCACAAGCTAAATATGAGTCAACAGTGTGATGCTGTTGCAAAAAAAGCAAACATGATTCTGGGATATATTAACAGGTGTGTTGTGAGCAAGACACGAGAAGTCATTCTTCCGCTCTACTCTGCTCTGGTTAGGCCTCAGCTGGAGTATTGTGTCCAGTTCTGGGCGCCGCATTTTAAAAAAGATGTGGAGAAATTGGAAAGGGTCCAAAGAAGAGCAACAAGAATGATTCAAGGTCTTGAGAACATGACCTATGAAGGAAGGCTGAAAGAATTGGGTTTGTTTAGTTTGGAAAAGAGAAGACTGAGAAGGGACATGATAGCAGTTTTCAGGTATCTAAAAGGGTGTCATAAGGAGGAGGGAGAGAACTTGTTCACCTTAGCCTCTAAGGATAGAACCAGAAACAATGGGTTTAAACTGCAGCAAGGGAGGTCTAAGTTGGACATTAGGAAAAAGTTCCTAACTGTCAGGGTGGTTAAACACTGGAACAAATTGCCTAGGGAGGTTGTGGAATCTCCGTCTCTGGAGATATTTAAGAGTAGGTTAGATAAATGTCTATCAGGGATGGTCTAGACAGTATTTGGTCCTGCCATGTGGGCAGGGGACTGGACTCGATGACCTCTCGAGGTCCCTTCCAGTCCTAGAATCTATGAATCTATGAATCTATAATTACATGAGTTACCTGCGATTAATTGACAGCCCTAATCCAAACTAGTCTAATTACACAAAGTGAACAACTTCTCAGGCATATTAATTTAGTTTTTCACAACATTGGAGATATGCATACCATATAATGATTTGAAGCAAGGTGTAATTCTCAATGTGATAAAACATTTTGATACAATTGCTGTGTATTTTTATATTACACACTATAGAGTTTATATAGAGAGAGTTATACACTATATATTACACACTACACACTATAGAGTAGTAGAACAGAGAATAATTAAAAAAATTGCTGGCCTCTGTAGGCCACTTAATTTTATAGCTCAGCTTTATCCACATCCATTGAATTGGACCTGAGGAAGGCTGTGCTGCTGGTTTTGTGGGGTGTGGACTATGGTACCTGAATACTGACTAAATTTATTAGTCATCGAATTTAAGGCCAGAAGGGACCACCATCATCTGTTCTGATCTCCTGTCTATCACAGGCTGCCAACACATGCACTCTAAAACCATAACCAAAATTAGACCAAATTATTACAGTCCACAGGAGACTAAACAGTTATGTGCCACAGGCAGAAAATATGAGGGACCAAGGTTCACCAATGCCTGAGGCCTCCAACAGTGTCAGAGGATTGATTGAGAGAGATATGCAGATAATTCTAGCAAGTGAGCTGCACCCACACACTCCAGAGGAAGATGGAAAAACCCCAATGGTATCAGCCAATCTGAGTTGGGGGGGAATTGTTTCCTGACTCCACATGTGGTGATCGGTCAGACCCTAAGACTCTGAGCAAGCACCAGCCAACTAAGTATGAGAGAGCATGAATGCTCGATGCCGCCTCAGATCACTGGCCCACCCCGTCCAGGGTCCCATCTCCAGCTGTGGCTATTTCTGATGCTTCAGCGAAAGAAGACCAAAGAAAACCCCACACAGAATACATACGGAGGGAAATCCCTTCCTGACCCCTGCAGGTGATTGGCTGAAGCCCTGAAAGATGAGCTTTAGGAACATAAGACATAAACTGGAAGGAGAACTCCAGGGCTGCTGAGAACTGCCCCCTAATATCATGGGCAGCTCCATCATGTAATCATAAATTTGTCCAGCTCTCAAAGCTAATTAAGTTGTTTGTCTTCCCTTCCACCCCCAACTCCTATTGGGAATTGACCACGAGTGACCAGAATTGTACACAGTATTCCAGTTGAGGGCTTAACAGTGCCTTTTACAATAGGATTAATGCCACTGTATCTCTACTGGAAATGTTTCACCAGTTACATCCTAGATCGCATTTGCTTTTTTTCACAGCCACAGCACAGTAGTGGCTTGTAATCATCCTGTGATTAACCCATACACCCAGCTCTCCCTCTCTTCCTCTGTTCCAACTGATGACTCCCCAGCTTGTAGCAGAAATTCTTATTATGAGACCCTATGTGCATGACTTTGCATTTTGTACTGTTGAATTTCATCCCATTTCTGTTACTCCAGTCCTTAAGGTCATCCAGATCTTCCTGTATAATATATCGATTTTCCTCTGTATTGACATTGCCTCTCAACTTTGTATCATCAACAGATTTAATTAGCACACTCCTACTTATGTGCTAAGGTCATTTAATAAAAATATTAAAGAAGATTAGTCCCAAGACTGATCCTTGAGGAACTCCACTAGTAACCTCCCTCCAGTCTGATAATTCACCTTCACACAGCCTGTTACATTCTCCCCTTTAGCCAGTTCCTTGTTCACTTTACAGTGCTTATACTGATACCCATCTTCCCTAATTTAACCAATAATTTCCCATGTGGTATTATGTCGAAGTCTGTATATTAGTTCTACTGCAATTCTCTTCACTAAAGTCAGTTATTTGCTTAAAGAAGGAAATCAAATTATCTGGCACAATTTGGTAAACCCATGTTGAATTATATCCCTTCTTCTGTTTTCTCTATGGATTTAATTATTCTTTCTTTCATAATTTTGTTCCAAAGTCTGACTATTGAGGTTAGATCAGGGGTCAGCAACCTTGGGCACACAGCCCATCAGGGTAATCCACTGGCGGGCCGCAAGACATTTTGTTTACGTTGACAGTCTGCTGGTACGGCCCCTTGTAGCTCCTAATGGCTGCTTTTCACCATTCCCGGCCAATGGGAGTGGTGGGAAGCAGCAGCCAGGATTATCCTCATTTTTACTTAGAATCGGTCCCTAGCCATCTCCGTTGTCTCTTCTGTAGGGACTGGTTTTCCTTCTTTTCTCCCCTGTCCAACCCCCCCCCCCCATCTGCCTGTTCCTCCTCTTCTTTTTCCAATGCACCAAACCTGTAACTCATTTTTTTTTCACCTATATTAGCCAATCTCTTCCTCTGCTTTGTCTGGTGGTCACATTCTACCATGGATCACCCTCCTTTTCTTGCAGTTTTCCCTCCAGGTTCTTTTGTTGATCTGGTGTCAGCAAATATTGAGTTGTCTGTAACCTCTGCTCTTCTCTCCTGTTTTTGTATCTTCAGATCCCCATCTGAATTCTATCATTAGTCTTCGGCTGCTTATCTTTATCTTTGGATCATCTCTGCCGTGAGCTATATCAGGCAACATTTCCTGCGTAGGGGCTTCCATTAGATACCCACTCAAGGATGTGGCACATCGTGCAGCTTCCACATCCAACCATCTTCTGTCTCCTCTCCTGCTTGGGTCCTTGCTAGTGGTGCCTCAGGAGCCATTCTTGTCTTCTCTTCTTACTACCTATTCCTAGAGAAAAAGGAAGAAAGAAATTTTTAAAAATCCTCCCAAACTGCCACAGAAACTCTATTAGCTGCTAACTGTTAAAATACATACCTAAGGGAGAACTTACTTGAAAAGTCTAAATCAGTGTATATTCCGGACCATAACACCAATGAAAACAGTAGCAGCAGCAGAAACAAAAATTGTCTTGTATCAAAGGCAGTAAATTGTCTGATACAGATGTGTGAAATAGCATGTGACCAGGCAGGTGGATTCTATCATGAGGCATACACAAAAGGGAGCAGAGTGAAGGCTCCACATGCAAATCTTAATTCTTTTACTTCCTGGCTGTCATCTTGGTAGGGCTGCAAAATGTCCATTTGGTGTAGCTTCATGAAATCAAATAAATAATTACACTTGGCATCCTATAATCCTTCTTTTATAAAAGTTCAGCCATAGTGCAATTTGTGACCTAGTGAAATTTTCACTTCTCCTCGCTGGGTTATAACTGAAACACCAGTGATACCCAGTTTTTATAAGTCCCATGTTTTGATATAGTGCAATAGCATTTACGCTGTTAATGTCAGAGATTGAACATCATCACTAAATCTAATTTAGGTAGCCTAGAAACATACTCTGGCTCTACATGCCTATAGGGCTACTTTTATTTCCTCATTTCCATTGATACCAATCAAACTGTTCCTACTTCATCTTTATTAGTTTGGAGTCAACTCCTTTCTGAGAACCATTTAAACTGTGTTTAGCATGTGCACAGGTTGAGAAGTACTACCACGTTTGTATCCATTTATCTTTCTTTAATGTTGAAATGATTTGTGCTTTTGCCACTCTGTGATTAGATTGCAGTAGTTGCTACACACTGACTTGCCAAACCAGGTTCTATCTGCATTCCCCAGAACAAATATTTGATGCTTTAGTTTCAGAAATGTGGTTAAAGCAGGTTTAAATGCTTGGGAAGCTTTAAGGGCAGACAAGTTCTGAATTTTCAAAAAGAAGAACAGGAGTACTTGTGGCACCTTAGAGACTAACAAATTTATTAGAGCATAAGCTTTCGTGGACTACAGCCCACTTCTTCGGATGCATATAGAATGGAACATATATTGAGGAGATATATATACACACATACAGAGAGCATAAACAGGTGGGAGTTGTCTTACCAACTCTGAGAGGCCAATTAATTAAGAGAAAAAAAAACTTTTGAAGTGATGATCAAGCTAGCCCAGTACAGACAGTTTGATAATAAGTGTGAGAGTACTTACAAGGGGAGATAGAGTCAATGTTTGTAATGGCTCAGCCATTCCCAGTCCTTATTCAAACCGGAGTTGATTGTGTCTAGTTTGCATATCAATTCTAGCTCAGCAGTCTCTCTTTGGAGTCTGTTTTTGAAGTTTTTCTGTTGTAATATAGCCACCCGCAGATCTGTCACTGAATGACCAGACAGGTTAAAGTGTTCTCCCACTGGAACTTTAACACATCTGACATCAGGAATCAAAATACTCAAAAACCAGTGGGAGAACACTTTAACCTGTCTGGTCATTCAGTGACAGATCTGCGGGTGGCTATATTACAACAGAAAAACTTCAAAAACAGACTCCAAAGAGAGACTGCTGAGCTAGAATTGATATGCAAACTAGACACAATCAACTCCGGTTTGAATAAGGACTGGGAATGGCTGAGCCATTACAAACATTGACTCTATCTCCCCTTGTAAGTACTCTCACACTTATTATCAAACTGTCTGTACTGGGCTAGCTTGATCATCACTTCAAAAGTTTTTTTTTCTCTTAATTAATTGGCCTCTCAGAGTTGGTAAGACAACTCCCACCTGTTTATGCTCTCTGTATGTGTGTATATATATCTCCTCAATATATGTTCCATTCTATATGCATCCGAAGAAGTGGGCTGTAGTCCACGAAAGCTTATGCTCTAATAAATTTGTTAGTCTCTAAGGTGCCACAAGTACTCCTGTTCTTCTTTTTGCGGATACAGACTAGCACGGCTGTTACTCTGAAACCTGAATTTTCAAAGTGGAAATGACTGTTCCTGCCAATTGTAAGACTGGGGACTGAATTGTGTCACCTGAGATGACAGACTTCTGGGTGATAGAGAGGCTCATCTTCTGTGTTCTAGGAACTGCAGTATGGGATGATACCAGTGGCCCATTTAGACCTGTCTTATATCAGATAGGGACTAAGTACCAGCTACTTCAAAGAAAAATGCATGGAATGGTGGAGTAGGCAGTTAGGGAATAACTTTCTCACATGGAAAGTTTCTTCCTTGCTCCCATTAATTAAGGGTTAGCTTATGTTTTGAAGCATGAGAGTTTATATTTCTTCCCAAACTCTTGTTTTGGTGTCCTATTATTGTAACTCTGGATGCCAGGAATAAGTTGTCTTCCTTCTGCATGTATTATTTTTCCAATGTGGTTAACAGACTGAATCAGAGCCTGTATCCTGGCCCAATGCCACTTAAAGCCAGAGTAGATGCAAAAAATATATGAGGGATGGTAATTCAGCAATGTTGCTTATGCTAATCCTCCTAATTGTGGGTTCCAATTTGTTTGGATAGTCTTAAATTCAGTGTTTATAACATGCTGTTCACATCCTTAAAAAGAAGGGAGAACTCTTTGCTTGGATAGGTAATAATTTCAAAATATACTTGTGGCTTTATCACTGAGTTATGAGTCCTAACATAACTAGTGTGCTGAGGTTACAGCTTAGCAAGTATACACTCTTAATTTAGAAAAAGTGATGCTTAGCTGGTGCTTATCAGAAGACCGATAAGGAACAGAGGCATTTCATTCACTCGGTGTTTGAAGCACGTGTATAGACATAAATTCTGTTGACCATTCAAGCTATAAGAGAGACGACCTTAACTTCCAAAGTCAAACTTGAGATCTTAAGGATTTCACGATACAAAAGCAACCTTTATTTATTTTTTTTTTTTAGGGCCTTCCTTCAACTCCATTGTAATTGAGAATCTCCCTATCAAATGGAAATTCCATGATGTTTTTTGTTGTGGTTTGTGTATTTCCCCTTCCCCATGCTTAGCTGGAATGTTGTTTCTTAAATGGGTTTAAAACCTCTGAGTATTTTACACAGACCATACATTGTAGGAGCCATGAAACCATTTGCTACTTTTATATTCCCCCCCCCCCCCCCCCCCCGTGAGGAACAAGTAGTCTCCCAGCCCTTAGTTCTTGGTGGTATTCACATGTGCTTTTCATGCAGTCAGATCACTTCCTAACAACCTTCAAATTGTCTAAGGGTATGTCTACACAGCAAAGAAAACCCTGCAACTAGCCTGTGCCAGCCGGCTTGGGCTTGGGCAGGGTGGGAGGGTCCCATAGCTCAGGCTCCAGCCGGAGCCCGGAAGTCTACACAGCAACGAAACAGTCCTGTAGCTCAAGCCCCATGAGCCTGAGTTGGTTGGCCAGTCACAGGTATGTCTACACTGCGAAGAAAAATCCTAAGAGGGTAAATCCTGCCTCACCATGGTATATCACTGCAGCAGGGTTGGATGGTAGCTCTTGAGATGGGTCCCCAAACTATGTGGATCTGTCAGCCACTCACCCTGTGGATGAGAAGCACGGTAGAATTTGGGGTTACTGCAGAGTGCGGGGGGGGGGGTGTTTTGTTTTGCCTCTCACCAGCATACAGGCAGTGTGTTTCTCAGGCAGTGTGCTGGGGAAAGTATTTTGGCCCTATTAAAATGAAACCAATTGGGACTATTGAGTCACTGAAAGAGTGAACTTTTCCCTCTCCCGGAGGGAGGAAAAACAAGGCTGGACAAAAACTATGTGGGTCATTTTAGGCTTGCACAGAAACATGAATATGCTAAATAAATGAGGTATTTTGAATGGACCAATAGGGATAGCTAGACAGAGGGTACAGGCAGTGCTTTTATCCCACAAGAGGGAGGAGGAGTGTATGAGCCAGAAGATAAAAGCTGAAACAAAGCCATGCTGTGTCCCTTTGAGTTATTCACATAACACTGGATGGTAAGGCTTTCTGCTCCTGAGACACAGAAGTGGGGTCATGATTCTAACAATGGACGCTGGTAAGTTGCATTAAGCTTGCCTTTCTCTGTATAACATAGCTTTTCACAGGAAGGAGCAAAGCCAGTAGCTGACGTTTTTGTAAGTAATGCAGTTTCTTACAAAGCCTGCAATAAACTTGGCATAGTGTGTGTATTATACTATAATTATTCCATGACTGTTACGCATTGAAACGTGGATCCTCTCTGGAAATATGAGTCCATGATACCACAATGAGCATGTTAATACGAGCCCTTCTGACTTCATTAAAGGGACAGTCATCATGGGTCTGAATTACAGCCCCAGTGTCTCACTTCTAGAGAAGCCAAGATAACTGTCCATGAAAGGTGTAGGCTGAATCACATCTATACTGTGAGGTATCATGGAAGGAAACCTATGACAGTAAGCAAAAACTAATGGTGACGCTAAAATTTGTTAGCTGTAACTCCACAGGGTCTTTGGGACCCTACAAAACTTGTACTGTGTGTGATGGGGTCGGAGCACTTTTACAAGATTCAGAACCTCTTCCCATGATTTGTACTACTAAGGCAGCTTGTGTGAAAATAGGATCTTAACGTTGTTTTTTTTTAAAAAAGGAACAGTTCAGGAGGGTGGGAACCACCTGTGTTGGTAGTGACAATAAACGTACTGTTTGGCTGTGTAGTGGTTTGTGTGAAATGAATTGGTAATCTCAGTCCAGTTTCTTATTCATGGGAGTGGTGTCTGTGTCATAAGGGTCAGTCATTTTTAGAAGTCTTCAGATAAGAGAGCCAGGATTTAAATGGATATGGAGAGAGCACCAATTCCCAGAACTTCTGCTGTACCTGTGAATAAATTGTTTGTTGCTGCTTTCTGTCTGATTCCCATCACAAGCAGATTATTTACTCCAATTTAATGAGTATAGTAATGTAAGAATTATTTTGAATCCCTTCTGTTACCAGTCACAGTATACTCAGTTGTGGTGGGAAAGGGGAGGCTACAGATCTTAGAAATCGTTTTATTTACAAATAAATTACTTTTTAGAATAATGTTCAAATGGAAAAACAAAACGGTTAAGACAAAGTTCTGAATACTTGTCAGCCCAGTGCCTTTCTCCAGTAATGTGCATCTGGCTCCATTTGGATTAATATTTATTCTCTTGAGGAAAAAGTTGTCTTCATGCCCTCTTTCAGTTCTTGGCCTTTCTGATCAGACTTCAAAAGCAGGCCAGCTGAGGTGATTTGTTGATGGACATTTCTTCACCAGAAACTGAGCAAAGATTACAAACACCTTTACTTAAGTCACTAGCATTTTCCTGAAACTATTTTGAAACTAGTAACCTGGTTACCATTAAAACCAGTGACTCAGATGTGGTGCTCACAGCGTGCTAAGCGCTTTGCAGACAAGGTTGAAACCAGGACCTTGCCACTGTGCAAGTTGACAATGTGCAGAATGAGGAAGGTGATGAAATGCAACACAAAGCTAACTGGTAGGTTTATCCATGATTTTCCTTCTAGGTTTTGGGGATTTTCAAACATTGCTTCATTTTCATTACAGCAGCACCTAGAGGCCCCAACCAAAATTCAGATCCTCATTATGCGAAGCGCTGTGCAAACTCATGGTAACGGGGAGTAGTATTCCCATTTTCCAGAAGGGGAACTGGGTCACAGGCTAAGTGACCTGTCTGAGGTTGCAGAGAGAGAGGCTCTCTCAGAGCTGGGACTTAAACATAGCTCTCTCAAGACCTAATCCAGGGTCTTCTGCAAGACAATCCTTCTTCCAAGCACTGAAGTTTGTAGGCTTTATGGAAGCAGTTGTGGGCTTGTTTGTTTCCTTTGTAAGGATGAACCTGAGCGAAAATGTGGAAGCATATAATTTAATCTTAAAGATTACATCTAATTTTATACTTTCAGTTTAAGAAAATTTACTGTAATTGGCATGTTCTTTCCCTGTGATGATGAGTAACTTAAAATGAAATGCTGTTCGGGCACCATTATTTTTAAGTCCTCGCTCTTAAATTTTCCTCAGGACAATGTCACTATTTTACACTTTTCCAGGCGTCACTGTGCTTCAGTAGTGCAGTTAATATTTTTAGAAAGTTACATTGCCTTACATTGGTAAAACACAAAAATTGCCAGTGGCTTCAAAATGTTCAGGTTTTTAAATGGTAGTTCTTTGTTTTTTGGTGAGGGAAAACACTTCTAAATACTTCAAAGGAAACATGGTACTTTAAGCATGTATAAAATGAAGGTCTAAGATTTGCTCCAAGGATAATATTTGAACATTTGGTTTTTGTTTTTAAAACTCATGGAAAGATATCTAGGCAGTTCAATCCTCTCACTCTAATAACACTCGAGTTGTTACAGTGTTACTATCTGCTCAATTTCACTTGCATTTAAAACTCAATTTGTTGTTCGTTCTACTATTTACTTATTTCATATCCTTTGCTTTGCAAGTCTGGGCTATTATTTTGTCTTGGACATCAGATTGTTAAACTGCTTTCTTACCCACCAAAACTGCTGGTTTTTAAAAGGATTTTAAGAGATACTATTTTCATAAAAATCTTTACTCTCTCTCTACTTACTTTCCATTCCATTCCCAGGCCCGCCTCATATCTGTAATTGGCTTTCTTTGTTTTATTGCTCTCTAGTTTTTGCTGCTTTTAATTTCTTGGTTTGGTGAGAGGATGTAAAATGAAAGCTGCAGGACATAGTTGATAATATAATTGGATTTGAAGTAACTACAGGCTAGGAGTGTTGCAACAGCTGATCTGATCCTTCTGAGTTTCAAGAGCTATTTATGGTAGATTAGCTGGTATCAAAGCTCTACTGTTCAGCCCATAAATGGTTGGTCCCATGTGAAGTTGCCACACTGCATTTGGCTTAGTCCTCGGAGGTTGGAGAGCCTGTAGTTTTATGTGGATAAATCAAGTGATGGATGGAAACGCTAAAGGCAGATCAGGGAACTACAATGTTGAGGACTTTAGACGGCTGAGGACATTTGAAAGAAGAGTTTTGCTAATAACTTTCTTCCCAAATATTTCAGAAGCAGCACTTGGAATATAGCTTTTGCATATTTACTCTATTTGGCACCCACATGCCATAGGAAAGCACCGTTCTAAATTTATCGGTCTCTGAATCATCTTGGCTGCAGATGTTCTTGCCAAACTTGCATGTTGATATTTGGTAACTTGAGTGAGGTGTCATTTTTGTTTTCTTAGCACCTGAATGTTTTCTATGCTTTGAAAAGAAATTTTTAGCTGAAGTGAGAAACTTCTCCAAAATAGTGCTATGGAAGTCTAACTCTTACTGAGTTGGCTAGAAGGAGTTGCAATAGTTCTGTGACTATTCTGTGAAGACTTTTTTTCTTTTTTCCTATATAAAACCAGACAAGCAGTTTTTTTTTTAAAAAACAGGATTTTGAAGTAAGTAACACCTCTTTCTAAAAGCTTGAAAGCAGATGTTTAAAAGTCAGTTGTTTTGAGAGTGTTTGAAGCTTTGTCAGGTTGAAGTGTGAGTAGTTTTTTCCAGCCTGTGCATGCCAGTCATTCAGTCTTCCTTTAAGGCATTTTTATTTTCGTGGTTTTGTTTAAACGAAGAGTTCATTTCACTATGGATGGAAAGTCTGTCACTGACTGGATTGTGTGTTAAGTGTGACACTTTTAGAGTGTATTAACCTATAATACCAATATCTCAAATTGGGTTAGGAATATTATTTAAGTAAAAGCTATTTCAGTGTGTTTTTCCCCCTCCCGCTCCCCGCAATATTTTGGGGGAGGTGTTGTAAAACCAGTACACCTCTACTCCAATATAACGCTGTCCTCGGGAACCAAAAAATCTTACCGCGTTATAGGTGAAACTGTGTTATATTGAACCTGCTTTGATCCGCTGGAGTGTACAGCGCCCCCCCCCCCCCCCCCCCCGAGCACTACTTTACCGCGTTATATCTGAATTCATGTTATATCAGGTCGCGTTATATCGGGGTAGAGGTGTACTTAAATGTATGATTTGAATCTGACAGAATTCTTACAGTAGTTTACATGAGATACAACAGCTGCATTTTAACAATTGCTAGACTTGGAAGTTTACTCGGAATACTCATCTCCAACTCTCCAGTTTCCACTCTTTTTTCACATGTTCTCTGGCTTTCTCCATTAACATACCTTGGCAGAAAACTGGTTGTGCATTCATTTTTGACCACCAGCACAGCATCATTAGCTGCTGAATCTTTAGGGTTTTTCTTTCCTTGCTCCTAATATGCCCCCTGATGTTCTACCTTAACTGGTTTAGAGACACTAATTTACAAAACATCCTGTGAACAGGGCCGGCTCCAGGGTTTTGGCTGCCCCAAGCAGCCAAAAAAAAGCCGCGGTCGCGATCTGCGGCGGCAATTCGATGGAAGGTCCTTCGCTCCGAGCAGGAGTGAAGGACCATCTACCGAATTGCTGCCAAATAGCTGGACCTGCCGCCCCTCTCCGGAGTGGCCGCCCCAAGCACCTGCTTGCCAAGCTGGTGCCTGGAGCCGGCTCTGACTGTGAAGGAAATATAAATACTTATCCCCATTTTAAAGATGGAGGAATGGAGGCAAGTAGTTTCCCAGGAGCTAGTGATCATGAGTACATCTCTCAGTTCTGTACTTGAACTGCAAGACCATAACCTTTCCTCAAACAGCTCTAAAAACTTGTTCCCATAATATACTCACTATCCCTTCATGAGCTTGTGTTCTCTTCAGGTGTTTCATTATACAGCATCAAATGGACCAGACAGCTAGCTTTTATGTATTAAACTGTTAATGGTCCTCTTTCATCCGTTGGTGAGTGGAGGTAAGACATTTTTATAAAAAAAAAAAAAAAAAGTTTTGTTTTTTGTATGCACTTGAATTTTGGTAAATACTGCTTGAATGCCCATTGAAACCTTTGCACGCAGTCTAAATCTGTCCAATATATTACAAAAAGATGGATCCTCCCCAGTACCGAAGCTGTGGCCTTAGTCACATGCTGTATCAACTGAAATCATCCTTCAGACACCATGTCAGCTTGGTCTCTGACAAACAGAAGTTAGTTTTCAGAGTAGCAGCCATGTTAGTCTGTATCCGCAAAAAGAACAGGTGTGTTCTCAATGTCTTTACTATCTTATCTCACTAAAACTCTTATAACTCTTTTATAAAATAATTCCTCCCCTTATCAGTTGGTTGACTAGCTTTGGATTTTAATAGCAGCATATTCTAAAACTTTACCTCTTCACATAAGTCAATTACTCCTTGTCACCTGCCACTGAGAAAGATCGTTGGTAATAAATCCTATCACTATATTAACCTGTACTGTGCACTTATAACCACACATTGACGGGTGAAGAATTTCTTTTGGAAAATGTGTCGTCTGCTTCTGAACCTGACCCCTACATGGTGGTTTTGGGCAGGAGAATTGGGACTAACCCTTCTATGAATTAGGAATTTACAGGACTACTGCAACATTCAAACATACATGCGGATGTGGTAAATCTTATGTATCAGTTCAAATCCAGGGTTACCATCCTGCAAGAACAGAAGGACTGTGCTAGAATCCTTAACCTTGGATTTAAGCTCAAATGCACTAAAGATGTAGCTGGATATTTTAGAAAGCATTTTGGTTAATGAAAAGTAACATTATCGGCCCCTCTTCATACAACGAATTCTCAAATTACTAAGATTTGGCAATTAACCAATCCCCACCACAGATAACCAGGACAATAGTCATTCTGTCAAGCATTAATAATTCTGCTTTTTAGAAGTACTCTTTTCCCTCTGTCACATTCCTAGCAGAGACTAGGTCTGTGTACGAGTATTTTGAATTAGGGGCTGCATTATTCAGTTAGGACTACAGGTGTGTAGCTCTGGCGTTCATGCAAAACTCCTAATCCTGGTGCTATTTGGGGGGAAGAGAGGGAGGTAACTTCCTTATCTTTAATGAATTAAAGATGTCCAAAGAATTCTATCTTCAATTCAGTATGGAGAAAGGAAACATTACAGTATGAACTTGATATACACTGAGCCTCTGGGATTCTTGCTAAGAAAAAGTGAAATGGCATTTCTCCTTTGTTTTACTTATTCCAAAAGTATGATGAACCCAGTCTGTTGTAGTGAGATGTCAAAGATGCTATGGTTGAGTCATAGGTTAAGAGTCACTTGCCACCACAGAGAATTAAGGTGCATTCTGCAATCACAGTGGCTTTATTTGTGAGGGGAAAGAATCTGTGTATCATTTAAAGAGAGAGCATACGGTATGTTGTAAAAGCAAATTGGTCCAGCATACACATCATTAAGCATCATGAACTGAAGTTGTTTTCCTCTGGAGATGCATGTTCTCCAAGTGGGGGGGGGTGTGAAGGCTTTTTTTAAAAACCCATTTGCTTATGCACATTTGTGTTCTCACTGATGTGTGGAATTTGTTTTGACATAGGAAAACTCACTGCCTTCATTTTTTTCTTATAGAACAGGTCCACCAGACCAGTTCATCCAGGTGAATTTTAATATGAAGAATGTAGCTAAAGAAATGAAAAAAATACTGCCATTGTCAACCTACTTGTCCTCCTTCCCCAGTTTGTCAATTAATGACAGGTTGTATATAGCATGGTTGTCATTAATTATAATTGTGATTTGTAGCTTTGGAATGCAAAGGTGTAGCTGGCTACCTGAGACATCTCACTTTCCATAGGCATTGCTTGTGATGGAGGGTTTTTATTCAGACTGCCTTTCTCCACTGGGAAGGACTCTGCCTTCTAGCCAGAACTGAAGGGCATAATTTCCTCTTAAAGAAGCAGTAGGCAAGTTTTTCTTCCGCTTTTTAATGACACATTCTTATCTTTGTGTTAACTCTAAACTATCTATTTGAAGTAACTGAAACGCTTGAAGGTCTCTGGTTTTAGTGAGCAAAGCCTGTTCCAGTTGGAATCTGCCTTAAGCAGATAAGGATGCATTGGGTAACTGATAAAAATGCTTTGTTCAATGGAGTCTTTCAGTAGAGAAAACAGGAAAATTATATACTAAGCCTTTACTGATGGGCTTCGATTTGTAAGCTTGAATTGTTGTATCAAATCAATTTTTTAAAACTTAAATGAAAGAAAAGACATTACATATCCAGATTGAATGAGATTTCAGTTTCTAATACTTTTTAACAGACTTTATTCAGGTATTTGGAGAAGTGCTGTGTAGACTCTCGGTAGATCAGAGAAAACCATGCATGCCAAAGAGCAGTGGGGAGTTAACCATATTATTTGTATGGAGTTAATTATTACCAGATGTTCATTGTGATTATACCTGCAAAATCTACTGTTAGAAAACTACTGGCATTCAGCTGACAGCTGTAGGATCTCATTTTTTGTTTAATCATATTGGTCTCAAATGCAATAACTTTTTTGAAGGATGCACTAGATAATTTAAGGTCTGTTTACCATTGTGGTGGAAATGGGGTATGAGGTGTAGTATTTCAAAATGAGATTAAACACACAAGAAGTGCTCTAAAATATGTTCAGATTTCATGTGCTTTACATGATTTTTCCTTTCAAGGTCTCTCACTTATGGCAATCTGTTCCATTAAGCCGCCAGGGAAAACCTCAAATAGTACTGTGTATACTCTTAATTAACTAAAAAAAAAATAACCTCAACCATTCTATTGTACTGAAATAAGAAACCTAGGCGCCAAGGCTAGTGTTCACTGGGGCACTGAAATGGTGGTCTCATTCTTACAACGTGGGACTGGCAGTAGGGACATCTAGGTTCAATTCTTGTCACTTTTGGTGACAAAGTCACTTAAATTGTTTCAATTTTTACAGAAGGGGGAAAAAGAAGGTTCAAACAAGTAACTATTACCTAACCCCTAATGTGTGCTACAAGGCTGAGTACCTTTGTTTGGAGGCTAATGTTTGGAGAAGTTCGCTAATGAATAACATCTTCAGTTTGTACACTTAGGGCTGGTCTACACTGGGGGGTCGATGTAAGATACACAACTTCAGCTATGGGAATAACGTAGCTGAAGTAGACGTATCTTATTTCGATTTACCTCGGGTCCTCACGGCGCAGAATCAATGGCCGCAGCTCCCCCGTCGGTTCCGTTACCGCCGCTCACCGTGGTGGAGTTCCGGAGTTCCGGAGTCGACGGAAGCGCGTTCGGGGATAGATTACTATCCGCCAATTTGGCGGGTAGTCTGGGTGTACCCTTAATCTGTTAACTCTGTAACACCACTTCCCTAGGTGCATCATCAGCAGTCATTGAACCACAGACCTCTAGATCTAACCGGTACTGCCTCAGCTAAGGCCCAGGCGTTTGGTCTCAAAGCCAGTAGCAAATTTACAAATCTCCGTGATCTGGCTTTTAGTGAGGGATGGAGAGTCATGCTTCAAGTTTTGATTACACTTGCAATATCTCTATTGGTTTGAGTTGCCTCTAGCCACATACAATACACACATGCTGAAAAGATAGATGGTTGCGGGGAGGGGGGTGGTTTGCAGGAAAAGGATGACATCGAACAGTACTCCAATGTGTGTTTATATCCACACTATTTAGAAGACATGTAGAGATGCTGGCCCAGAAACTCAGTGGAGTAACTCTAAGCGGTGTAACGAACTTCTTAAGCTAAGGCAAATGCAATACACTGCACATTTTCAGAATCCTGTTTCTACATTGCCTTGAAGTAATTTTGAAGTAAATTAGCTAAGTATGTGTTCCTTCTTCAAGAGCACATAGCATTCAAACTGACAGTTTGGGGGAGCAATTGGAAACACCAGACGCTGGGATTTTTCAAAAGGGATAAGCGCAGCCTATTTCCTTTGCAAACCATTGGGATTTCAGCACCCAGCTCCTTGGGCCCCATTGAAAAATCACAGCCTAAAAAGTGTCTCAGATGAAGTCTCCCATTTGGATGATGCAAATTGACATTTTTGAATTAAATTTAGCCTTCGCTGCTTCCTGGGTTCTGAGCAGCACTCATGCTGCTTTTTTTAATGAAAAAGTACTCATATGAAATTTTATTTCAGCCTATTTGCCATTATGATCTCACATAAACTCTGTTATGTTCATGTAGCAGGAAGCCCTGTTTGCCTTTAAACCCTATGATCACGTCCCTGATTAGTCGTGATATTGCCTGCTAGGTGAACTCATAACATTTTAATGCACAATAATTCAAATTAAGGTGGCTGTAATGGGGTGCACTCTGTCCCCATCCTATGATGCCCCGGAAACCTCTCAGACTCCATCAGTAGGTAGAAAGTTCATGTGAATTGATTTATATTCTCATCACCAGTACCAGTACAGACTCATGTAGCAAAATATTTTGTTTCTTTCCCAAGGGCTAGGGAGGAACAGAGGTCTCCCTTCCTTAAAATGTCAGATCATACTGAGCTCAGTTAGCCCAGGTCCTCCCTCCTCACTTCCTTCTGGTGTCCTCTTTTATGCCCCTGAGCTAATAGCTAATTGATTCATCAGCTCTCCCAGATGGATCAGCTAATTAGCTGCATATCTCCAATCAGCCTTCTCCAAGGGAACTGGTTGGTGTCTAAGTGATCAGAGTGCTGGCTCTCCTGTTAGCTTCCAGCAGTCTGTCACAGTGGCCCCAACTAAAATTAACTACACTGACACGTCCCTCATTCAAAGCAGTCAAAGGTTTGCTTTTCTAATTTTAATCTTTTCTTGCTTTTTGCTATGTGATTTATTTTTTAATGTAGTACACTGCAGTCCTGTGTCAGGAGCCTGAAATCGTCAGAGTAAAGAGGGGGTACACATATTGACATTATCTACCAAACTATATTGCTATTGCTTATTGCTATTATATTTTTTACTTCAGTAAAATTAGGGGGAATGTAATAAACACTTTTATCTGATTTTACAGCATTATTCTGTAGCTTTTTAATGGAAGTCACTTGCTGAAGTGAGGTTCCGAAGTAAATAGAATGTTGCCTTCAAATTTTCCAGGTTATTGTATGGCCTCTGTTATAATACTGGAAATGGATAATTGGATTCCAAACTTGATGCATCACACATCTTTAAAAATCCAAAAGGTAAAAGGACATGAAGAAATACTACATGACAATATAATTTTATACAAGTAAAGATTACACATAGCTTTTAACCGCTAACTCGATAGTTTGACTCTTCTGGCTTGAAAAAGCGGACAGCGTCATCTTAGCATCCTTTTTGTCACATTATTGTTGGCACATGAAGTCCCCAATATTGGCTTACCTTATTTTAGTAAATAAAGGTTTCAGAGCACAATACCTATCATGTAACATTATCTGTGGGGAGGGTTCCTGAAATCACTAATTTGGGTCGGATCAGAGGAAGGTATTTGGAAGTTGCACAACCCACAAAGGTGTTTGATTAGCATTTCAACCAGGACTTTCCTCATGACTGATTTGGTTTCCGATGGGTGACGGGATGGATCACTTGATGATTATCTGTTTGGTTCATTCCCTCTGAAGCACCTGGCATTGATCACTGTTGGAAGACCGGATACTGGGCTAGATGGACCACTGGTATGACCCATTATGTCTGTTCTTATGTACTAATTGGGGATTGACAGAGCACTGTTAATTGTAGAGCTGCTGGAAATGCAAAATCAAATTCCAGATTAGGAAGAAAGAAAACACTGATGTATGTTTTGGTTACTGTTGGTAAACTACAGCTCATACTAAAGATCTGATCTACACCCAGAACTTAGATTAAACTAGCTATGTCATTCACAGGTGCAAAATTCAAACCCCTGAGAGACCTAGTTTAAAATGACCTAAATCCTGGTGTCCACACTGCTAGGTTGATGGAAGAATGCTTCCATTGACCTAGCTACTGCTTCTTGAGGGGCTAGATTTACTACGGAGATGGAAAATCCATTTCTGTCGCTGTAGCAAGTATCTACACTATAGCAGCATAGCTGCAGCAGTGCCACTGTATTACTTGTGGTGTAGACATACACAAACCACTGGTTTTGTGGCTCATTACAACGATTTGTAACACTCCACACTGCCAGTTACCCTTAATTGCCCCTATTAATCCTTTATGAATACAATCTAACCCTTAATTGTCCACTTCATTTCAAGTGACCCTTTACAACCAGTTAGAAGAACA
This sequence comes from Malaclemys terrapin pileata, assembly GCF_027887155.1. Lineage (NCBI taxonomy): Eukaryota > Metazoa > Chordata > Testudines > Emydidae > Malaclemys > Malaclemys terrapin. Next base: position 256,461,331 of record NC_071506.1, read on the forward strand.
TCTTCAGTTTGGGGACAAAACTTTGTCTAGAATTCTGAGGGTTAACGGCGGCTACTTTGTGAATAACTAGCTGCCTCTGAACCTACAATTCAGGCTAGATTAATGTGTATATATCAAATATAAGATATATTATATATTGGGCATGAATTGGAGGTCCTAGTGTAGGTAACCTATATATTTTGGCTCATGGGACCTTACCAGGTTCACTGAAGCAAACAAAAGCAATTGGTCTCTGCAGAAACATTTAAATGACTAGGTACTTCTAAATCATATCAAAGGCAATTAAGTGTTTTATTAGACTTCTGTAATGAATTTGGAGCTGCCTGTAATTTATGGATGCTGTATCTTGACGTTCACTGTGTGCATATATCAATTCAAATGCACCTAGGAAGAGGGGAGGTGGGCCTCTTAGCAAACACTTGAGACAGTGCAAGAGGCCATTCATTTTTATGCTCTTGCTCAGCTCCCTCCTGGGCTTGCCAGACTGGCTTCTTCAGGAATGACTTGCTCCCTGTGGAGGGGGTTGGTCAAGGGATCCAGGAGATTTTAAAGATCCTTTGTTTCTTGAGTGGAAGACAAGTTTTTGGGACTGTACCTAAAATCAGCTGTGAGAAGGTCTGAGGGAGTTTAGTCCTTCCAGGGTCTCCATGAGAATAGTTAAATTCTAGGTAAGATAGATATGCAAGTAGCCCTTTTTGTCTTTTTAAAATCCTTTCTATTATGTTATGCTTTGTTCCTACTTTTAAGATTAAACAGTTTAATTGTTTTGGGTCACTGTATTCCCCACTTGCCCCAGGCTCCCAAAGGAAAGAACCACAGATACTGAAACAGAGTTGGATGTGCAGGTTAAGAACACTTGGTAAATAAGTTACTATAACCTAGGACCCAGTCTGAGAGTGGGGGAATCATGAATTCTATCCCAGGAGAGGTAAAGGCATGAGGCCTGCCATCTGAAGGGGGTGTTCTCAGTGACCCCAGACAAGGGGTCAGAGGCGCAGCTAGCCCTGTGACTGTGACAACTTTCTTACTCAATAGCTTGAGATTCCTTTTTGTTCATTCTACACTGATGTAGAAAAATGTAAAAATTTGATTAACACTCTTAACTACTCTCTTCCCTGAAATTTTTTTGGGGACAATTACTTTAATGTACAATAGGAGACTGGCATCTATGCAATATTTATGGTTGGTCCTGCTAATCCAGATCCTTACATTGAGTGTGATTATAGTTTACAATTGCATCCTTCTTTATCAAGGTGCTGGCTGGCTTTTCTTCTTTATCAAGGTGCTGGCTGGCTAACAGCCCTCGAAGTGAGAACACTTGCGATGACTAGAATTAGCTGCCCTGAAGGCAAGCCTGTGTTCTGCTCAGATTGGGCGGGCTTCTGATTCCAAGGGGTACATTACCAGTTCAGCTGGGCTTTAATATGTTCAGCTAAGTACAGTCTAATTGGTGGTGGTTCTCTTCCTGTGACCTTCTGACCATACTATCTGTAGATGGTCCAACAGGGCAGACCGGCTCAGAAACTAAGCTGTAAACATGAGAAAATGCTTACAGAATTTAGGTTCCTGACCCAGGCCAATGTGACTGCATCATTCTGTATCCTGTGGGATGACCTGCCTCACAGGGACCAGACCCCCCCAGAATTGAGGCCAACATCTCGCTCTTCCATTTAGCTAGAGTGCCTTCCTGAACCCTCTGAAGTGTCATGGTCCTTTCATCTCTAAGGACTGACAACTGAACTAAAATTTGGCCCTATTTGCAGCTTAGGTTTTGGCTCTCTAGGTTCTGAGGGCTAAAAAAACAGTTCTGCAAAGCAAAGCTTATTCTTGAGCTCTTGCAATGGGAACAGCAAATTCAGCTTTTACTTCATGATCTCGGGAGGAGTAAATTAGGTTAGGCTTGTTTCCAGGGCCTATGGAAGCTGCACTTCAATTTAAAGCAGACCTTATATTTGGAGAAGGATCAACCCCAGCTTCCTATGGATTACATTCCTTATGGAAGCCCACAGGCTGCTTGTGATTTTTTTAGGTCTCCTGTGTTCTGGAAAAGACAATGGGGATGGGCTTTTACGGGGAGGGGGGAGGCACTGGTGTTACCCACATTCTCTAGGGCACCCCACCTTCATCCTTCTGTGGGCTCGAGGCGTAACCAGTCAATTTAGGCGCCCCCACCCTTTCCCAGTTCCTAGGTTTCAGGATGTAATCTTCTGCAGGCTTGCAAGGTCTTTTTACCAGTGAAAGAGCCTTACACAGTAATATCCTTAACCTCTATTTATTAACAGTTACCAAAACAGAATACACACGCTAACCATACAATGCTCACCACTCCCAATAAGGCAGACAAATTTTCCTGGTGACCATTCAGGATCAGGTCGTCCAGGGACTCCAGCTTCTGCATGATGTAGTTGGCAGGGTGTTGAGGTCTGGCAGCTCTGATCTTGGGCTGTGTCCTGAAGTTAGATTCCAAAGAACTTTCTTTTGGACCCCAGTTTATAGAGTTAAACTTGAGTCCTGCTTAGCTCTATCGTAAAGTACTACAAAACAGTATTTTTCACCAATCCTAGCCCATTATGAAACAACTCTTTAAGCGTTCCTATGACCTTAGTTGATTTAAATCTTGCAAAATTAGTTATGCAACAGACAGAAACAATTGAAGAATCAGAGAGAGAGACCATATAGATAAACAATAGAGAAGTAGGGACCATAAAGGCAAAACAATAGATGTCTAGATTTCACAAACACACCTGTTGATAAGTCATTCCTTGCCAGACCGAATGCTATAAAACAAAGTTTTTCCTAAACATCTCAAGATCTGTTTCTTTATCTGATGATGGTGGGTACTATTAGGACAGGAGGGGCTTCTTAACGGCCTGATATAACACTTTGTTTTGATGCAATTGAATGTGAGGATGTGACTTTCTGCTGCTTAGCTCAAGGCTGCTACTGTCCTAATGTGGCTGCAGAAAAAGGCCTCGGACCTTACACTGGAAAAGGCAGAACAATTCCTTGCCAAGTAGGTTGGTCTCGCACAAGGGTAAATTGGAAATACTGTAATTTACCAGAGACTTGTCTAGACTGCATCAGTGAGGATTGTCTAGAACAGGAGACCCCAAACTTGGTTTGCGGCTTGTTCAGGGTAAGCCCCTGGCAGGCCATGAGATGCTTTGTTTACCTGAGCGTCTGCAGGTATGGCCGCTCGCAGCTCCCAGTGGCCGCGGTTCAGCGTTCCTGGCCAATAGGAGATGCGGGCAGCGGTGGCCCGGCAGCTCTGCTACAAACGGCCGTACCTGCGGAGGCTCAGGTAAACAAAGTGTCTCACGACCCGCCAGGGGCTTACCCCTGAACAAGCCGCGAACCAAATTTGGGGTCTCCTGTTCTAGACAATCCTCACTGATGCAGTCTAGACAAGTCTCTGGTAAATTACAGTATTTCCAATTTACCCTTGTGCGAGACCAACCTACTTGGCAAGGAATTGTTCTGCCTTTTCCAGTGTAAGGTCCGAGGCCTTTTTCTGCAGCCACATTAGGACAGTAGCAGCCTTGAGCTAAGCAGCAGAAAGTCACATCCTCACATTCAGAGGATTGAGAATCCCTGGTCTAGAAGCTGAGTAAAAAGACCTTGTTCTTAAAGTTCTCTCTGAAACTTTCTGTCTCTCTACAACCAGATCCTACAGCAAGATAACTGGTCTGGTGGCTGCAGAGGTGAATCATGCCTATTTGAAATTGGCCAAGTGACTTGCAGAATTTCATAACATTTGTTATAACTTAACATAATTGATGGTCCTGTATCATAGTAGTACACGTCTTGGACTTTCTGGTTTGACTAGTAGACTACTGATGTATCAGTCACAACTGATACCCCTTCCTTTCAAACTAACTCCCATTTACACCTGAGATCTTCACCATAGACCTTGTCAGGTCAGTCCCCCAGACCCCTCTCCTATCCTGCTAGCCTCTCATCTGAGGGTTCCCCCTCCTCCCTCACACAATGTGAATATTCTACCAGTTAGATATGGAGGCCACTTTAAATATTACCTTTACCAAGAAGACATTTGGGCAGCAGTGGGAAATTGGACCCTTCCGAGTCCAGGCCTCATTACTGCTTTGGAAATATCTCAAGTATCTCCATTATAGAAAAATGAATGCTGACTTTAATACCTGTTTTTTGGACGACTTCTATGCCAGGCCAAATTTTGGCCATATTTGTTTGCACAGAAGCTGAACAAACTTGCATTGTCTATACATTGTTTTAAATTAGCTTTCAAAGGTGACTGAGCTAGTAAACTCAGGGCAGGGAAATGAGGATCACAATTCTACACTGCCTTGGACTGCCCATTTGTTGGCAGGTAAGAATTATAGCCAAACGTCTGTGCAGTAGAAATGGTATGCTACTTAGCTTTCAACATTTTTTTCATGTCAACTTTGCAGTGACATTAGGAGGATGGCTACTGAAAGTTTAATTTTAAAAATCTCTGTATTAGCACTTCAAGTGTAGTTTAAATTTCACTGGGTTCACAAACTTGGCTTCTTGTTACTGATAGATATCAAGGGCAAATCCTTTGTTGTTTGAGTGGCTTCTTATATCAAGTGACAACTATGCTGTTTTTTTTCTGTCCCATACTGCAGATAGCTGCCCTATGCAAATCAGAAGCTTGCATAAATGTGAATAGTCCATGCCATTACATTCAAAAGAGCAGCAGAGCTGGCTTAGAAGTTAGGAGCTGCTTTGAATCCCGAGCCTGTAAAGCAGCTTTTTGTGAATTAGATCATGGGTGACATGTTGTGTAACTTAATTTTAAACTTGTTCTAAGTGCAGTACTGGATGCTACTATTGTGGGCAGTGAGAAATAAATGGCTGCCATATGAGTTATCATTTCAGTCCTCTTGATATGCAAGCAAAACTATTCAGACTCCCATAAATCTTCTTGGTATTGAACTTCATGGAATGTGTCACAAACTTTATTTAGCTTCTGTAATGTTCCAGTTTCCAACAGGCTTGTAGCATGTATTGGAGTAAGCTGGGTATGTAAAACAACTGTCTGAACAAATCTCTCAGAATTCTTATGTGAATTATTTGGACTTCAGAAGGGTGAAATCTGCTCCCATATGTGGAAACAGCTTTGAAAATTTATTTTAATTCAAATGGCATGTAAAGGAAGTGAAATAGGAAATAAGGGGGGAAAAAGCTAGTTTTAAAAGCCTATAACCGATTAACCCATGTGAAAGAGGCATGATGTCCAGGAAGGAGATTAATGTGTGGTACTGAGATGTCTGCTGCTTCTGCTAATCTGTGTAAATGACCTAGATGGAAGGACCAACTACAGGCTAGATAAATTTTCTGACCGCATAAAACTGGATTTGTAAAAAGCACACAAAGCAAACAGCAAGTATAATGCAAAGGATTGGAAGCGGCATTGTCACTGGGTTTGTAAAAATCCCTGGAAGTGTAATGTTCGCAAATTAGTATTAATGAATAGGCCATTAAAATTAGAAGAATCTTAAGGGGTAGTTATGAAAACTCCAGAGGTAATTATAGAGATGGCAAAATATTAGGCTATCTAGTTTAATAATTACCTTGTCTAGGAAACCATGATGAGATTATACTGTGTGGGAAAGCCTTACTGGGACGTTCTCTGTTCTTTGCATTTTATAAATGGATCCCTGAATTAAAAGTACGTGCTTACTTCCATCTATTAAGTAAACAGATCTCCATTTCAAGTGCTGAGACTGACCTTTCTTTTGTTCAGTTTTTGTGTAGATCACAACTGCTGGTTTGCTGGCACAGTGTATCTTTGGATGAGGGAAGGGACATAGAGTGGTTAACCTCGTGAAAAAACCTCAGTTGTATTAAATAAATAGACCTCTGTGTCTGTGGTAATCAGAAGGGTAAGGGATTTCCCTTACCCTACTGATTACCACAGACACGGAGGTCTATTTACTTTACTTTACTGCAAATACTAGGGTAACCTTGGATAAATATAAAGGCTAAAATTGTACATTTGAAGGATGGCCACAGCATATAAAGGACTGATTCCCTTTTGAAGAGATGAAGTTACCAATACTTTGCTTGTTAACAATATTAAATGTTCCTTTAAAATAAAAACTGTTTGGAGTCTAAGGAGAACTACACATTCACAATTTGTATCCATCCCCTGGCAAATAAAAGTTAATAGAAACTTCTATAACTTGGGTATAATATGTTTTGATGTTTGGGTTCATCCAGGCCATTAAGGGATTGGTCATCATCTGCCTTGTAACCCTAGGTGTCTGGTGGCTATGCCGCTTCGGTGGAGGCATGGACCCCAACAGCTTGCCAGCACCCCACAGGCCTCACCCTAGCTTTGCCCAAGCTGATTATTCCTTGCAGGCTGACCTTAGTACCCTTCTGGCCCTGAATTTGCCCCCAAATCATCGTACTGCAGGGACAGTCCTTTCACTGGACCCTCACAGAGACAGTGTTTAGGTTTGCAGCCTTTACCGAGGCAGTAATAATACACTCCAACCTGTTAGCTTTCAAGAAGCACATACTTTACTGAACTTACACAGCACTGATGATTTTATAATGAAAGCAAAATAAGTTTATTAACAAAAGTGGATTAAGTGATACCACGTAAAGAGATAAAGATGGTTACAAGCAAATAAAAGTGAAAACATCCATCTAAAATTCTAAAACTTAATCTAGCAAGATACAGTCTTCGTTCAAGATGGTTTCTGTCCCTGAGTCTCCTTTCCATCATTTACTGGCCAGGACACATCACAGAGATCAAATCGCTTGGGGGTGTTGTTGTTTTTTTTTGTCCCCTAAGGTGAAGGATAAAGATAGAATCTCTCTCTGTGCCTTATATCCCTAAAGGGATGTCTTTGTCTGAAGCCCTACTGGGCATTCAGTCTCCTGAGTCTCTCTCTCTGAGAAGCAGAAGCCATATTAATTCTCTCTCTTGAGTTTGGGATCAGGATAACCCCACTGGTTTAGCTCAATGGCTTTGTTTACTGATAATATGTACATTGAGGTAAACTCGTATTCCTTTGTCCAGAACAGACCTGTTTATCACCTTTACCAAGGCTAGGCTGTCTAGTCTTAAACGTGTTCTAGTAACATCATACAGAGGCAATTTATAATTTCATTTATAATGTTAACACATTCATTGTGCAATATTAATAACCAGCATCTTATTAGCTTTCAGCTGATACCTCACAAGGCATATTTCATAATAGTGTGTACAGTGTGACGGGGTCACATATGCTTGTATTTCTTTTTTTTATAGAATAAATATAAAAGGAAACTTAATTTTGGAACAAATGCTGAAGCAAATCCCCACTGGTAAGACTAGCATTTGAAATGTGGGTAAACATGAAACATTTGAACATTCTTGAGTAGGTGAAGTCCAAAATGTAACGAACCTTTAAAGTTTGTTAGCACTGAGCTGTTGCCAATCAGTTTATAAATTTCCACAGGTTTTAGGGTGGGAGTAAAGAAGGAACACACCATTTTGACACTCAAAAATTAAAGATGTCATATATTATAGCTTTATAATGATGATGAAATGCCTCTGAAATCCTGGGGGGGAAATAGTATGGTCTGAAAAAAACCCTGTAAAATTAAAAACGGGCCAAAAGGACCCTGAAGGCTTGGAGGTATTTAAACTGTTCTTCCAACTTGATTTCAAATTGAAAACAACACTTTTAGAAATGACTCTTCAGCCAGTGACTTCAACAGATAAACTACATACCCATGAAGATTTAAAAGTGCTCTGTTAATTTAGCATATGAAGTATTAATATAAACCAAAAGAGAAAATAACCATCACAGGAACTCTTCCACCAGCTGGTAACCTGCAACTGAAACCTACTGCCAGCTGGTCAGTTCTACTGCAGTGTTGGGGGAAGGGAAAAGACATTAGTTCAGCTCTGTCAGCACCAGGGCACTGAGGCAGCAGGAGACCAAAGAGGGTAGGCCTGCTTATTAGGGAGATGTCCTGAGGCAAGTATGCAATGAGTTCCAGAGCAGTGGTCTGCCAATTCTGAAGACCATTCATGTGGAAGGCTGCTTAGAAATAATCTGGTTGTGCACAGCAGTGGGGGCTATCCCAGAAAGTGCTTAACTAGGTGAGAAGTGTGTGGTCCTGCCTCCCTGTTCATCAAATCAATCTTCAGAAGAGTTAGGTCAATCACTAGTAATTATCCATAGAAACTATTCACCTTGTTTGATGCTTCTTACCCCAGAGGGCACTTACCTTTATAACCTTTGATTTATGTGTTTCCAATTCCTAATTTTAAAAGTAAGGAATAAAACCAAATTGAATTCTTTAAGGAATAGGGTCTCCAACTGTGGTTTGGGGTTGTGCCATCAACATATGGGGCTGCAGGTCCAATGGCCCAGATTCAGCTTGAGATGATGCCATCTGTACCCAAATGTTTCCAGACCAGCTCCACAAATGCTGCATCAGGAGGGCACTGTCTTGATCAATAAAATGGTGGCTTCCTGGTGGTGTAACTTCACACATAAGTGAGTGCAAGGTCATGTGTGGATGCTGCCAATTTGTAGTAGTTCAAAATGGCGGCTCCCTGGTGTGGCGTGTGTGGCGCGGGTATGGACATGTTGGCTGTACGGAGATGGCGTGCAGATGTCAGTTTTGGCTATTTGCACCACCTTCTGTGGAAGCATCCAGGTGAGGAACTTGAGTGCAGAAGATCCTTTTCTCTGGCAGCCACCTCATTAACAGAGCATCCTCTCTGCTGGAGCTGGTAAGAGCCCGTGCTAGCTTTTTCTGAGATGGGAATCTGCAGGGCTTGTAAGCGCCTTAAGGCAGGGTCTATATTTTCTTTTATGCCACCCTGAGTACCTTGCCGATGGATTAAAAAAAAAATCATTGCAAGACTGTTTCTGTGCTGTCTTAGTATCACCACATAGGGCCTTTCTAAATCTTAGCCTCATTTACGTAACAGTGAATTCCTCTTTCTGATTTGCGATAAGAGGCACAACTGACTCATTTTTATGCAGAGTATCCACTTCGGCTTCCAGCGGTGAGTCTAGTGATGCAGGAACGAATGAAAAACAAGAAACATGCTCACACGTATGGCCAGGCTTTCTTGGATTATGGCATCAGCAATGTTTTGGTCAAGAATGAAGAAAGGCCAAAATGCCCGTGTCACATGGTGTTATCTAGTTTCACATTAGAAAGCATTAAATATACTTAACGTGTGGGTTTCTTGGCCACTTTGTTGCTGTCTGGGATCACAGGAAAGAGGAAGTCTCAAAATGGGGTCACGCAGGCTTTAAGGTTCAAGCCTCCAGAGCAGTTACAGATAATTTAGTTTAGTGGAGTACTGTGACTGGCACAATGAGTAATTAAAATTAAAAACGTTGCTTAACTATTTTATATTAAATAAACAGGTATTACAGTATAACCATACACTGCATTGACACCCACATTCTAAAATGAAATGATACATTTAGGGATGATCAGTCCCTAAATGAGGAGAATGGGTATTGGTACCTTGATGGTGGATGGGCAGGCCTAATCTTAAATTAGCACGCTACCCTTTTTAGAATCAATTATAATAATGCACCTTAAGTAATTAGCATTAAATCCACCTTTTTTACCATAAAAAGTCTGTGAGAAAATAGAAAATATTTAATAACATTAAACTCATATTTAATTAATATTTGCATAAATGCCATACTAATAACTATCAATATAGGTAGCATTTTTCCAAAACATTAACACTTCATGTAAAACACTTGTAAAAATCAGTTAGGAGCAAAACATGTTTACTACATGACCTTATTTGCAGCTTGCTGTTGAATTTTCTCACTTCATTTCTATATAAATGTAAGCAAGCATCACCTCTATAGGTTACAACCTACATGGCACTTTCCTCCCTCTTTGACAAATACTGGGGGAAAAAAATCAGGCAGGACAAAGCCAAACTCTCACTTGCCATATGCACTTCTTGGTGGAATTGTGCTTCAAGATACTTCTCGACAAATGGTGCCCACTGAAAGTACCTTTCAGAGTACAACTTACTGCTACCACAAACCCTATTGGTCACATCTGCAGTTGGGCATAAGGTATCGTGTAGGGAGACCACAAAGCCATCTTCCTGAGAAGAGTACCACGCTCCTCTTTGAGGGTTCTCATTTGCCAAGCCACAGCCAGCCTAAATGTCCAGAAATATTTCCTCTGGAAGGAAAGCCCTGGCTTGTTTTCAGTCCAAGATATCCCAAATGAATGATGTTTCTTGACTAGATATCTCTTCCACCTCCCCACCCCCAAGTGTCTGTTCATAATTCTCTCACTGTCATCTTGTGCATCCCTGTTCTGTCTACATCCACCTGTTGTGTCTTAGCTCTCCCTTGAATTTTAAGGGCCAGGACCACGCCATTGTTATGTGAAGTACAGTGCCTAGCAGAGGAAATTCTCACCCCTTAGGTGCTACCACAATACAGATAATATTCACAGGCCTGGGGACTGAGATAGACAGCTCATTCTTTCTGGGGTTTCATCTACAGCAAGTTGAAGACAAACCCGAATCCATGGAAGTGTGGAGAAAAGGTGTTTGTTTCTTGAAGCCTGGTATGTTGCTATGAGGGCTAGGCACCTGGTGAAAGCTGTCTGCTGTGGTTAGATAGAAGAGCGAGACTTGGTGGTGGTTTTACAACACAAAAATACTTCTAGTGAGTCAGCTTTGATAGCGATTGTGAAAGTATAAATTGTTTAGGTCAAGAGCCCTGAATCAGTCTTCCAGGGGAAGTGTAGGGATTGTACAAGCTAAAGGACGTGTGAAGAATTTAAACTTTGATATAGTATTTTGTTTCAGTTCTTTTTTGGTTTTGGGGAAGATGAAGTACCTTGAGCAGAAACCCTCTCTTTCCCCTCTTCCCCCCACTCACCTCCCAGTTCTGCTTTAACACCTTTTTCTGTGTCCCTTGTCTCTGCTTTGAGCATTGTCTTGTCAGAGAGATCCCTAAAAAGGGATGGGAAGTAGCACAGTGTGGAACTGGATCACTTCTCTCACTTGGATTCTTTCCAACACCTGGCAATCTGTTGTAATTCCACACCATTCAGCAAGAAATAGACCAAATACTCTCCAATGGGAGGAGACGAGGGGGTAATGGAAATACCAAATGGCCTGAGTGAGCTGTCAAACTCAAGACCAGCTGGGTGCTGAGGTGTGTCCTCTTTGTCTCTTCCACTGCTGGCATAGCTGAGATTTCTGGAAATCAAGAGTAAAAGGCACCATATAGAACCAAAAATAGACTAAGCCATATATTTTCTCCAGGAAGGATAGGCTGGCCACTGTGCAAATGTTGTCTTGATCTTCTCAAGACCTCTGGTGGAGTTGAAGCAGTCAATGGAAATGACTTAATGTCCTAAGTCTATTCACTTCAAGACCTCTAACTTTGTACATTCATATATTGCTTTTTGGGGCTTGTCTTTATCACAGTATTGCATGGCTTAAGAAAACCAACATTGGGAACTGTCAAGAACATTAACGTTTTTGAATGGGTGATTTATGTAACCACAGAATATTTTTGTAACAGTTGCCCATCTTCCATCCTTTTGTTTGTCATCCTTGCTTATTGTGTCTTGTCTCAAATGAAACTGTAAATTCTTCAGGACAGGGACTGTCGCTTGCTAGAAGTGGGTACAATGTCTAGCCCAATAGAGACATATTTATAATTTGGCCTTGAGGGTGCCATGGTTAATACAAATAGTAAAGAATTTTAAAAGCACAATAGCATCAATCTTAAACCAGTCAGTTTAAGCAATTCACTTCTCTAACTACAGATAGAGAGATGATTTCTCCCCTCCACACTTAAGAGATTGCTAAATAAAGGGATTATTGTGAATGGAATTAATCATTTTGTTAGAAACCATAAAGCTTTTGTAGAAGAGTCTAGCTTTTTGAAAATAAACCCTGAAATTCAGCACGTTTTTGAGTGGCTAGAGTAACAGAGGCAGCACACAGCTGAATTGATTGTGCCAAGCTGTCACTCATTTTGCCAAGTTGTTGCTAGTTACATGTGGCTGAATACCATTTATGAAAACAGTTATGCACGGCCTGCTCTTGCTTTGTCTCCAAATAAAGGCACATCTGACAAGAGAGGAGTTAAGCCTCTGACTATCAGACCTTGAGAGAAAGGACCTTTACTATGAACTGAATAGAAGTGATTTCACTGTAGCAAAGTGTTTCCCAAAAAGTTGATTTAAGCTTTCAGTTATGCAAACTTGAAAGCTTATACATTTTAAAAGCATGCTTATATGCTTAAAATATATTTTGCTGTGGAGCCTAACTTTCAGGCCTGGGGCTTAGCCCTGCAGTTGCTTGAATAGAGTACTAAAATGCCTAATCTAAGAATTATCTCAGGTAGTTAAACAGAATATTTACTGTTAACAGTAAAGGAATGCAAAAGTGAGCCTTCGCTTGCATATGAGCTCTGGTTGTTACACAGAAGCATGGTGTAGACAAGGATGTGCCACATATTGTAGAGCTGTATATGGGTCCTGGAAGGCATACTGCAGCATGGAACCTAAGGTAAGCCTTTGATGTAGTCTTCTGCTGTGAGTTCTGTTGAAGGGGTAATGATGATTTTCTCCTCTTAATATGAAAGTAGTTTTTACTATAAGTTGTTCAGAAAGGTTGTGGTAGCTTTATAAGGAATATGTGGTAGTTTAAGAGACTTGAATTTTTCAGATAAAGTGCATTTCAATTGGGTTCACATGGTTTTAAAGGGGTGTAAGTTCTTCAGGGCTGGTTGAGAAGGGATACTCTCCTTCCTAAGTTTGACCCAGCTATTTTTAGACCCAGTTCTGAAAAGAACTTAGTTTTGCATATTATTTATATTAATTCCCAACATGGTTCATGGGTTAAATCTTCCCCTTCCTTTGTAGGGATGGTTTATAAAATTGCTTAGTAGGACAATTTGTAGCTGTAAAGATAGTGAGTGGTTAAATAGTTGTTTTATTTCAACTAATTTTCTTCACAAAAGCAAATGATCCCCACCACTGCCTTCCAAAGGCAGATACATACATACCTTCTGGGAGGAGCCCTGAATGTTGATCAATAATAGGGATTCTGAATAACATTAGAGATGTAATGTAAGAAGACAGGAACAGGATCCAGGAGTGAAGCTTTGGCTGAAATGTTCGTGCCTTTGCACTAGAATGAACTTTGTGGTTGTTCTAGGAGTGTAGCTGGCAGTTTGGTGGTGTTATGTTTTGAATTAGGAGGATCTTTTATCAAGGATGTTGCTTGAATATAAATTATGACTGACAGTGCATTTCCAATGTGTATTGGATTATATCCTGGGGGCGGCGGGACCACTAAATATACTTTCCCAAAGTTTTTTTCACTTCCCTTCTGTATTGCTGTATTCTCTAGTTATTAATGTTGTACCTAAAACTACCCTGGACTAAACATTTTGAAGTGGGAACCATTAGCTTACAACTTTGTAGGCAGCTTTCTTTGCACTGTTTGACTCTTATCGTACAAATGCCCTTGGATTTTCAACTGTGTACAGACTAGAACATCCCACAAAAAATGATGCTCTGACCTTAACATCCTGAACTGATTTTCAATATTAGTTCAGTATTTAAAATGACAGACACTGCAACAACCAGTGAAATGGGTGCAGTTGGTTCTTCCCTTGAGCCATAGGGCTGTGTGTGAAATGGGAAAGTCTCCTTTTGTTCAGCTGTTTCTTGTTAGCAGCGAGGGAGCTGAGTAATTAGCGCTTGAGTTTAACCCCAACTCTGGTTCTGTGGGAGGTCAGAAGAGCTGAACCTGATTTAGATAAACTGCTTCCTAGAAAAAGAGTTTAGTTCTGTTAGTAGCATTTGTCTCTTTACCAGAAGTCATATTCTTCCCTCCTGCTGAACCAGAGAGCTCCTAAAGTGGAAGGAAGTACTTGTGGAGCTCCCAAATGGGATGTGAGTCCTGTTAGGGAGAGTGACTGACTATGCACCCCTTTATTCTGCCTTGTCACTGTAGGATCGAGATTTTTCTTTGCCTCTCTGAGACCTGAATTCTCCCAGCAGCTCTCTCAGGATCAAGCCATATATATAAAACTATTCACTTTTGATTATCTCAAACAATACAATTAGACACATTTTTGTTGAGTTTATAAACTTGGTGAGAGTCATCATCCCTGCTCTGCCCCTTTCTCTCTTTCTCCTGCCCCCCCCCCCCCCGGTCTCCACCATGCCCCACAGTGTTGGAAACTGTGACAAACCTACACACATTCATACTTGTTTGAATTTGTAAGAATTGCTCATTGTTTAAAAAAATGTTGTATGTTCGAATACAGCTCTAAGGATATGCATGGTGCCTGGTATGGAACCTGCCCCATGGAGCATACAATCTGATTGTGAGCACTTAAGGTGGTGGCAGATGGCCTCATCCAACAGGAAGGAGGAGCTAAACCAAGGGCGGGCAAACTTTTTGGCCCGAGGGCCGCATCGGGTTTTGGAAATTGTATGGAGGGCTGGTTAGGGGAGGGGGTGTGGCCCGTGTCCTCCCCCGCCCCATTCCTCCACCCCTGCTTCTGGTCCCATGACGGCCCTCGCCCCGGACTCCTGGCCTATCCAAACACCCCTGTTCCCTGACGGCCCCCTTGGGACCCTGCCCCATCCACCTTCCCTGCTCCCTGTCCCCTGACACACACACCCCGGAACTCCCACCCCTGACTGTCCTGTGCCGCCCCCATATAATCCCTCCTCTCCTTCCTGACTGCCCCCCTCCCCCCCCGGACCGCTGCCCCATCCAACCACCCCTTCTCCCTGTCCCTTGACTGCTCCCGGAACCCCTGCCCCTGACTGCCCCCTGCCGCCCCATCCAACCCCTCCTCCTTCCTAACTGCCACCTCCCGGGACCCCTGCCCCATCTTGGTGCTCAGCTAGCCCTCATTGACACAGTGTCTGTCTCATGACCATTAACACATTTTTTACAGAACACATATGAGGTAGGGCAGTAGTATCCTCATTTTACAGATGGGGACCTTGTGCACAAAGAGACTATGTGGTAGAGCTGAGAAATGAACCTAGATCTCATTAGCTTCAGGCAAGTGTCTTAAGCACAAAGTCATCCTTTCTCCTACAGACCATGCTTCCTCCATAATAAATTCGTTCTCCTCAGGTTATTTACCCACTTCAAAACTTTGAAAGCTCCAGCCTGCATCCATGGAGGCTTTTAGCATCTTCTTCCTCATGATAACTTACAATAAATTAGAATAGCTTTTGGCAAAAAAAAGAAAAAAGGGGAGTGCTCACAAATGGCAAGTCACTTAATGAAATGTCCTTTTATTGTCCAAAGTTGACTATTAAAATGAAGCGGTACTGTCCAATAAAATCCCCATGTAATGGCCTCCTTAGCAGCCATCCACTAGTTTGGATCAGTCTTATAAAATATGTTCTAGTGCCCCAAATTTGCTTGGATATGCTTTCCTTCTTTTACAGCACACTAGTGTGGCATTGTAAGCTAATGCAAGTACTGGATCAACTCCAACCTCTTTTGTACTAAATCTAGACTTTGGGTTTAAGCTGATTATTTTTGTTTCTTAGGAAGTCGGAAACCAGAATTGAGCTAAAAAAAATGTTGCAGCCTTGCACAATGATCCCCCTTGTTCCCACATGCTATTAGAATGATTTTACAATTCTTGTACTGAATTTTAATTTAGGGATACTGTCCAATAGAGTTCAAAATACTACTGTAGTTTGACTTGAAGCCATTGGCAGTAGGTCCACTTACAAGAAAGATTAAATTACTTAAATCACAAAATAGACTCAGTTTTGTTTCTGTTTAGTTGGCTACTTGAGAATTAGATTTTGAGGTCAAAGTGAGAACACTTCAGTGTATGCTTTGCAGCAACTTTTTGGTTTAGACTTTATCTAGAGAAGCTCTGTTACTACCCAACTTTTCTGCTATTTCCACTTACTTATTCAGCCTGATCTGACTTTTATTTCGGGGGGGAGGGGGATTTTTGATGTGGGGATCGTGTCTTAATTGGTTTGCAAAGCACCAAATACACTTAGTGCTGAAAGAATATTCACTAATGGCATTTACATTGGGACCACAGTCAGAGGAAGAGCTGTTCTCACACACATTGTAAGAATCTTGAATATCTTTCCAGAGGCCCTTTCAATGTGACACTTGCTAGCAGTGTAGACCTTGTAATCTCCAGTAGTTTTGGCTATCTGTTGTATTCATGTTTTACGTCTACTTAGAGCAGTGGTTTTCAAACTTTTTTCCTCGTGACCCAGTTGAAGAAAATTGTTGATGCCCGTGACCCAACATAATTATATCTTTTCACTAGAGTTTTCATAAAATCATAATATTGCAATACGTTCCAGCTTAACCCACTTTACATAACTAACACTAGACACTAGCCTTAGTAAACCTATGGTAAGGAGAGTGGGAGGTGGCCCAGGGTAGGGCAGAGGGTGCAGTGTGGGGGTGAGGGCTCTAGGGTGGAGCTGGGAATGAGGGGTTCAGGGTGCTGGAGGGGGCTCAGGGCTGGGGCAGAGGGTTGGGATGCGGGGGTGAGGGCTGTGGGGTGAGGCCGGGGATGAGGGGTTCAGGATGCAGGAAGGAGCTCAGGGCGGCAGCAGAGGGTTGGGGTGTGGGGAGGGAGTGAGGGCTCTGGCTGGGGGTGCAGGCTCTGGGGTGGGGCCAGGGATGAGGAGTTGGAGGTGCAGGCAAGACTGCCCCAGTGCTGGCACCAGAGGACTCCCCCCAGCCCTCTCCCACTGGCAGCAGCTACCGTAGCCCATCTCTCTCCCTGCTGGCAGGCAGCACGGAGCTCCGAGGGAAGGGTCCCTCTCTCCCCGCCAGCAGCAGGGAGCTCCGGGGCCGGGGGAGAGGCCCGCAACAGCCCTGCAAGCCCCCAGCTTGCTCCCTTCCCCAGTTCCCACCCACCCCCACCTCTCTTCTATCCTCTCCAGGTCCCTTTAGAGCTGCTGCGCGGCAATGATGGTTATAATTTGAATCAGCAAGGCGACCCAGTGCCTGACATTCTGCAACCCAGTACTGGGTTGTGACCCCTACTTTAAAAAGTGTTGACTTAGATGATGCATATTTTAAGGTTGCATGATTAAGCACTGGAGTCAGGACTTGCATGTTTAACTCTAGCTACAGTGCTTGTGGTTTTTATACCACTGCTTCTCAACTTTCCTGAGTCTGTACCCCAACTAGTTGTCCTATGAGCTACCATATCCCATCATCCCTTTTTAGAGGTAAAGGATTGTGTGGTTTGGTTAACAGGAAGACACAATGGGGATACTAGATGGAACGTGCCACCCTCATCTACTCAAATACATGGCACTCTTCTCCAGGCTAGTGCTGCTTCCAGAGACTGTGACGTCGGCTCCACAGTCCTTTGAAACATTGGTTCCTCTGTCCTGGACCTGAGCACTTGTGCAAGGATGTTTCGCGCCCTAGGCAAAACTTCCACCTTGCGCCTCCCTCCCCGAGCCCTGCGGCAGCTCCCCCCCCCCGCCCTGAGGCACCTCCCCCACGGCAGTTCACCACCACCCCCCTCCGCCCTGAGGCGCCTCCCCCGTGGCAGCTCCCCGCCCCCGCCTAGGGAGCCGTGCGGCAGCTCTCCACCCCAGCTCAGCTCTGCTCTGCTTCCTCCCCGAGCACACCATTGCTGCTGCACTTCTCCCGCCTCCCAGGCTTGCGGCGCCAATCAGCTGATTGGCGCCGCAAG
Source organism: Malaclemys terrapin pileata (assembly GCF_027887155.1). Classification (NCBI taxonomy): domain Eukaryota; kingdom Metazoa; phylum Chordata; order Testudines; family Emydidae; genus Malaclemys; species Malaclemys terrapin. The sequence continues at coordinate 256,479,039 of NC_071506.1, forward strand.
CCTGGGAGGGAGAGAAGCAGAGCAGGGCGGTGTGTTCAAGGGATAAGGCGGAGCAGAGCCGTGCGTGCCGCTCCCCCCCCTACTTGCTGCAGGCGGCCCGCCCCCCGCCCCCCACCCCAGCTCCCTCCGCCTAAATGCCGGGCGGCCGAAGATCTGGCCGCCGCGGTTGCTGCCAAAGAAAATGCCGCCCCCCAAATCCTAGCACCCTAGGCAATCGCCTAGGTCGCCTAATAGGTTGCACTGGCCCTGCTTGTGACTATGGGTTGATATAAATCACCAATTTTAATCATGATTTAAATCATCAAGTAGGAAACCTTGATTTAAATCCATTTTAATCTTGTTTTGCCTTTGTACTTTACTTTCTAGTTCTTTTGCTAAAGAAAGGTTGATTCTCATTGGTTGGTAATGATTAAAACATATTGATTTGCAATGAAATATAGCCTCTAAACTAAATTTGATACTGCTTTATACTAACTAGGAGAATATAGTATAGCTATACATATTTATTTAGGGTATTATGTAGCTTAACTATTCATATTCTCAATTTTTACAGTTTTTATGTTGTCTTTTTAGTCAATAGATTACTAACTTTTTACTTAACTTTTTTACTGGAACTTTAACACATCTGACATCAGGAATCAAAATACTCAAAAACCAGTGGGAGAACACTTTAACCTGTCTGGTCATTCAGTGACAGACCTGCGGGTGGCTATATTACAACAGAAAAACTTCAAAAACAGACTCCAAAGAGAGACTGCTGAGCTGGAATTGATATGCAAACTAGACACAATCAACTCCAGTTTGAATAAGGACTGGGAATGGCTGAGCCATTACAAACATTGAATCTATCTCCCCTTGTAAGTATTCTCACACTTATTATCAAACTGTCTGTACTGGGCTAGCTTGATTATCACTTCAAAAGTTTTTTTTCTCTTAATTAATTGGCCTCTCAGAGTTGGTAAGACAACTCCCACCTGTTTATGCTCTCTGTATGTGTGTATATATATCTCCTCAATATATGTTCCATTCTATATGCATCCGAAGAAGTGGGCTGTAGTCCACGAAAGCTTATGCTCTAATAAATTTGTTAGTCTCTAAGGTGCCACAAGTACTCCTGTTCTTCTTTTTGCGGATACAGACTAACACGGCTGTTACTCTGAAACCTATACTTCCATCGCGGCTGAGAGCAGGATGAGAGCAGCGCTGTACGGCAGCTATCCCACAGTGCAGCTCTCTCAATAGATCTTGGGGGGAGGAGGGGAAGGGGAGGGTGAGCGGAAGGCATTCTGGGTCTCTGCTCAGTGCCCTGTGCTGCCCTGCTTCATGTCCCAGCAACCCCATTACTTCCTTGTTTCTTTCGTGGCATTTTTTTTAAAAACCCCTGCTGTCTGGCTGCTTTCCCCGCCATATCTACAAGCAAAGGGAAAGGGAGTTTCAAACTTCCCGGGGCTTACACGGGGAGGGGTGGACGTCCATTTACTTGGCGTCAGAGCAGTGGAGATGCTGGCCAGTGTGGTCACTTTTGGAACTGTGGGATATCCTTCCGAGGCCAAAAGGGGTTTACGCTGGTAGAACATCTCTTCACTTCCACAACAGCGCAAAAAGAACAGCGGTAAGAGCTATATGTCTCTTGTGAAGGTGGTTTTCTTTTTGCGGTGAAACTTCTGAGTTTCACCGCAAAAAGTAATTAACAAGTTTAGATGCTCCCGTGGTTTTAGTGCACAAAAGGGACTTTTTGCGCTTTAAATGTTAAGTGTAGACATAGCCTTAGAAATGAGTCAAAGCAAAATCAGTTCCCTTCAAAACAAGGTAGAGCATTGCTTCTTAATGAGGATGATTTCCTACTACTACTTGCCACTGCACTCTTTGATCTGTTCAAAATAAGGTGCAACAAAGAAAGTGTGGAAGTGTTTTTCCCTATTGTGCTAAAAAATGAACTCTTTATCAAACTGTCCAGAAAAGCACACATTCAAGAAGGTACATTTCTGGAAAACTTCACCCTGAAAGTTTGAGCATTTCAGAAATCTGTGAATGGTAGAAAATGAGTGATTAGAATGGAACTAGTTATGCATTCTGTACAACCAGTGCAGCAGTCGCATTCACTCCTGCTTAAATTCAAATTTTACAATATTTTACAAGCATTGAGACTTTTAGCATCTGCTAGTGTGTAGTTTTGTAGGTCTTCTTAAATTCATTGGTGAAATTGAGTGTGGAATACTCAGAGATATTTGTAAAAATGGCATTGTGGGATTTTTGTCTGTGATTTCTGTATTTAATTGTTACATGTAAACTGAAGAAATGTTCTGATTTTTCCAGACTTGCAAAATCAGTCTGCACTCTGAATCAGACTGGGGGGTTCTTGCAGATCACTCCCTGCAATAAAAATTTTGTAGGCCAAATTGGATTCGCTACAGATGATCTTCAAATTGACCTCCATGACATCTGTAAATCCCACTGCCTTCAGTAGCTTATTGCCGCTACAGCTGATTAAAACTTAGTTAATAATTCTGTTAATGTGCAATAAGCAATAGAATCCAGCTCACTGCTGCTTAGTTGTTTGCTCCTGCAGTGTTGGAGGGAATAAAAAGCAGTAGGAACATCCTTGTTACATTGAGCAAGTTGGACCATGAATACACACAGGCAGCAGATCTGCTGAGTAACGTGCCGTTCTTACATAGTCACACTTCAAAATATAGCTGCACTAAAGTGGCTTTTAGAAGTATTTCTTCATTTTGCATTGGGAGAGCATAATATAGTTTGGTGGGAAAATAGCATTTTTAATGGAAAAGAATAGGCAGGTTTGATCCAAGATCTGCTGTTACACTTTGGCACAACTTGGACAGTAAATGATGATAGAAGCTAAGTTTACCAACTGTCAACATGATTCCCTGTAGTGTTTTTAACACATTCTATTTATAAGAGCAATTCAGCCACATACACTAGTACTTTTTAACCATGATTGTATGAGCAAGAGATTCATTCCAAGTGTAACTGCACAGTTGTTGCAGTAGTCCCCCTGCACCCCACCCCCATGATGGCAGATTTGGTTCCCAAGCACAGCTTTATTTAATCATTGTGGACTAAAGATTTTCTAATAATGGAAGTCACTTGGCAAATCTGTGGCTGTTGTGCCCAATAATACTGGATAGTTATTTTGGTTTTATGCTGTGTCAGTATTTTTCACTATTTCAAACCAATGTATACAGTGTCGAAATCCAGAAAGTGAGGAAATATTTCCAAGTTGTCAGACAGCATCTTTTTGTTGGTGTCTAGTGACCTGGTGACTACCCCCTTTTTCTTTTATAATCTTTCCTTCCCTCACCCCCAATATCTGCTGAAAAGTGGAAGTCTCCAGTCCTCTGGAAGGAAGTTAGTTCCTAAATTGTGCCTTCAGGGTCTTAAAAAATAATACTGACTCAGATGTTGGAAGTGGTCATTTGGGGAATTGCACTTAAACTGTTGGTGTGGGAGGCCTGGTGAAAAAGCCAATTGCAACGTGAGGGGGAGCGCTCACTGCACCATACAAGAAGAGGGAGCATGTGGAGAGAGCTCCCTTCTGCTATACCTAGAGTGGGATTTGTACTGCCCTCTACCCTCCCTGATTTTTACCTGTGCTGTAAGCCTAGGGAACTTTCTGCTCTTCTCTCAGAAGCATCACTAGTAAACATAACACAATGGCGGTGTAGCATGTGAAAATTCTGTTGGGAGCTGCATGAAAACTTTTGTGAATAACAGTAGGAGCTATGGGCATCAAAAGCTAAAAAATAGGGTTACCATATTTCAACAAGCAAAAAAGAGGACGGGAGGAGCCCCGCCCTAGCCCCTCCCACTTCCCGCCCCCCCAGAACCCCCAACCCTCCCCCCGTTCCTTGTCCCCTGACTGCCCCCTCCTGGGACCCCTGCCCCTAACTGCCCCCCGGGACTCCACTCCCTATCTAAGCCTCCTTGCCTCTTGTCCCCTGACTGCCCCAACCCTTATCCACACCCCCACCCCCAGACAGACCCCTGGGACTCCCACGCCCCATCCAACCACTTCCCACCCCCTGACAGCCCCCCCCAGAACTCCCAACCCATCTAAACCCCTCTGCTCCCTGTCCCCTGACTGCTCCGATCCCTCTCCACACTCCTGCCCCCTGACAGCCCCCCCAGAACTCCCAACCCATCTAAACCCCTCTGCTCCCTGTCCCCTGACTGCTCCGATCCCTCTCCCCACTCCTGCCCCCTGACAGCTCCCCCCCAGAACTCCCAGCCCCCTACCCCCCGCTCCTTGTCCCCTAACTGCCCCCTCCTAAGACCCCCCCCCCAACTGCCCCCCAGGACCCTACCCCCTACCTGTACCCTGACTGCCCAAAACTTTCTCCACTCCCCTCCAAAAGCCCCCCCCCGTTTCTTGACTGCCCCCTCCAGAACCTCCCTGTCCCTTCTCCTGCCCCCCCTTACCCTGCTGCTCAGAACAGGGTGTTGGGCTCTGTGCCAGCCGGACACATGGCTGAGCTCCCCAGCACAACACAAAACCCGGTCCCTGGCCCTGCACAGGGTTGCCGGAGCGGGCTGCAGGAGGAGGAGCTGCCGGCCGGCTCAGAATGCAGGGGGGGGGGGGGGGAGGAGGAAGCTGCTCCGGAGTCCAGGCCAGGACTTTCCTGCAGCCCTCCCAGCCGCTCGCTCTGCCGGGGGAGGGGGAAATCCCGGACATTGTGAGTGCTTTACAAATTCCCCCCGGACGCTATTTTTAGCACACAAAAGGAGGACATGTCCGGGTAAATCCGGACGAATGGTAACCCTATAAAAAATTACCAAATGATAGTTTTGGTGTGAGTACTCCACTGCAGAACTCTTCTGTACCATTGTACAACGGAAGTCTCTTGCCACTGAAGAGTATCAAAATTAAAAAGTATTTCAAATTAATGTTTCTATTTTGCTTTCATCTAGTTCAGGAGAAAATACACGTATTGGACAGTTAAGTTCCTTGCTGTCTAGAACATTGGAAAGTAGCTGTTTGCAACTGATGTAGTGGGCCATTTTTAAGCAAGCAGCAAATGCATTTATTTGGAAACTAATTGACTTTGAAATAGCAAATTGTCCTAAAACGTGTTGAATGAAAAATAATTGCACTTACCATCTGGGGCTTTATGTTCATGTCCGTAAAATAAATTAACAAAGCTGTAAGCTGCTAGTATCATGAAACGGCAAATGCAATGTGTTCCAGCCTCTGCAAATGAGATTCGGCATCTTCATAACTTTGCATATAATAGTCTCCTACACAATGGTTCCTATTGCTGTGTTAATATAGTGAAACTTTTTTCCTGCTGTTGACAAGGGATAGCTGAGCACCCTCTGTCAGTTGCTTGCATGCTGTAAGCTTGCAAGGTAAACACTGGTTGACCTATAAGCCAGCCAGTCAACTTGCACGTTGCCTTATTAGGTAAGCAGCTGAGAATGGTGTCTGGGGTCAGAATATGCTGGATGGCAGCTAACTTAGTGTTCAGTTTAGAGCTAGATACAGCCCAGATCTGTGCGATGTGGCCCAGTACTATCGTACGGATAATGCATTGCATTTCAGTTCATTTTTCATAAAAGAGAAAACCTCAGTTTGCAGGTGTCGCAAAGGAGGCTAAAGAGGATGTGAAGCTCTTTGTAAAGGCTGTGATTTAGAAAAGGGGGCTTCAGTATTGCTCTTTGCCTACACAGTGAGCACTTTATGATTATAATATGCATTAGCTCACCACTCTCTCTGATAATCTTGCCGGGGCTTTATGAGATATATTTCTTTGTAGAGCCTGGTTGTGTCAGGTGCTTTGCTGTCTGAATATCCTATTAACAGAGAAACCAGTTTTAGAAAAACGATTTGTGACGTTCTGTTTCTTCAGGTAACATTCTTTTAGCACAGCAGACATGCAGTTTCATTTCCCTTCTCAGAAGACGGTTTACTCGCTGAAAGAGTGAATTTATCCTTTGGTTTTGATATTCCCTCTCTTTCACAGTTTTTCATGTGTTGGATAGCACTGACTGAATCGTTTCACTTACCCATCACAATGACTGGCTTTCACACTGAGAGGCTTTTAAGTAAAATATACGTATATTTGCAAGTGTTATTCCTTACCATTGATATTGAGTAACCATAGACTCAGCCAAGCATAGTGCAGCCAGGTGCTTCCCTACATAGCTCTGCTAATACAGTTCAATCCAGACCTATAACTTTCTTGCTCCGGCCCGTCAAGAGAAATTTGAAGCTCCAGTACATCATGTTTGCTGAGCCCCTGGCACAATTTACCCCCTCTCCCCCCTTCCTCCCCTCTTGGCAGCCCCACTATTAGTAGCTTGTTCCTCTCTTGAACACACTGGAGACTGTCTGGTATATTTGCAACATGCACTAAAGGGGACTAAGAGGAGCGATCTTGCTTTCAGCCATTCAACCCAGGTCACGACGGCAGCTTCCCCTCTGGTCACTGTGCTGACCAGTTCCCTTTTCATATGTTCTTAATGCATTTTGCTCAGAACTGCAGAATGTAACGTCAGACTGAAATACACTTGTCACCATGAATGAGCAATAATTTACCAGAACATTTACAATTGGGCTGCCCTAGGGCTGGCGTTCTAGACAGTTATAATAATAATTATAATAATTAATGGAGATATCCCTTCTCCTAGAACGGGAAGGGACCTTGAAAGGTCATTGAGTCCAGCCCCCTGCCTTCAGTAGCAGGACCAAGTACTGATTTTTGCCCCAGATCCCCAAGTGGCCCCCTCAAGGATTGAACTCGCAACCCTGGGTTTAGCAGGCCAATGCTCAAACCACTGAGCTATCTCTTCCCCTCAAAACTCCTGAGATGTCACCCCAACAATGTGACAACCCAGAGAAAGGCCAGAATGTTGTGTGAAGCCAGCACTAAGAAAAAATAGCATTTAATGTTAAATATTTTGTTTAAACATTACAGCTTTTTATAGTGTTATAGGCTCCCTTCTGATTTAGTGTCTGCCTCATCTCAAGACTTGGAAATGGCTGTTATATTTCTAGGTAACTAGTCACGGTGTAGCTTGTGAAATGGGTGCAATGCTGCAGTGGTAAACAGAATTGATGTTTTCCTTTAGAAATCAAATCTTTGTTTTAAAGGCTTTTTTGCAGCTGGTCTACTCTTCCTTGGGCTTAGACGTGTGTTTGGAAAGTACTAATATTTGCATTAGAATACACTCTTGTATTGTAGAGTGAGTCATCTAACTGAGCTCTTTATCCTGGCTTAGCTGTGCAGGGCCATTTTCCAATTGTCTTCAAAGCAGACTGCCCAGAGTTAACAGAATTCCACTCTTGGGGATCATCTTGTATTTGGGAGGAGACTGAAGTGAAATATAAGTATGGGAAGGTGGGGAGGAAATAGTTTCTAGGAAGGAGGTTGGCACTGCCTTGCTGACAAAGCTTGTTAGAATGGCAGGGCATTTGCAAGCAATGCCTCTGAATACTGACTAGACAAGTCCTTGTTCAATCCCAGGGAAAGTAGGGTTGCCTGTTCCTGGAGGATCATCACATGACTTAATCTTTAATTAAAGATTAATCTTTAATTTCTGGAAACTCCAGAACAACCCTAAGAGAAGAGATGCAGTTCACTTCAGAGTTAAGAAAGAGGCGAAGCTTCTTGTTGAGCAAGTAGGGGGAAAACAGATGTTTCTACAATTCCAAGGCTAAATGTGGCAGACCTGCCTGCACAAGCAATTATTTGACAGGAGGCTGAGAGCGTCTGTGAACGTAGCTGTTTAGAGGAGGAGGAGGATTTTGAATTGGAGGTGGGTTTAAATTACTTAACCTGTTTGAACAAAAAAATTAAAAGCCTCTGAAGCACAAGCACTTTATTGTGAACCACATCCAGAAATAGCATTCTGGAATTTCATGGACAAGGCAAAACTCTGGTTCACAAATGCCTCAGGTTTGTATACTGTAACAGGAGAAATGTGTTTTTAATACATTTCAGCCACTGGTGATTTCTCATGTTGATTTGTCTTTAACCTGGTTTTGACTTCATGCTTCCTGAACTACTGATATCCAAAACCGCACAAGATTTTAATTTAAACTTAGGCATGGCTTTATCTCCTATTTTTTAAATTCTTTAATATTATGCATAGCAAAAATTCGAAGTGGGTGTGAAGGTTTTTGGCAAGATTGTTAATTTAATGGATTGCAGTAAATCAGTATTGTAATGAGTTACATGTCGACTTACTTCAAAGATTCTACAAGCCATCTTTGCTTTAAAAGCCTCAGACTTCTGATTAGAGAGACAAGGTAGAGGAAGTAATATCTCTTATTGGACCAACTCCTGCTGTCTCTTTCACCAAGAGAAGTTGGCCCAATAAAAGAATATTACCTCATCCACCTTGTCTCTCGAATATCCTGAGACCATCACACTGCATACAGACTTCTGATTTTCATTCATTCACTCACAGAGGGAATCAAAGATGGTGTCTAGACACTGCAAATTCCTTGCAGTTTGTCCATATCAGCTTTCAGAAGGTTAAGGGGTTCTTGGTATAATAAAATACATAGATTCTGTTAGGACTACACTAAGTATTGACTGCTCTATTAACAAACGGTGCTAAGTTTAAATGAATGAAACCGTACCCAATGTATGTGCAAATCTGTCTATAATGCATATTTCAATGTGTTCATTTTCAAACAGTGATGTACATAATTAAAAAATCAGTTCCAAATATACGGCAGTCTTTGAGAAACTAAACAGGAGATTATTTTCCTGGGGATGCCTAACAGAGAAGGGTCTAGAAAAGATGTACTGTATACTTCTAGAACAAGAGACCTTACACTAGCACAGAAAGGAATGTAATAGGACTTGAATTGATTTTACCGTGTATTGATACAGTTCCTGTGTTTAAAATACTGTTAGAATTATTAACTTAAAATAATTCTTTATGAACTCCAAAGCTGCATATAGATTCAGGAGCATTTCAGGGTAAGTCTGATTTATTTGGGTCAATTCTGTGTCCTGCTGATACCCACATACACCACAGTAGATCACTGGGTTGGGGAATGGGCTTCTCGGACATGAGCCAGAACTTAAATGGATGCGTAATACTTTTTTTTTTTTTTTAAAAGTATTGATCTTAAATCATCCTATAGGCTTGATATATAGGCTAATGAATATTGACATGCATTACGTGAATGCTGGAATAAATCCCTCCATGCCTCCATCTTTCTTAAAACTTCCTGCTCTTGGAAGCAATTGATAATCTTTTGCAGGAGACTTGTTGAAATTGGTGCCTCTTTCAAGAAATCTCATTTCTTTTGTTCAGTGAGGAAAATGCTTACTGAAACAGTAATGCAAAGAGTATCTAGATTCTTGGGGTGCATACAAAAGTATTGGTTCTTTTTTCCAAGTGAGAATTCATGTGTAAGTATATAGAACAGGTGGATGGGCCATGTCCTTTCAACACATCTGGCATTTTACATCAGATAGCTCGGTACTCAGAGTGCCATTTTACTGACCATAAGAACATAAGACCAGCCATACAGGGTCAGACCAAAGGTTCATCTAGCCCAGGATCCTGTCTTCCGACAGTGGCCAATACCAGATGCCCCAGTGGGAAATGAACAGAACAGGCAATCATCAAGTGATCCATCCCCTGTCGCCCATTCCCAGCTTCTGGCAAACAGAGGCTAGGGACACCATCCCTGCCCATCCTGGTTAATGGCAATTGATGGATCTATCCTCCGTGAATTTATCTAATTCTTTTTTGAACCCTGTTATAGTCTTGGCCTTCACAACATCCTCTGGCAAGGAGTTCCACAGTGTGTTTGACTGTGTGTTGTGTGGAAAAAATACTTCCTTTTGTTTGTTTTAAACCTGCTGCCTATTAATTTTATTTGGTGGCCCCAATTCTTGTGTTATGACCATTAACTTTGTTTTTGATTTCTTCACATGTGACCTGTTTTAAACTACCTGACGCAGGTGATGCAATGCAGAGTTCTGTTTATCTGAAGACTTGTCCAAAATAGCAATACTAACCAAAGAGCTGTTTTGCGGCATTCAGGAGGCTCAGGGGAGGAGCGAGGACGCAGAGTGCAGCCGCGTTCTTGCGCCTCCCCCCAGCCTCCTGAATGCCGCAAGACCGCTGATTGCTGCAGGCAGGAGGTGGCGGGGGGGGAACAGCAGAAAGGCGCTGATCCGCGGGATCTGCCGGTGGGCGGGAGACGCTGGGAGGAGAGCATAGGGGAGCTGATGGGGGGGGGGGGCTGCCAACCTGTTTAATACCTGTATTAAATTGCTTGTTTAAAATTGTTTAAAATGTATATAATGCCTTTTTGTCTGGCAAAAAAAAATTTCCCTGGAATCTAACTTTCCCTATTTACATGAATTCTTATGGGGAAATTGGATTCACTTAACATCATTTCGCTTAAAGTTGCATTTTTCAGGAACATAACTACAACGTTAGTGAGGAGTTACTGTAATTACGTAATAATTAGGCAGAAACATAGGATTCTGGAACTTATTGCATAACAATAGAAGTGATAAAAGGAAAGCGAAAAGGATTAAACATACTTCCCACTCAAGGGATGATCTCATGTCAGGAGATTTTATCCCGGATTAGAAATCCTGTATAAATTACCTTCACTAAGGAAAATGAGAAGACCACTTGCCAATATATATGGGGGCAGGGAGTGATGAGGTGTATATGATCTATTTTAAAATCTATTTTATTTAAAAAAAACTGTGTGCAGTCTTTCTTGAATATAGTATGGATAATCATTTTCTGTTTAACGTACCTCAGGACAAATACTTCAATTTTTTATAACTTTATTTTGGGGGCTGATAGCTGTGTTGTGGTTGTTTTTCTTTCTTTCTTTCTGGAAACATTAGGAAAAAATGCCAATTTTGTCCTGAATTTGTCGTGATTTTGTTTTGTTTTGTTCTTGTTGCATGTGGCCACAGTCCCCAGAGTCTTGTGATTGTGGCACAATCTAAGATGCCATTTTACAATGTAGCATCTAGCCCTCGTGATTGCAGAGAGAGGCTTGAGAACAAACTCCCAAGAACTAAAACTCAAAATTTTTAATATTTTTAAAAATGTCGTGATTGGGGGTGGGGGTGGGCTGACTCCTGGATAAAGTTGTACTGTAAGTTGAAGGCAGCTTACAAGCAGTCTCAGCTCCAGCTTTGATTACAACACTCAGTGTCCCCAAACAAAATGATGACGTTTTGCCACAGTTCCCGAGGGAAGTTACAGAACAATCTTCAGTTGCCAACAGATCTTTCGTGGGCAGTCTGGTTTTGATTAGCAATGTATGCTTAACCTAATTTTTTCATTAACTGCCATTTTAACTTCCAGCTGTGCTCATATATTAGAGGCATCTGACATTTAAAAATTGGTCTGGGGGATGGGATGGGCAAGGAAAGAACAGCAGATCTATAACATAGCCTTGCTATATCACTGAGATGGACATGCTTCTGCTCTTGATCACTTGATCATTTTAAAGGACAGAATGGCCACCTTGAAATATTTGGAGATCTCCCTCTTCATGGAAAGATTTCCCCTCCGTTTTTGTTTTTTAATGCCAAATTGATGGGTCTTCTCACGGGACTGGTTTTAGTGTAACAGCAGTCTCATAACTGTGCTGACCCCATGGGCCCTGTGAAACTAGGTTTTGCCACAAAGGAGGTCAGGTCAAATTGTGTGTAATTGTGGACTTACTCATTATATAGAGGATGGAGAAACTCTTGAAGACTGAAGTATGTGTCCAAATTCCCCCTGTCTCTGCATGGCGCCACACTGCTGTTGTATTTTAATCCTCTGCCTCCAACAGAACTAATTCTGAAGGACCGGAACAGACCCATTATCTGAGTGCCAGTAATGTAGGGTCACAGAATGCTATGTTAGAAGTAGTATTCAGTGCTAAGATCAGAGGGGTGTATTCATGGATATCCTGCACAGAGTAGCACTTGGTGAATAATTCCAGTTTCAGGTGAAGAGAGCTTGATGCTGAGCTCTAGACCAAATGATCATTTGGGAAAAATCAGATATGGATATTCTCTGTTGCAGTTCATCTATTCCCTCCCCCGACCTTAAGCCCTCCATAGTAGTAGTTATCTTTACACCCATGAGCTACCCCCTGCATTCTTGAACTGTCAGCCCTGAACGCTAGGAGAGGAAGTCCTACCCACAGTAGTGTCTGTCATAAGTTCTGCTTTCACAGTGGAATTGGCAGCTGTTCTGGAAACTCAGGCTTATTTACACATCCTATAAGTAGCATTTGAACACCATGAGTAAGAATTCATTTAAAATTACCAAGTTCATAGAGGGGTGTTTGAAGTTATGATGTCCTTCCAAGACTACATATACTTTTTTCTTGCTCATTGAATCTCTATCACAAGCAAGATGATGGCTAAAGTCCCAGAGGAGACTAAGGCTAGGTCTACACTACGGGGGGGTCGACCTAAAATACGCAACTTCAGCTGCGTGAATAGCGTAGCTGAAGTTGCGTATTTTAGGTCGACTTACCTGGCTGTGAGGACAGTGGTGAATCGACCGCTGCCACACCGCCGTCAACTCCGCTTCTGCCTCTTGCCACAGTGGATTTCTGGAGTTGACGGCAGAGTGATCAGGGATCGATTTTATCGCGTCTTCACTAGACGCGGTGAGTTGATCCCCAATAGATCAATTGCTACCCACCGATCCGGCGGGTAGTGAAGACGTGCCCTTACATAGAAGGTGAGTGAAGGAGTACAAGATGCCTTCAGCTTATAGGGATTAGGCAATTGGGCCCATCACAAAAAAGGTGGGTCCATTTTAGAGATAATGGCCATAACCTCCCTCCCCACCCCACTATCCCCCCAAAATTGCAAAAAGTAGACCTGGTAACCAGGAGATGTCTGGCTATACTTCTGGAACCCAGATCCTGTCTTCTATATTAAACATGCTACAGGCTGTTTAAAGAAACTGGAAGAAGTAATAGTGTCCCCCGCACCCCGAATTGAGTCAGAAATTACTCATAAACACCAAAGAAAATAAAAGCAAACCACTTCAAACAACCTGGCAGGCATACATACTGCTTCCTGGTAAACTGGCTGAAATTAACATTTTATTTTCTTTTGACTGGACCATATGTTTGAACTTAGTTGTCTCCTAACGTTAAATCCAAAATAGCATCTTTCCTATGTTTGTATTGTGGTAGTGTATAGAGATGGATTAGGTCTCCATTGTACTAGACACCATGCAGGTACATAATTTAGCACAGTTCCTGCCCCAAGGAACATACAGTCTAAGTAGACAGTGGCTCTACGCCTGCACACCCATAAACTAACATTTTGTAAGTCTAACATTCCTGACTGCTATTTAGTCTTCCATTGGTATTTAATCATTTAAGTGGTTCTGAATGGAGGAGGAGGGGGGAAGGAGAGTACGAGTTATTCAATAATTGCCTTTGGCTGTTTTGGATTTGTGTGTGTGAATTTTTGTCTCAGCCATTTTTAACACCTCTTTGGTTGGTTGGTTATTTCATTTTACTCCTGAGATGATCAAACAGGTCTGCTTTGTAAAACAGTTATTGCACCCTTCTGAAGAAGTGCTTCCAGATTTTTAGAATGGAATATAAAGGATCCTGAAGTCTCATTATTGAAGTCCACAATGAATCCAAAACCTATAAAATCTAGTTTAAGATAAATGTGGCAGCTATGCTGTACTTATTAGATAAATTGTCTTACAGTTCTGCACCTTCTGTCTCAAATTAAAATAAGTGTCTGGGTATCTGTTCTTAACTCCCCTTCTCCCACCAGTAATTTTGTTCATATGTTACCCATAAATCTTCGCTGCTTAAACATTCCTTTTTGGCCTATCGAATGGGCAAAATGTTAAGCATAATGATATGATTAAACGTCAGTCTTCTGACAGCCCAGTTGCTGTGCTTTACTTTGTGTTTAAGCATTCTTTGCAGTTTATTCTGATTAGAGATAAGAAGGAATTACTCCTCTTGGAGAGAAATTTATTTTCCTGTAAAGAATATTGGGTTTCTGCAATATCTTCTTGCTAGAATATAATTTGTGATTTGGCTAGAGCTTTGAAGTAGTAATATTATCAAGCTTCCAATCACCATTGTCCAATTTGTTTTAGCATTCATGTGCCTAATTTCTGCTTGTAATCTGATTACTGGGCTTGAGCTGCTCTACTTTGCAGCCTATTGCTATGCATTTACTGTACTCCCTGGGACGCGATAGCCTGACAGCTTCAGTCCTGTGCTATGAAAAATCTCTACACAGTATTGCTTAGACGGGCCTAGGGCTGTGGCTGGTTGAGAATTAGCTCCCATTGTAGTTTCTCATTGCTGAATCCTTTGTTTGTGCAACCATGTTCAGAAATCCTTGGATCTCCAGCTATTTGGGAAATGTTAAATACTCTGAGGAACAAGGTAAGAGTTCAAAGTGGATAGAGAAGAATGCAATTGATTTCTCTCTCCCCCCCCCCCTTTTTTTTTAAATGTATATGCATACTATTTGTCCTTACATAGAAGCATTTGGTACTTTAGTAATTAGTACTCAGTTTGGCATCTAGTCTATTTTATAATTTCCTCAAAGGTCACTTTTCAAAAATCCGATTAGATGGATCTTCTAATTAGCTTAGCTTGCAGTTGAATTAAGGCCTTTAAATGTACTGAGTAACAATGGAATGTCCAGGTTTCCTAAATTAATATTCTAACTGCTTATATTTTAACTGCTTTTGTTTTTAACCACTATTTTGTAGATTGAGTGGAAATATATTGAATGGTTAAACGCACAAGCAAGTTCATAATTTAACACTGAAGTAAACATACTCTGAATTGTAAATACAAATACTTAAAATTATTTCTGATAGGATTATAAGTGTGTTTATAATCTTCTTGTCACTGTTGAGGGAACACAATATTGTTACATTTGCAGTGATTTCTCTTTAGCATACTGGACTGTGTATGTTTTTAGGTTAACCATTGAAACAGAGCCACCTTAAAATGATTGTTCTTTGGACCTGTTAAGTTCTCCTGAAAGGAGCCTTTTTTGCCATTCTTTCAATGTTTTTATTAACTAAATTTTAAGGTTTAGTAGATTGTGACAGTAAGTTACTTTATTACACTGTAACAAGTCTTCAACATGTGAACGAATCAGGCAAGGGGACCCATAAAATATAGCTGTATACCAGAAACAAGTTTTTGTGGGAGCAGATGAATTTGCCCTATAAAGTGCACAGCAATTTAAAAATGTTAAATGTTGTTAAATGTGTTTCTTGGGTAACAGAGTCCGTCATGCCATGAGGGCAGGGGACTGGACTCGATGACCTCTCGAGTTCCCTTCCAGTCCTAGAGTCTATGAATCTATGCCCCTCTGCGAGCCACTGCCCCTTCCCCCTTCTTCAAATTTCAGATGATGAAAGCTCCTCTCTCTCTTTTTTGCTGCGGTGGGGAGGAATTTTTCTGTGGCCTACATGTGGTTTTCGTAGTGGACAGCTGTTTTTGTACCAAATAGTATAAGATGGGTTATATACTATCTGAATGGTTATAAATTTTATGCATGCCTGGTTTTGATTAACCAAACTCATACTGTGTTGGTTTTTTTGTGGAGCATTTTTATCTGCTGTGCTTTTACAGTATTATAAATCTGGCCTTTCTAGAAAATGTTTATGGAATATTTTTTTTAAATTATTAGTGTAATGATTAGTAAACCATTCATAAATCTTTGCTTATAACACTTTGTAGCTGGTCTTACAAAATGTCTCTGCTGTATGATTAATGAGCTTTATTTTCCATGTAGTTAGTTGGAAAGAGAAACAAAATGCCAACAAAAAACAGGAAAGATGATAATGCCTATATAAACTAGAAGGATGCTGTTTACTTGTTAACAAGATTGCTTTAAATATTGAATTGTTTCAGTGTATTCCAGTATTCTAGAAAAAGGTCATTGGTTTACATATTTTCTAGCCTTTTTATAATCCTATTTAAATGGTCTCCATTTAAATCTATGTATCTCTGAGGCGTGGGAAGAGAGAATGAGCGAGCAAATTTTTAAAGGTTGTACAGACATAAGACCCGTTGACAATGTAGCTCTTGGTAACCAGCTACATTAAACCTAATTACACCATTGTTCTACCAGTATCCCTTGGTTACATCATAGGTTCCATCAAGATTATAAATAGCTGTGTCGGGTACTGGTTATAAACCTGTTGTCCCTCAACATGGTTACACCACAGTACCATCTTAGTGTAGATGGCACATACCAGCTTTTAACCATGTCCTTGAATCATGTTAAAGTGTTGGTCATGTATCGGTCTACATTGCAAGATGCAACAATCCCTCAGTTATGTTAAGGAACACCCATTCTGTATCTTGGTCCCCTGAGACAACTCACTTCAGTGCAGATGGGACCAAAGGCTGTTTCCCCACTAGGAGCAAATCATGGTAGCTTCATCTGTGTTTAAATAGCTGCTAGCTGGTTTCTAGCACAACTTCCCTGATAGGCTTGTTTCTCAGTCTCCTAACCTTACTGCACTATTGACTGCTTACCTCCCTAGTGCATAGTATGGTTCTTCCATATTAGGGGTTCTGTGCTAGAACCCTGCCCGCTATAAATGTTTAAATGGGATTGTATCTAACACACCTTTACACCCTCGGTGAACAAGACCCAAGGATGGAAATGACTAAACATATTTCCAGTTTATTCAGGAAGATTTGGTTTTTGCCAGATACTAGGGGAACCTTTACTAATGTTTGTCACTAACATCAGAATATATTGCTCCACCAAACATTTATTTAGGTATGTCTGACTTTTGCAGTGAATGTGCAGTTTTTATAATAACGCTAAGGTCCAACCCATGTTTGTTACAATATGTTTTTGTAACCCTTTTCCTCTTTATAAGGTACTTTATAAACCTTAAACTCAATACTCCCCTGTTAAGCAGGTAAATAGGTCCATTCTACAATCAGGGAAACTGAGGCAAAGAGCTTGAGTAACTTGCCCAAGGTCACAGAGGAAGATGCAGCCAGAGTCAGGGTTAGAATTTAGTAGTTCCTGGCTCAGTCTCCTGTGTTTAAACCACTTGAACCACATATATTTAGTTGTCACAAAGAATATTAAAAACTTATTGGAACATATGATCTCTGTACTTTTTCTCAAGACTTTAAGTTGGCACCATTTTAGGCATGCAGCTGTACATATTCATTCAACTATAGAATCTAAGACACTACCATTTTCAACATCAAAGAGTTGAGATAATGATACAGCCATTTAAATGTTAAATATTAATACATGGCCTCTTTACTGTGCTTTTCTTCTCTCATAGATTTTGACAAAGAGAATTCAGTCAGATTTAAAACCTCAAAACTACTCCAAAGAAGGAGAGCATTAAGGTAAAACATTGTAAAATTCCTTTTATCTGTCCAGTTTCTTGATAGTAAGATGATAACCTGTAATAACCATTTGGATCTGTGTTGCTTCTGATGTTTTTGAAAATTATTCTTTGCCCTGTAACAACTTGACAAAAAGCTATGTATCTGAACTGGGTATTCAAAGCTCTAAATGCCTGTTAGTTAGGTGTTTTGGAGTAACTTATTTAAACATTTGCTCAACAAGACTCTACTACACCAAGTACCTTTTTTTTTTTTTCTTGGCTCTTTCTCTCCACCTTTATTGTTCCATGCCCCCTCATTCTTTGTGCATTGTAGAGAAAAAGGGGAAAGGGAATAGGAAGACCTTAAAGTGGGCGACATAGGAGAAATCAAAATGAACACCTTAGAGAAGAGGGACTTAACTGTGACATCAAAATCTTTCCCTATCAAAGAGCAAGTGGAGGAAATGATGTAAGGAGAGAATGAGAAACAAGAACCATATGCCCAATTTGTAGGGTGGCAAACCTATTTTATGATGGTGTATTTCTGTTGTAATATTAAATCCCGAAGAAAAATATCGCATAGTAGATGGGAGGAAGCAATGGCTGAACACTGTTGCCGATGGGATTTGAGACAAATTGCTGTTTGCTTCTGGATATGTAACTAGGTTAATGGAGCAGCTAATTCAAACGTTACATGCTACAGTGGCAGGTAAAGTTTTCAAATGTTAATCTCTGTTGTCTAAAAACAACTGCCTGCCCAAAAATTGTCAGAGGAGAGCGGTACAGCTAGTTTGATTATTAAATTCTCTTCTTATGCAGCACAAAAAAGTGATTGCATTTAAAGGAATAAACTAAAATATGGAGACTAGGAAATGCTACCAGACACATTTGACTCGATTCGTGTGGATTCCTGAAGATTATTTTTTTATTAAACTTTTCACTGGGGAAAATACTCCAACAATTTTTATCATGTCTGGAAATAGACAGGAGCTTGTGGCACCCCATGATCTTGATCAGGCTTCATGAAATATAATTACAAGACATCTTCCAGTCAAGGACGTTGGATGCATTTCTTTTCTCTGAATCCTGTGCAGAATCCAGATCTAACAGTGGATTTGTTAAGGAGAAAATAGTAGAGAAGGTGATAAAATGCATTTTTCTGGCTGAAATTGAAAAAGTTAAGAAAGGCAAAACGCAAAAATCCTGAGTGTGTGCCATAAATCATTTTAATACTAAAAACTGAAGTGTTTAACAGTAAAGTACACCAACACGAAAGTTTGTAGTGCAGCTGCCCAGAATCAGCACCTAATCAGATTGTTACTTTTTTAGCTTTTTAAGCTTTTGGAATGGGGAATGAATATTGCTAGAATGTGGGAGTAGGGGGAGGGAATTTAAAGATGTCTTTTAAATACTAGATTATGTATAAATCAAGAGACCACAGATTATCTGACCCAACAGAAGCAGCTGCAACAGCTCTTCCAGCAGAAAATAACTAAAGGAGCAAAGAAGGGAATCTCTAAATGTTTTCCCCATCTACAAAAAGAGAAAATCAGTGAGAAATAAATGAGTTGTCAGCATCTTATTAAAACCTTTGCATCTCATGACCTGTAGTACTGAAACCATAGTTCTTAGTTACCATGATCTCACTAATTTGAGTTCAATTGAGCTTGCAAATAAACATTTGTATTTAAAGTTGTTATAAGGGGGGGATTTGTCCCACTGTAGTAGGGGAATTTCTGTATGTATGCAGTTCACCAGCTGAACCAAGCAACGAAAGGCTCTCAGTCCCTCCCCGACTCACTTCATCCGGTACCTGCCCACCTCGACTTTCCCTCCCAGCCATGCATGAGCAGGACTCACACTATGCAGAGAGGACTGAGCTCAGGGGTTCCTTCACGTTTACCTCAGTCTCTCTATGGGCAAGATTGCCAACGTAGTTCAAAAATAAGGGACTGTTTTCTTAGCACCCTCACCCCATCTCCTGATATTATTGTTAAGAATTAATAACCAGTACTCACCTACATTCCTTAGGACGATTTCTTGCTGTTTTTGCAGCACTCAGCAACTCCCAATTTTGCTGTACGGAGATGAAGAAATAAGGGACTGTTGGCAACCCTAAACTCTGCGCAGGGATGAGGGTGCCCCCACTCCAGGATACTCCTAACTCCCTTGTTACCCTTTTAACCCATAATCACTGCCATTCACTTAAACACATATACAGTTTATTTACACCACGCTGTTTCTTTGGCAATTAAAGAACACCCTGGAAGCACTGTGAGGAGATGGCTTGGGTAAGGGTCAAGCAGTCTCTAACATGCAATAAATTTTACAGTAACAACAAATTTACGAGTCCGGCAAAGTCTTCCTGGACCTGGATGCGCTCCTGTGAGGCTGCTGGTGTGGCACTGCCCCAGGATTGGCCTCTGTGACAGAACCCGTTCTGCCCTCCTGTCAGGCCACGTCCCCCTCTGGCACTTGATGCCCTCCATCTCTTCCTAAACCAGCACTCATGACTCTGCTGCGTGAGCAGGAGACCTGCCCCAGCGCACTCTCTCTCCAATCTGCTGCTGCTCTCTCCCCAGCTGTGTTCTGAGCCCTATCTTATCTTCTCTATCTATCATTCTGCCCTGGCAGCCCCAGCTCACGCTGAGGAAGGCCGAGGGTTCTTGACTCCCTCATTGACCTCCCCCCTGCCCCACGCTGATCCGATTGGTGTGGAGCGCTGGCCTCCTCCATTAGCCCTGGGGACTGTCAATTTCAGGATCCCGAGTCCTCTTTGGCCATTTTCCTTTCTCCTGGAATTGGGAAAGGGGCAACCAAAAATCCCCCCACAGATTTCAGTCAGAGGTCCCTCACATAGTGATAAGTCGTAAATGCATCTCTACTTTTTCAGGACTACTGTATTTCTTTATGCCACATTCTTTGGATAAATTGTATTGTTTTTAAAGAGCAATATCTTCCTTTTTGCCTTTTACAATTAGTATAGACCTGCTGTCTGGGTAAAGCAGTAAGGGGCAATGATTTGATTAAGTAAATGTTTTTGAACGAGTCAGATGGCAGCATGATGAATAAGGGACACATGTTCCCAGAGCTCCCTCGGCAACTTACTACTAAACCTGCCTCAAAATTCTTTATGTGAGCTGAAGCTACCTAACTGGCATGCTGCCACACCAGCTCACAGCACACATGGTCCTATGTAGAAGATTTTTAAAACAACAACAAAAAACTTCAGGCCTTGAGACAGGGGCTGAGGAAAAGCAGAAAACCCACAGAAGATATAGTGTCCAGTATAGGCAAGGGCTTACACCCCTTGAGTCAAAGGGGGATGTAAGCACATGCTTAATTGAAATGTGCTTTAATGCTTTCCTGTGTCAGGAGTCTATATAGAACTAAACTCAAAGTATTATCTTATTTCACATGCACTATGGCAGCATAATCAGTGTTGTCAATGATACTACTAGCCCTATGGCCGTGACTCTCAACCTTTCTAGACTACTGTATCCCTTTCAGGAGTGTGATTTGTCTTGTGTACCCCAAGTTACACCTCACTTAACAACTACTTGCTTACAAAATCAGATGTAAAAATACAAAAGTGTCACAGCACACTATTACTGAAATATTGCTTATTTTCTCATTTTTGCCATATGATTATAAAATAAATCAATTGGAATATAAATATTGTACTTACATTTCTGTATATGGTATACAGTGTAGAGCAGTATAAACAAGTCATTGTCTATATGAAATTTTAGTTTGTACTGACT
Source organism: Malaclemys terrapin pileata (assembly GCF_027887155.1). Lineage (NCBI taxonomy): Eukaryota > Metazoa > Chordata > Testudines > Emydidae > Malaclemys > Malaclemys terrapin. The sequence continues at coordinate 256,500,146 of NC_071506.1, forward strand.
TTGCTAGTGTTTTTATATAGCCTGTTCTAAAACTAGGCTAATACCTAGATGAGTTGATGTACCCCCGGAAGACTCTGTGTACCCCCAGGGGTACGTGTACTCCTGGTTGAGAATCACTGACCTAGGGATTCAAAAGTCATGAGTCAGGTTGACACCCAAAGATTAGTTTAAGTAAACAGATTTTTTTAAATAACTAATTTTGAGTTTATTTACCTTTATGAATTTTGAGCCAATATTGTTCACTTTTCAAGGTTTTCCCCACAATCATGAGGGTTATGAACTTTTTAAATGAAAGCTGGGATTCTCTTGTAATCAAACAATGCTAGGAACTGTGGCTTAAAGAAAATGGCACATCATGAGACTCACAATAAAATCAGGAGAGTTTGTCTACACTGGATACATGGAAATATGCAGTGAGCTTTTCTTAGCTTCTGGCAGCCTAAAATGAAAGCCAGACTTACCCCATTTGCTGATGGCCACAGTATGTTTTTTGAGGCATTAAATTGTTTTACTCCATGCTGAGGTACAGATTTCTGTTATCAACGAGATAATGGGAATCTGAGCATTCAACTTGCTATTAGCTTTCATTAGCAATTAATACAACTTGTCCAGCCAGCACATATAGTAATTTCATCCTCACTTGTAGGGCAACCCCTTGTGCCTAGCTGTGGCATTGTGGGAGACTTTGCCTCTCGTGCACACATCTCATGATCACTTCGTTGGCCCAGGAATGGCCAGGCCCAGCCCCGGCATCTTCTCCCGACTTTCTTCTCCGAGTCTTCTGAGGCTCGGCCATGTGCAATGTAATTAAGCCAACCTAAACCACAGTGTACTGCAAGATCTTCTGTCGACCCAGCTGCCACTTCTCAGAGAGGTGGAGTTAGTACAGTGATGGAAGAACCCCCTCCATCACTGTAAGTGCCTATGTTACAGCTCAAACCACTGAGCTATCCCTCCCCCCAGCTGCTGTAGCGTTTCTAGTGTAGACATACCCTGATTCTCTCAATAGACCTTCCTAACTTAACATAAGGGATCTCAGTGCCAACTGAAGATGTCTAGATGGTATAACACCTTTATTTTACATAAAAATGTCAAATAATGCTAAACATCTGTATTTCAAGAAATATTTTTCTCACGTAAGTGGACAATCGAGCCTTTTTAAATTTTTTAAAGAAGAAAAGATGCTGGATGGCCTGTGTTCTAAAAGCCATGTTAGATCTATAGATGTATGCGTGTGTATCTCATAAATGTCATATTAATTGTACCAAAGGTGTTCTGTTTAGAATGTGTCATATAGTACCGAAAAGATAAATATAACCTACCACATTGTATGAAATGTTAACATTAAAGTTATTTATAAGGAGTGGTTTTACCAAGACTGTTTCAGATATAAATTAAGGCTGTCAAGCAATTAAAAAAAATTAATCTTGATTAATCGTGCGATTAAAAAAATGTAATTGTGATTAATTGCAGTTAAATAATAGAATAAATAGAATACCATTTATTTAGATATTTTTGGATGTTTTCAACATTTTCAGATATATTGATATCAATTACAGCACAGTATACAAAGTATACAGTGCTCACTTTATTTCTGATTACAAATACTTGCACTATAAAAAAAAAAAAGAAATAGTATTTTTCAATTCACCTAATAAAAGTACTGTAGTGCAGTCTCTTTATCATGCAAGTTGAACTTACAAATGTAGAATTATGTACCAAAAAACCTGCGTTCAAAAATAAAACAATGCAAAACTTTAGAGCCTATAAGTCCACTCAGTTCTACTTCTTGGTCAGCCAATCGCTCAAACAAGTTTGTTTACAATTGCAAGAGATAATGCTGCCCACTTTTTGTTCACAATGTCACTTGAAAGTGAGAACAGGTGTTCGTGGCACCGTTATAGCCAGCGTCTCAAGGTATTTACATGCCAGATAGGATGACCAGATATCCCAATATCTCCTTAAATTCGGGGCTTTTTCTTATATAGGTGCCTATACCCCCCACCCCGTCTCAATTTTTCACACTTGCTGTCTGGTCACCCTAATGCCAGATGCACTAAAGATTCATGTGTCCCTTCATGCTTCAACCACCATTCCAGAGGATATACATCCATGCTGATGATGGGTTCTGCTCGATAACCATCTAAAGCAGTGTGGACCGATGCATGTTCATTTTCATCATCTGAGTCAGATGCCAGCAGCAGAAGGTCGATTTTTCTTTTTTGGTGGTTCAGGTTCTGTAGTTTCCACATTGGAGTGTTGCACTTTTAAGACTTCTGAAAGCATGCTCCAGATTTTGGAAGGCACTTCAGATTCTTAAACCTTGGGTTGAGTGCTGTAGCTATCTTTAGAAATCTCACATTGGTACCTTCTTTGCATTTTGTCAAATCTGCAGTGAAAGTGTTCTTAAAATGAACATGTGCTGAGTCCTCATCCGAGATGACTGCAACATGAAATATATGGCATAATGCAGGTAAAATAGAGCCGGAGACATACAATTCTTCCCCAAGGAGTTCAGTCACAAATTTAATTAACATATTAGTTTTTTTAACCAGCGTCATCTGCATGGACGCATGTCCTCTGGAATAGTGGCTGAAGCAGGAAGGGCATACAAATGTTTAGCACATCTGGCATGTAGATACCTTGCAATGCTGGCTACAAAAGTCCCATGCGAATGCCTGTTCTTACTTACAATGTCACCAGAAAGTGAGAAGTGCTCAGCATTATCTCCCATAAATGTAAACAAACTTGTTTGTCTTAGCGATTGGCTGAATGAGAAGTAGGACTGAGTGGACTTGTTGGCTCTAAATTTTTACTTTGTTTTGTTTTTGAGTGCATTTGTGTTTTTAAAAAAATCTACATTTGTAAATTGCACTTTCACAATAAAGAGATTGCACTACAGTACTTGTAATGAGGTGAATTGAAAAATACTATTTCCTTTGTTTATCATTTTTACTGTGTAAATATTTGTAATAAAAAATAATCATATAAAGTGAGCACTGTACACTTGCCAAAGCCTGGCTTTGGTTTCAGTTTCTTTACCCTTTCAGAGGTGTACTACTTATATTACGTTAAACTTATTGTAGCACTTATATTGATTTTGTTTACTGTACTGCTTCCATTAATTGTCCCATTAATGGGAGTCTGGCCTTGTTTCTGTGTCTCCTGAAATCATGGCAAATACGCTTCTTTGTGTCTGTATGTTAAGGTATCATGAAGTAAATCTCTATATATCTTGGCTTAATTTGATCTGTAGCTGAAGTGTTCACAGCTCAGTAAACCAGATATTGTTTTCAGTTTTCAGAAGGAATTTTCATTTGAGGATAAAGAAGAACTTGCTAATAGCACAAAGGACATTGATGCTAATCTTTTAGCAGTGCTTCCAAAAGGTAGGTAAAGAAAGTGTGTGTGTGTGTGTGTGTGTATGCACTTTGGGTAACAAAACTTAATATAGACAAATGCAAGGCACAGTTGAAACTAATAATAGGCACACAGGGCTTGTAAATTAGTTTTCATCTCCCTGTGGAGGCTGTATTAATAAGGGAGGAGAATGATATAGAAATTAGATGCTCTTTTATATAAGTCATTTGTTAAATTGTTGCCTGTGGAGTTCAATTTTGTTTACCTAACTTCAAAAAGATCAGACAGAAGCTGAAATTCAAAACTTCCAAAAGAAATTAGTAGAGCTAGATGAATACCTAGTACAGGAAAAGAACTTGCTTAAATTTACAAAAGAACTTTCTTTGGTTGTGTTTGCAGCCTTTTTCTGTTCATCTTTAGCAAATATCCAGATCGCGAGTTTCCTTGTATAAATACTCAGTGAATGTTAAGCTTATGTGCTAGAATATCTGCACTGGGCCCTGTGCAGATAATTTCAGATGAGAGCCTATGGGGGCGGGCAGGAGTGGGACAGTATTCCCCAAGTCTCTATCTCATGCAGTTAAACAATCCAGATAAGCATGTGATGGCAATCTTTGTGCCTAGAACCACCCAAGCAATTATTTGAATGTGATGAGAGAAAAAAAGTAAACCTAAACTTTGCAACTAGCCAATAAATGCCATCTAAGCCTAATTACCCTAGGAATGTTGCCTCTGGCAATGCCTGTGCTTTCTAGCAAGGGAAATGGTTACATTTCCTGCTCCTTTAGCCATTCTACCTAAGGCCTTGGCTACACTCGCGGATGCACAGCGCTGCCGTGGCAGCGCTGTGAAGCGCGAGTGTAGTCGTGCCGCCAGCGCTGCGAGAGCTCTCTCGCAGTGCTGCAAGTACTCCACCTCTCCGAGGGGAATAGCTTGCAGCGCTTCAAGAGAGCGTGCAGTGCTGCAGGCGCTGATTACACTGGCGCTTTACAGCGCTGCACTCGCTGCGCTCTGGGGGGTGTTTTTTCACACCCCTGAGCACAGCAAGTGCAGCGCTGTGAATTGCCAGTGTAGCCAAGGCCTAAGAGATTTAAAACACCACTAGCTTCTTCAATCCTGATCACAAGTTACTTAATCAATTAGGGAGCCGTAAAAATGCCATGTGACTTGTGACCCTAACACATTTTACTGTGGAAGAAACTAGGAAAAATCCAGATAAATGGAAATGTCTGTCTGCTCACAAATAGCCCTTTTCTGTTCAAGGGCTAACTTCATTAAGTAAACCAGTGACTTGAGAATAATAGTATGTAGCAGGAATCAGGAAGTCACCCACACTCCAAAGCATAATATTGCAGGGCTCAGGATGTTGGTACGCCGCATTCATTCCTCTTTCTAAAGATAACAGCACTTGCCATGGTGAGACAAGATAGCATGGTAGACTGGTTTGTTGCATCATGATGATGCCTGCGTTCCTCCATGCATACAGTTGGTGGCAATACATTTTAGAACGGAACACTGTTTCCCAGCATGTCATTGTCAAATAACGTGGCTGATCCTGCACTCTTTCTGTAATCACCTTTGTGGTGTAAAATCAATATGCATTTTTTGATGTGGGGAAAAAAGCACACATTCCTTGAACTGGGCACTTTTTGCAATAATTGAGTAACATAATAGAAAAAGTTATTCCTCAAATATAGAATATAAGCTATCTGTAATACTACTGAGCTGTAGCAATCAATACCCCCTCAGCCTCTTCATATACTGTACCTTAATCTTTACTCTCCAAGGAGGGAAAAAACATGCTTGGAAGCTTAGTGGATTGGACTCTGGCTGACCAAGAAGGGAAACAAGTTTGGAGTGAAAGGGCCTTTATTAAAAACACCTTGTCAGCAACTGCCTTGTACTTAAACTGATTGAACCCTCCAGCCCAAGAAACTCTTCTGATCATAAATGTGTAGTTTAAATGTCATTTTATCCTAAAAAATTATGAAGTAACAATGGCATTGAGGTTCCATTCTCGCTATGCACTAGGTTTTCAATAGGGCTCAGCTACCACCAGCTCTTTTTAATTTGCATAGGAACTACACCTCTACCCTGATATAACGCTGTCCTTGGGAGCCAAAAAATCTTACCGCGTTATAGGTGAAACCACGTTATATCGAACTTGCTTTGATCTGCCGGAGTGCGCAGCTCTACCCCCCCGGAGCACTGCTTTACCACATTATATCAGAATTCGTGTTAGATCAGGTCGCGTTCTATCGGGGTAGAGGTGTACTTAGTACTAAGTGTCTTTTTGGACAGTCTAGCTCTAGGTATCACTGACTTTTCAATATCAGATTTGTTCAATTTTCAAATGAAAAGATGGGGGGAGGGGAGGTTTCTAACTGTCAGCTCAGCAAACTCATTTGACACTCTAAGAGTCAAGTCTGGAATCTTTTATACTACCTCTTAATTAAAAGGTCTTCAGTAGGAAATAGGCTCTGTGATACCTGTGCAACCCTGTTATCCATAAGTGGGTCAACACATGTCCTTGATGGCATAATCTGAAGATGATGGGAGTTTCCTAGTTATGTCTGGTATAAGGAGGAGTGATGCTCTGGCGGGTGAATTTTGATCTACCAGTCTGACCAACCAAGTCCATATGCTCATCCTCTGAGGGAACTGTGAAAGGTTTAATTATTTTTGCTCTTAAAACAGAGCTGTAAAAATGTCATGTGACTTTAAATCTTACATGATTGGATCCTCTCATATCTAAGAGATTTATAGTCAAAACATGAAGGTGCTGCTACCTTAGCAGGAAGCTTGTTCCTTCCTGAATTTTTCAGGATTTTCGAAAAGCATCCAATAAGAATTAACTTTTTTATTTTATTTTTTATTTGGCCTGTTATCTTTTGTCCTTGAATGACATGTAGCTGCCTTGGAAGATGGGTACTGCATCTGCTGAAATGGTCAGTTTGGTATCACAGGGTAAATCCTGCTTGGAAGATTGATAGCTATCAAAACGAAGATAACTTCTGAGAGTCTTCAATAGAGAATAACCCATTTAATGTCCTAACCAAGATTCTAAAATAGGTTCTAATGTCAAAGGCTTGAGCTGTTGCTGAGGGCATAATGACTGTCCCACTTAGCTACAACACAGACCAGCATAACTATTTATGTACTTTATGCCAAAACAAAGTATGGAAGTTTCAATGTAAATTAAACATTTTACACTTTACAGATGTTTCTCTTTTTCCCCCTTTCTCAAGTGTTGCACATTTTTTGAGTCATGCAGGGATAAGTTCCCAACCACTACTGAGTTACTAATTGGTTGAAAGCAATATTACCCCCAAACCTGCCATGTGTGTGACTATGTGCGACGGTGTAATTCTGTTTGGTCACAGAACAACAAATTACTGAACAGGCAGGGCCTTGGCATCAGTGCACATAGAATTGCAGACCATAGTAAAAAGAGAAACCCAAGTGGATAAGGTTGCAAGAGCCAACCAGCATCTTTAGAAGAAAAATGTATGAGCTTCAATGTTTTATCCAGCAAATAACAAAACCCTGCAGTAGCAGACTACCTGCCTATTTTTAAATATTTCCCAAATAGAGAGTATGAGTGCGTGCGTAATCTGAAATCTTTTTTGGGAAAGTGCTATTCAGATGTTGTTCTACATACCTGAGCAACAAATACTAAATGAATGCTTTAAAAAAAAAAAACAAAATAATGTGGGTGAAGGTGAGGAATGGATTAATTAAAATCACTGATTTTGACTATGACTTAAATAAGCAAGCAGGAAACCTTAATTTAAATAATCAGTTTGGTGCTACTTAGTTATTTTCCCAAAGAAAGATGGATTTATTTTTCCAAGGGTTGAGCACAATTAAAACACATTGATTTGCAACTTAATATAGTCTTTACAGTAAATTTTGGTGCTTTATTTTACTGACCAGGAAGATGCATTGTATCTATACACATTTATTTAAGCATATATATATAACTTGTATCTATTTAGATTCTTAATTTTTCAATTTTTATGATAGAAAACGTCGAATGATTAGTTTTTATTTACTAGATTAATTTTGTATTTGTGATTTGTATAAAGCTCTCTTTGGCTGGAAATTCAAATTCAATTAAACATTGCACAAAACCAGTATTTTAAATTTTATTAGTTTTATTTAAACTCTCTTAAATGTGCTGATGGGGAAAAAAGTTCATCAGAAATTTGATCTAACATGTTTTGCATTTAAAACTGATTTATTTTTTAAAAAAAGGAAGTATTCTCTGTAATTAGTGAATAGAACTGATTGTTTCTGGTCCTTCAGGATTTTAGATCTAGTAGATCTCATCTTCTTCCGCCTAATTTTTATTCATAGTTTGGAAGGGGGCGGGGGAACGTTTCTGCTTTTTCAACTCCTATCATTTTCTAAATGTTGAATGAACTAGTCATTGAACTGAACTAGATGAATAAACTGATATGGAAAAAATTTCTCTCTGCAGCTACAGAAGAGGCTACTGCTGTCAAAAGCAGGTTTAGCACTTAAGCAAACTCTGATTCCAGTTACCTACCTTCATGCCATTCAGTGATTTGACTTTCTTTAAAACTTGGGAACACACATGTACTGCTTAATATTTTTAAACAATTTAATAGATTTAGTAAATTTAGGTCTTAATATAGATTGTCATAATTTTAAATTTAATTTTAAAATTAAAAAATAATTTTACATAAAAATAAACCTGAATTTAATTTAAATAAAGTCAGATTTTAAAAAGTCTTTTTAAAAATAATCAATTTTTCTCCATGCTAACTTTGAGAGAAGACAGCCCATAAAACTTCCATACTCGTTATCCAGCTGTCGTGGCCTTGTGTTTAACATGCAGTGATCGAAAACAAAAGAATTCAACTTTGCTAGGGTTCATCCTTTCATAGTCAATGTAACTTAAGCTGTGATGCCTACAGAACACTTGACAACTGATAATCAGCTGGTATGTTGAGACCACTGCCTCTCATGCTGATTATTGTGTCATTGCTTTCTCTGACAGTATCCACCTGTTGTCTCTTGTCATCTACTTAGATTGTACGCTGCTTGTGTTTTGTACAGCACCTAGAACAATGGGACCCTGATCCAGGACCGGGACTCATAGGCACTACTACAAAACAGTTGGAAAAAAAAAAAGTTGATTTTGCATGTTGTCTTTATTGAACCTCATGATCTTGCGTTTAAACACTATCCATTTCTTTATGACCACAGAAAAGGAAAGTTAACACATGCCATTTACGTTGCAACCCACATTGCCTATTATACAAAGCTATTCTGTAGAATATTTAAAGGTTCAACATGTCAACATGTTCCCCTAACACTCCCTGCCGCTCTCTGAAAATAAACTAAATTTTTTTTGAAGCAAACTATACATGGCTGCCCATGAGACTGTTCCAAAGTCCAATATTTAAACCAAAGATTGATGATAGTGTACACTGATAAGTGTTAGTCCTACTCATGCTTTCATACAGAAATCCTGCGACCAATCTAAGACTTTGTGATCAGTCTAGTACACCGTGATTAATATATTTTTCTTTTTAAAAAAAATTGATGGGATTGAATCCCACACTATTACTGCTGTAACATTTTTACACTAGTTGGTATCAGATCATCCTGACTAGTGATATCCAGGATATACTGTCGATAAAGTTACAGTATTTTGTTAGTTAATAGTACAGTATTTCATATGCATTACATTTCATCCATTTTAGTTTAATTTTAAAGTGAATTTTGGTGCTTGAGGGAAGTTCTATTAAGAGCACTGAGGGCTGAGAGATCTGTCCTTCAAACAGGTGCCTTCTTGTACAAATTGCCTGGAGTGCCCTGCATATGTGCTTTGATCCTGGTCTGATTAGATTACTCTGGACCAATATTTAAACTCTGCACTCTTCATATTGAATTTGACCAGGGAGGCTAATATTGGAGATAACTGGGGAAATCTACCTGATCTTAGTAAACTGTTTTTTTCCTTTTGAAGAATATGCATGCTGTGGCAAACCACAAGAATGATTTTTAATGGTGGAATGGGAATCCAGCAACTGACTTTTCCATTTTCCAGGGATTTCCTTTTTTATTTTGAAGTTGCTTGTTTCCGTGAGTTACAGTTGAATCATACAACTTCTCTCTGTGATGCTATCACAAATTACAATCTACTATTTGACAATCTGTTATATTGATAGCATCACACGAGAGTCTTCTATTTAAAACAAAAAACAAACCTGCACACCAAAAAACTATCAGCATAAACCCTGAAAAGCACAAAGGACACACAACTGTAACATATCGTTTTATGTATAGCTGTGATATAGGTCAAGGTCAATCTGAACACTACAGAACAAGTGCTTGGACCATGTTCTGGAAGTTCCTGTGCAACAGTCTTCCACACCATTTTAGCAACCACTGACAACTCATACACCACTAGGATCATAAATTCACATCTTGTTCCCCTTGAGAGCGACATTTCCAAACTTACAGGAGGTGGAAAGGCATCTGGTTTCTAGCACTAGCGGTTGACCAAAAAACTAGTTGAGAAAATCCAGTGGAAAGGAAGGAAGTGAGGGAGAAGAAGCCCCGTGCAATTTGAATAGTGCATATTGTAATGCCTGTTCTTATGTGCCGCCTAAGCTACAAGGACTAAAGCTAGAAATCTGGTAAGCTTACCTTTGCAGCAGTGTAGAACATTCTCTTCCTGTTCTAGCAGTTCACAAGATGTCAGGCCTCCCCCACTTGTTCAGGACTAAATAGAGCAAGTCTCATTTTGGCCCTCTTTAATTTTCAATCCCTGTCTAAATGAGCTCAGAATAAAGGCTAAAGGGGCAAGAGGTGGTGGAATGCTTTAATACAGTTGCCTTTCACTTGCAGAGATATTTCGGGTATGCTGATAGGTATGTTCATCACCCATATTGTGCCATGCAAGTTAAGTCCAAATGTGCATTCATGTTACTAAATACTGGTAGTATGTTCTAAAACCTCTTCAGGGACTTAATGCTGCAATAAAATTGAGCTCTTGGTTGAATGCCAGCCTTTATCCTGGAAATAAATATTTTAAAATATGGTTAATCTTGTCCTTCCATAAACTGAATGTTTATTTTTATGCTGATTTGTTGATCATACTTGCTGTGGGCAAGACCGTGAGTTGACACTGCTGTATTACTAACCAGACCACATTTCTATAATACGTCAGTCTGTATATTTATGGAATACAGTTGCAGCACCTAAACTGAAGTCATGTGAAAAGAAGTAAATTACCAGTTTCATGTAAAACAAAAACCTAAACTTTACATAAAGAAGCAGCAAGTCTTTTAGATATCAGAGGGACGGTCAAACCATTCTATATTAAAACCCAATCAAAGGTCTGCATAGTGACTCAGCTTTTAGTCGTATACTATTGCAAGGAAATCAGGCTTCTAGCTTCTCACTCCCCAGCCCCTGTGGACGCATACATGGAGTTTGTTGCCTGGTGAAAAGAAATTGTGCCATATTTATTTATATAGCATCTTTTTGTTCAAAGGGGTTTACAAATGTCAACTGACACTGTATATGTAGGGATTACTTCACCCATCACTGAAATGCTAGTGAAATGACAGGAGATGAAATGTGATAGTTGTCTAACAGCAGGTAACACTATTGAACAGTTTAGGATAAGAAGTAAAGATTTATACAGTTAAAACTACAGGGGGAAATTATTTAAGCAGACTGTAACTAACAAAGTAGGAAAATAATCAGGGTACTGGGGTTAACTCTGGGAACAGTTGGTGAAAAGTACTATATGGTCTTTGGCCACAAGTCATCAGGATTCTTAGGGCTTGTCTAGACTAGGATTAAAGGGGTTAACTTGGTGTGTTTTTAAAAACTTATTAGCCAACACATTTAGCTAATAGTAAAAATACAAGTGTAGACAGACCAGCCTGTATTAATATATTAACTGGTTGTGATGTCACCTAAACTATCCACCAGGATTAACCTCAACCAACTAAAGTGTTTACACTAGTGTTTTAAAACATGTTGACAGGGTAAATTGTATTTTAACATATTCTTAAAATATCATGTTTTAACCCTAGTCTAGATAAATTTTTAGAGGACTCCCTTGTATTTACTACAGTATTTGCAAAATGTGTTTTAAGGAGGTTAGTAAGCGAGGAACCCAAATAGGAAATGTTTACCTATATGTGACTGGTTATGTGAAAACCTACTTTTCTAGACCATCCCTTCTTGCTTAAAACAGAAGCATATAGACATCCTGCTGTGATGCCTGAGAATTCCTAATGTATAAAAGATACACTGCATCTTTTCTTTTCTTCTTTTTAGTTTCAGAATTAAGAAAACTCTTTGAACCAAACAAGCAAAATATTTTGGAAATGAAAAGGTAAAACAGCCTTTTGTCTAACTGCTGTAAATACAAATAATTTAGTAATAGAATTATTTTGTGACCTCCTAGAAACTATCTTCAAATCCTTAGGTAACATTTGCACATTTTCTTCCATCTTTTGCAGGAAAGAGAGGATCGCCAGACGTTTAGAGGGAATTGAAAATGATACACAGCCCATCCTCCTACAAAATTGTCCTGGATTAGTTACCCACCGTTTACTAGAAGAAGATACACCAAGATATATGCGTGCAACAGACCCATATAGTCCCCACTTTGGTAAGAAATACGTTTACATATATATATATCTCAAACTGACATTGCTTAAGTACTTCATGCTTGCTATGTTATCGGACTTGCAGTAGCAGATACACAGTTCTCACACGTAATGGTTTACTTTCAGAGAGAACGCTGTCGCAAGATACCATATATACTCGTTCATAAGCCAAATTTTTTTAGTAAAAAAGGGAAGCACCAGAGAAGGGGGTCACAGCCCCACCCCCCAACAGAGGGCGCAAGGAGAGGCAGCACAGCCAGCAGAGCCAGAAGGGAAGAGGCGGGGTCAGAGTCTCTCCGCTTCTGGCTATGCTGCTCTCCCCCCAGCCTCTGAAGCAGCTGCAGCTCTGGGGCTGGCAAGCTGCAGCCGTGCCGCTCGGCCCCGCCCCCCAGAGCAGGCTGTGGCCGCGCCACCCGGCCCACTGGAGCACGCTGCGGCTGTGCCGCTCAGCCAAGCCTGCTGGAACATGCTGTGGCCGCACTGCTCAGTCTGGCCCACTGGAGCAGGCTGCGGCCGCACTGCCCAGCCTGCCGGAGCAGCTCCAGCCAGGTCAAAGACATCCTCCCCTGGCCTTCCCCAGATAAGGTGGGAAGGGATGGGGAGAGTGTGGGTGTCCCGGGCTAGGGGGGTGGTCACAGGGGTTACTCCCCTGACTCCCAGCTTCTCCCCCACAAAAAATTTCCCCACCAGTTGCTGTCCCGGCCCGTCAGGGTAAGCAGCTGGCGCGCTGAAACACTTTGTTTACTTAGATTTACCTCCGTGCCTGCAGACGCTCGAGGTAAACAAATCATCTCGGCCCCCCCCCCAGTGGCTTATCCTGATGGCCCAGGAGCCAAAGTTTGCTGACCCCTGAATTACAGGGTCGGCTTATGAATGAGTTATAAAAATTTTCCATTTTTACTTATCCATCTTGGGGGGTCGCCTTATAAACGAACCGGCTTATGATCGAGCATATATTTAAATTGCTTTTCAGTTTTCTGTTTGGCTTTGATTGATTTTTGTACAGTATCTCTGTTCTTCCACTATTTTAGAAAGAGGCACTGGTTTTATTTTTAAAACTTGTAGGTTATTATAAGAATTCTAACTTCCTTTTGAAGGTGAAATACATACTCAACATTCAGGAGCATTTACTGCACGTTCCTTGTTCATTTGTAGGTGTTTTGGAGATGTCAGTCAAGTAGTAGAGGGTTATTTCGGAGTAGTTCATGGGAGTATCCATAAACAGTTTTGCTAGTTCATTTGAATTGCAAAAACCTATAATAACTAAAAAGTGTCACTATATACGGTTGAAGCCTGCTTACTGAATGACAGGTGTGATGCTCCAAAGAGATTTGAATAATATTTTTAATAAAGTGTGAATTCAGGACAAATCACTAATCCCTCTTAATTATTCTACATACATACTTTTTGTAGGAAGATCAAATGAAGAAGAGGAAACTTCAGATTCTTCTGTAGAAAAACAACCTAGGTCATCCAGGTATCGAGCAGAACCTACAGGAGCACATTCAGAGCCTACATATAGCACAGGAGCCATGGATACCCAGGGACTTGAGTCAAAAGCAGAAAGAATAGCTAGGTACAAGGCAGAGAGGAGACGCCAGCTAGCAGAAAAATATGGATTGCCTTTAGAATCTGAGGGAGATTCTGAATATTTATCCAGATATACCAGGGCAAGAAAAGATCCTGATGCTGGGGAAAAAAAAGAAGTAAAGAGTGACAAGCAGGAGGATGAAAGCAAGGAGTATAGTTCCCTGTACTCCTCCATGTCTGAGAATAAGGAGTCATGGACTACTGCTTCTGAATCAAAGGAATATTCCTTCCATGAAAAAGACAGCATTCCAGATAGAGAGGAGCTTTCAAACTCGGAGAATAAAAGAGCACAGGATGTTAGTGCTCCTGGACAGGCTCAGGACTTGTCATCAGAAGTGGATGGTTCTGCATCCTTTTCATATTCTGAACAAGAATCCTCCTTTAAGGAAGTGCCAGTGTCACCAAAGCAAACTTGCATGTTATCCCTTTCCTCACCAAAGCAGCCAGTTTCACCAGGTCATTCACACAATGACCAGCCCTTGTATAGTGACACCAGACATGGGTAAGTATGCTTTTTCTATATTGGTATCCTTTGACCTTTATAAAAATCTCTACAATACAGACAAGACTTAAAGATGGTGTACCTGAATAAACAAATTCTCCACTAGTGCTAATGTCTTCTGTGCCTTGAGCTGAGTTCTGTTTTTTGATATTTAGATACTCATTGTCATATCTTATAAAGCTGGATTACTATGCTTACATGCAATAAGGTTTTACAAGTCCATTGTGTGTTTGAGTGTTTATTAGATTGAAGCTATTGTATCAAGAAGGTCCTTTTATGAAAAGAAACTATCCTTTTTAAAGAGATTTCTGGAGAAATTAAGAATGGGGATGGTTACAGTACTACATTTGCTGCATTTTGAAAATGTGCATTTACTGTTTGATCTAGAAAACACTTTCAATTTAAGTGTATTTACTTCAAATTCAGTATCTTTTTTTAGTAAAAGCAAATTTTCTATATTATTTTTCTCTCTATGTAGTGTTTTACCAATATTAAATAGAAGTAGCCTGTTTCCATAGCCTGCAAATGAAAGTCTTGAGCTAAAATGTACGTTGGATAGGTTGAAAATAATTGTCTGACCATTGTAAAAAATTAGGGCCATGGGATTTAAGCAAATTCTGATTCTGTTGGTAGTCCCATACATCATATAAATATTCTTCTATGAGATTCTGCATATGTTAAGTTCCAGAACACTTGAGATGTAAACTTTTCCACTCTGTCCTCCCCACATAAGTGATAAGTTTTCACATACTCTTATGACTCGAGAAGTCTGATATCTGGTGGATCGGAGATTCAAACTGATTTCCCAGTCTTCATTTGAGAGCAGCAGCATAAGAGTGCTGATGTTACTTTGAGGTCTGAGAGCCATCAAATGCTTTATTGTAGCAAATGAAAACAAAGTCTGACTAGTAATTCTCTAAATACTTCATCTTCGAACAACTTCTCCTCCTAAAAATATGCAGCTTTAGTTGTTTGGCTCCCTGAAGGTTAATGTAAGTGAATGTATCGCAGGCTGTAAAGAAACAAGATGAAATGGAGACATCCTGTAACAGTAGTTTGACAGTGTACCATCTAAAAAATGGACAGTAAGCTGTTGTCAGTAAGATTTAGCTATGCTAGGTAATCTTGACTATTTCAGAATAATTTACAAGAACTAATATAAGTGAAACGATTTGTGAGGATTATGTAAATTTAACCAGCGATGGGAAAAGATTATTAAAATCAAGTTACTTTGATTTAGTATATCGTATTTTCTTAATTAAGTTATTAAATTAAAATGAGAGAAGTAAAACTCCCGAAAGCCTTTAAATTATTCCTAAATTCCTCATTTCATGGTATTTATACACCTTTCAAGTAGTGTAAGGAAAGTCTCCCCTATCCCCTCCAAGTGAAAGGCTAATACCTGTAGTATGAATGTCTCTTTTGGGGTTTTCCTTTTCCTGCCAGTAGATGGATGCAGCCAGCTATCCATTACCCATATTCAGTAAACTTGTGCAATTTTGCTTATTTCCCCTTTCTGTTTCACATAGGACAGGACTGATGATAGTACAGGCAGTCCTTGACTTGACGACGTTCAACGTACAATGAACGGCACTTACGATGTTTCTGAATTGACACCCTGATTTGTCTTATGACAATTGGTTTCAACTTTACGATGCTCAGTCCCGCAGTGGAGTAGACTGTGGTTCTGAGTTGTAACGTTTCGACTTCCGATGCAATTTTCAGGAACCAATTGTTGCAAGTCCGAGGACTGCCTGTACTTCTAATATTTTAGAGTCTTGAAAACTCAACTTCCTTTATGCATCTGCATACAGCTGTCTTTGGACACTCCACTTAAACAAAAGTCTGAGAGGAAAAGTGCTCATCTAAGGATGCTATCAGGAGAAAGTTGACAAGACTGAGACTGCGTTATTATATATTCAAATAACTGCACCGCAGGCTTTTGACCAGCTATTCCATTCTACTGAAATGTTTCAGGGAGCCTAGTCCAACAGAAGGTCTCAGCTGAGCACTGCACACTTCTATCTCAAGCTTTATTCAGTTAATCTAAAGATAAATCACTCCTGACTAATCCTATTACTAATAGGAACAATTAAAGTGTGAGCCCCATGACTCTTCCTTCTCTGGTTTATAAATCCCTGAAGCTAAAGGAGTGGACCAAATTCTAGCCTTAAAAAAGGCACAGAGATTAGACTGTTACTCTTCAAAGCCAAGAACCTGTCCACTTCAATTTGAGGTTCTTGTTCTCCCCTGTAATAAACCACAGCAAACACCCCGAGTGCATATAGCCATGAGGAGACACTTTTAGAATAACCCTCTCTTCCATGTTTTTTACCACTTTTCAGCTCCAGAACATGTTATTTGGACTTTTCCACCACTGTAGGATGGTGGGAAGACCAGGCTATGTTCCTGGTAAAACAGTATAAAGATCTTTGTGACCGTTTGAGAGTAGAAAACTGCCCCTAAAAAGCAAATTATCTGTATTTACCTGAGGTTGTCTTATCTTGTCATTGTTTTGTTTCCTGTGGGTTTCGCCCTACTCTGGTCTGACTTAATCCTTTGAGTTTAAATAGGCAGCAATACAAAATTGAACAGGAACACTAAGGCTACGTCTACACTACAGCCTATGTCCGCAAAACGTATGTTGCTCGGGGTTGAGTATTCCACCCCCCTCTTCCCCCGAACGACATAAGTTACGCTGACATAAGCACAGATATGTGCGGCGCTACGTTGGTGGGAGAGCTTCTTCCGCCGCCATCACTTCTGCTGCTTGCGGACGTGGGTTTTTTATCCCAACGGGAGCCCTTCAGCATAGGGCATCTTCACCACACAGGCTGCAGCACAGGAGTGCTGGGACAATTTGTATAGTGGGGGTGCTGAGAGCCATTGAACCAAACTCTAAACCTTGTATATTATGGAAACCACTTCAAGCCAGGGGGTGCGGCAACACTCCCAACACCTATATTGCAGCGGCACAACTATACTGTTACACCTTAAGACATGGCCTAACGCACACAATATTCAGAAAACTAATGTGAATGTCTTCCAGTTCATCATAATAGGCTTTAAAGAAATCAGAACTATTTTTCAGAAATACTTCTAGTTGTTTCAGGAGGCTAAATGAGCTGTTGTCTCATGCAGTCTGTTCTACTAATGTTGCAATGTTGTATTCTCCATCAAGTTTGATTATGCAAGGTATGAATAAAAATCAGCTTGCCTGGTGTAGAGCTTTGAAAATCAGAGTTTAAAATGTCAGTGTTAGATTCTTTTAACTTTTGTGTTCAGCTGACTTAAAATTTAAAAACAAATACAGCTTGTGACTTCCTGTGTTAAGAAGGTTTGATTTTGAATTCTATTTCCATCATTGAGAAGGCAAAACCCCCACAAAGATATTCTTTGATAGTCTGCATTTAAAAAAAAATAAATAAATAGTGTCAGATTAACCTCACATTTTTAACATGGTTTACCTATGTTTGACTGCTCTTTTCAAAGGACAGGAGATTGAACACAAATGCTTATTGCTCAGGCCTATTGTGATGAATGCCAGAATACATACTAACAAGCTAAGAGGAAGTTGTTGTTTCAAAGCAACCAAATCTCTGCTGGGTCAATGCCCCATGGAGTGCTTTGAAAGGCTTTTCCCACCCTTTTGTGTGAAAAACTCTTTGGTGATCTTACTAAGCTGAAAAACAAAAATTGTTTTAACAGTAAGGGGTAGATTTCAAATGATAGATGTAGAAAAAGTCGTAATTATGGTTGAGGTTTCAGACTGAATATTATAAATAGGCAGATTTATTTACAGTACCTATATATGATTTCCCTGGGATCTTTTATCTGACCCTAATAGGAAGGCAGAATGAGAGAGTTTTTAATGAGTTTAAGGCTTACTCTAAATTCTTTTCAGTTTAATAAAGATCCTTTTGCCAAATTCAGCTGTTAAAGCAGTATGTAAATCCAGAGTAACTCTACTAAATTATAAAGAGCTACTCCAGATTTACACAAGTGTAACTGAGCAGAATTTGGTCCATTAGACCTTTACATTGCATTTTGTACGTAAACTTCATCATTGTCTAAAAATGTATATGATCGTCTATGGAGGTGGGACTCTTTGTTGTGGATATTACAAATATGGAATGCATCTGTGAAAGAGTGCAATGGTATATCAGTTGTTTCATGAAGGGCTTTTGTAGCCTTCAGTGCTTTCAATTTTCAGTAGGCACTCATATATTGTTACTTTTTGCATCAGACTCCAAAATGGAATCAGGCCAAGAATGTGTTTCTTTGCTCATTTAGAGTATTTTAACTCTTCCCACTTTATCCTAAAAGACCGCATACTCCCCACTCAGTGTGCTGGGAGTTACTGGATCTGAATTCCTGAAACCCGGCATATTGCTCTCAGAGGAGGGGGGTTTCTGATGTTCATTCTCTTTATGCAAGAATTTCATGTAAGCTATGGTAATACATTCTCCTAGCGTCATTAAACTTGTGTCATCTGTTTATTTGGGCTAAAGATCTTTTGGTAGACATTAGCTCTTTAGATTGCAAATAAAATTACTTTCTATGTAGCTTCCTAACGATGATTTAGATGTGGATGTCCAGGTTCCTGACAATTTGGGCATGGTTAGTTAAACGTCTTGGCAAAATGTTTAGGGTTCTGTGTGTCTTCAGGGGGGATGGATCACTTGGCGATTACCTATTCGGTTCATTCCCTCTGAAGCACCTGGCATTGGCCGCTGTCGGAAGATAGAATCCTGGGCTAGCTGGACCTTTGGTCTGACCAGCATGGCTGTTCTTATGTATTCTTTTGTATGTGAAGGTGGTTATTTGATAAATTATCATGCAAATTTGTTAAAGTTAGAAGTGTGCAGTGCCAGTACTTCAGAAACCAAGACCTTATAATTGAGAAATTTGAAAACAGTTTTAAGATTAAGGTGGGGAGGGACTGAGTGTGCATGTATTGTCTTACCAGAAAGTTATCTGAAATTCTGTTTTCTATAGTAGTACAGGGAAAGCAAAACCTGAATGGTTTCTTCAGAAAGATTCAGAAGGGGACACACCTTCACTTATCAGCTGGCCCTCCAGGTATCCTAGAATGTAGCTGTGTGGCTAATAATCGGATTATACCTATTGTTACTGACTTCCCTCTCCTTCTCCTTTCCCCTGCCCTCATTTAATATTTGTCTTTTATATCCTTTAACAGCAGTGAATCAGAAAATACTATTTCTGTTCAATAAACTGCTGCAGAAACTTGTTTCTGGAACATCTGCTTTTTGTCACTTATAACTAATTGATGTTTTCATGAAGAACTAGACATGCCCCTAATGTGTTCTTCACAGCTATTATGATATTGGTCTTTGGCTAACTTCTTATCTTATCTCCAGCCTGTTCTTAACCATTTTTCCCCCCCTTGCACTCTGCAAGCCAACAGATTTTTGTATTACAAAATGCTTTATGCCCTGAATGCAGGATGTGACTAAAAATAAGACTTGATCGTTTTATTTTTTAAGGATGGAGTGGGGGAGGAGGAGTAAGAATTAAGTCACTGGGAAGACAAAACAACCAAATTCAGAGCTACAAATAGCTGCTACTCTCCAGTTTGACAGAACATCAAAAGAGTCCACAACTGGAAGCATGCATTCCGGGGAGAACTCTTCATTGCATTTCAGACTGTTGATTGAACTAATTATCTGACTCTGAAAACCTCACCAGTGACTGTTCTGGGTAATTGGTGGGTGCATAATACCCTAAAAAGGCATTTTTTTAAACTTTGCGAATGAGCACTCTTATTCGTGTTTTGAAGTAAGTCACTGTGAGGTCCTTCATTTTAAAATGGACCAATCCTCATAAGAGAGAGAAAATATTAACCAGATGGAAAGGGTGATGTGTCAGGTAGTTGGGGGTATAGTGGATTATACTAGTGCTCAAAAGCATTAGTTTATTTTTTTTTAAAATCTTGTTTTTATGTAAAATAAATTCTGCAAGTAGGAAAAGTCTGTTGGTAGCAAGCCTTGAATTGCACTTACTTGAGGGTTGGAATATCTGTTAATTGCCACTAAATAGTTAGCTTGGTACTGTATATGAGCTTTTCCCAACCTTAGGGCAAAAAACCACCTTACTGATTACTAGTTGCATGGTGGGTGTGGGGAAATAGCTTTCGATTTTAATTTTTTATATGACATTTTAAAATGTTGTTCAACTGTCTCCCTGACTGTGCACTTTTTGTGGCTCTAAAAATTATGCTAGAGATATGTTACAATTATGTGGTTACGTGTAGGACAAATGCTGCCCTCAGGTGCTTATTATGCTTAGCTCCTGTTGATGTCAGTGGGAGCCAGCAACAGGCATCCAGAGGCAGTATATGGCTTGTATTTGTGCATGTACATCGTAACGGTTGAACAGAATTGCTAGAAAATAAACCAAGGTGGGATAAGTTTCAGTACATTCTCAGAAATTTAGCATATTGGGATGTGGTGAAACTTTTCCTAAATGTTCATACAATGCAAGTTTTTGTGCAAGCCCACAAAGAGTGACAACCATACTGGGCTTCCATTTATTACCGACATGTTTTTCATTTTTAGAGAGGCTCCTTAACATTATTTGGTTTCATTTATCAAGATAGATAAAGTTGTGTGCAACACTTGAAATGCTCCCGTTTCTGAGGTTTGCATGGAGATTTTGACTTGTCTATGCAACATATTCTTCTGCAACTTTTTTGGGAAGGGATATGGGGACATACCAAGATATTTGACTAATTTGTTTCAAAGTGAGCAAGGATCAGTATATTGGCAGCTTAACAGTAAATATAGCAAAAGGAGGTCAGAATTTCACACTAAAGACACTCTTCAAAAAGCTATATTTTTTTTAGAAAGCAACTCCTAATTCTCTGTTTTGAAAAATATGAAAATGTATTATGTTCCACAAAGGAGTGGAATTGTGATTACTCGGAACCTGCTCTAAATGTGATTCCTTGCTCAGTTATCTTTCTGAAAGGTCACACGTGTACTAGGTGCCTATAAATAATTTAAAATGTCCTTAAGGCTGGTGTTAATGCCAAGATTTTAAGATGGGGAGGTTGTTTCAAAGTATATCCTTAAAATACTTAGATGCTTATCTTTTTATTTTGTTTTACTATATGATGTTGCTCTCTGGTCCCACAATTGATACATGTTTTTCCCAAAACTAATTATTGCTGGTCACAGCTTTAATCCTTTTTCTTTCTTAAAGAGTAAAAGTTAGAGAGAAACTGGTGAAAGAGGAAAGTGCTCATGGAAGCCCTGAACTTGTCACAGACCCTGTATCTCAGAAAAAATCTCATCCAGTGCCAGTTGATTACATGCCTCTTCAGTCAGAAACTTCTTCCTTTGATAGGGTTGCCAGCCAGACACTCAGTTCAGTCCGCCAACCGATACATGGATATATTCAGCCTGCTGGTGTTGCTCATACTGCCAAACTGATGGTAACAGAAGACCCAGAAAATATCTCAATTAGCAGCCTCTTAATATCAGACAATGCCGGCGTCATGACAAAATCCCCACCAGCCACTGCACTGGAAAAGGAAAAAAGTAACGTGCTTCAAAATTATGGCTCAAAGCCTGATGAATGTCCTTTGGGGACAGAACAACTTTTGAAAAACAGAAAACCAATTTTGCCATCTGAGGTTCTCAGGCAAGGGAAGAGCAATGAAGACCATTTTAGAGCAAGTGAATTTGACAAGGCTACTGTTCCCTCATCTCTTATAAGCAAGCCAAAGGCTAACTCATCAGAGCTTCAGAAAGAGCTAGAGTGCACTAAGCACCAGGTGCCTGAACCCCTGTTTAAGACTCGTGAGAACACTGAAAGGAGTGAGACAGTTATGTACATACAAAGTGGATCCATATCACATTCTGCTAAGGCGAAAGGTCAAGCTCAGGAAGTGTCTACGATGAAGCATAAACTCCTGACTCGCTCAATGTCTGATTATACTGGTTCTCCTAAGCCAGAGGCTTTAAAAAGTAAGGAAACTGTTACGAGAAAGGAGATGGCGTTCCAGAGTGCTGAAGCAAATGTGCCCAATGGTGAGATTGGCATGGTTGACACAAAAGTCTCTGTTGCTCAACTCCGTAATGCCTTTCTGGAAACTATCAATGTCCACAAGAAAACTGAACTGTAGGTGACATTTCAGAAATATTTTTGTGTGACACTTGCACGTCCTTGGCAAAATGACAAACTCAACATCAGTAGTGTTCTGCATTAAACCACACAGCTTAGCTCTCACCAGTGTGTACTGGAGGCTGAGTCAGCCTGAATCTGCTCTTATGCTTCTGCTTGCTACTGCAAGTTATGATGTTGGGTAGCTGGAATGTTTGCTATACTTCTGTGCATGTTACTGTAGGAGCATGCAGAGTGATCTTTAGTGGATTGTTTTGATGGGATGCCTATATCTGTGCTTCACTTTTCTCTTCTATTCTCTTTTCTTTGCACTTTCTATCATATGATTAAAAGTGAATCTCGATTTGAGATGTCAACATCAGGTACTGATTTGTCTGCCAATACTGAACCTGAAAGAGTGTCACGAAGGCCAAGGCGCTATTTTTCTCCTGGTGAAAGTAGGAAAACTTCTGAGAGATTTAGAACTCAACCAATCACTTCAGCAGAGCGAAAGGAAACTGATAGGTAGGCACGTGCGAGACTGTATGTAGTGTTCTGGTCCCGGTAAATATGAATGAGTTTAAGAAGAGAATTTTCTCACAGTAATGTTAGCAAAACCATTGTACAAAGGGTTTTGTTTCACTATAAAAGTAAAAATAGTCAAGTCTTCATTTTAAGATGAGAAATGTAGTTTTTCTGACGCCTGACAGTTTCGTTTCTTTAAAAAATAGGACTTTCTCTAGGTATCTAGTTATAGGACTAGGTAATGAATTGTTGTAAAACACTGAAGTGCAGCTATGTGATTTGGTTCTCGGTAATAATACATGATTTGTGTGTCTGTGTAAAGTTAGGTCTTTTTAAAAAATAAACCAAAACTCAATGTTGGGTTAGAGGAACTGGCAGAAAATCTTAAACTATGATCTTCTATGAGTTGTACTTGAAATAATTTTTCTTTACTAGATTTAAATTTGGCTGGAATTGCTCGCCTTTCTGCTTCGTTAGAGGTTGTCCTAAATGAAAATTATTGAAACTTGGACAGCATCCATGATTTTCCTCATTCATAAGACATTTGGTGTCCCATCTGACAATTTGAGTGGAAGATTTATGTTTCTAGATTTTCTTTCCAGCTGACTTTTTTTTTTATTTGCTGATTTTTACTAGGTCCACTCTGAGTCCAGAAATGCCAGCTGCTGAGGGTAAGTCTCTGTCTCTTCACCCCCATTCCCTCTTGGGTAACTGTGAACTTAGTTTTTTTTTAAATGGGAGTTATGTCAATATAAATATGAATAACTAAAATATGCCATTGTTCCTTGAGCTGTATCTAGAAGGGTTGATTTGCCATTCAGTGTTAAGCCCAAAAAGTTGCTTCTGCGACTTCCTAATGAACATTATATTACAAAAAAGGAATTAAGCCAAACTACAGTTTTCTTTATGTAATCAGTTGTATCTGACCAAAAGTACAGATGAGTTTATACCAGGAATAAAAATCTATTACTTCAAACCAGTGGTCTGGGACCCATGCTTGGAAAAGCTTTACTGCTGATGGAAACACTTGCACTGGTCTAACAAAATGTTCTATCCAAGAAAATTGCAAGCTATTGGATCTTAAAGCTGCATAATCTTGACTACCATTTTGCTAATCACTTTGCCCCATACACATACTTGACACAAATTAAGAAGATAGTTTCATGTCTGATCTCATGAATGGCTAAATGTAAGAGTTTGATGGTGTGATAAAGTTGGAATATTTTATTATAAATTTGAGTCCCGTTTGTGCCTCAGTTTCCCCTATATGCTGTCCTGTTCATAGGCACTGACTCCGTGGGTGCTCTGGGGCACCCACGGGGGAAAAATGGTGGGTGCTGAACACCCACCGGCAGCCCCCCATCAGCTTCCCCCAAACTCCCACCGTGCCTATTGCCTGCCGGTGGGCCCCGCAGATAAGTGCCTCCTCCTCCCTCCCCATGCCTCCTGCCCGGCGCAATCAGCTGTTTTGCAGAGTACGGGAGGCTGGGTGGGAAGGGGGAGGAGCTCAAGGGAGGGGTCTGGAAGAGGTGGGGCCTCTGGGAAAGGGTTGGAGTGGGGGCGGCTCTTGGGGCAGAGCCAGGGATCGAGCACCCTTCGGCACTTCGGAAAGTCGGCGCCTGTGTGGGTAGAACATATCTGTTTGTTTGCTCTTGGGGGAGGCTAAGACACAGGTTAATAGCATCTAACTGTCTGGGCCCTAGGCCCCATATCAGTGGAGCAAACAATGGGAGAAGACAATAGGAAATCCAATTGCCTGGACATTGACACTTAGCAACCAACGACCTAGAGGGATATGGACTTCTCACCTCTCCTCATGGAGGCTGAACAGTATTTCCCCAGTTTGAGAAAAAAGGACTAGAGAGGTTTGAGGTGGGGAATAAGATTTCATTGCTGGAAGGAGTTGGGGCTCCCACCGGGAGTTTGACGAAGAAAATCAGATGGAGGTAGACAGACGGAGCTTGAACCAAGTAGTTCACTACAACTTGGCTGGGCTCTGGGCTAACCAGAATGGTCTATGCTTTAACCATTTCTCTCTGCTACCTCAAGGACTTCCTATGCTGTGTTCCAGTAACAAATAAATCCTACTGTTTTGACAACACAGTGCGGGTGTGTCTGCAAATGCTTGGCCAGGTGCATTAATCCATGAAGATTGTAAAGGGCTCCATTGGGGTCTGTTTCAGTTGGACTCACTGAACGGTGCTCACGGTGTGAAGCAGGAGTGCTGAAGGCCCAGAGATCCAGTCTAAGGAGATGATGAAGTTACGTGGCTTACCCTGGAGGAAGTGTGAGATCCCTAGGGTGTCTGGCACACCGAAGGGGTTCCTCCTAGAGACTGTTCCAAAGCTGGGGCCATAGCACCGATCCTATGGATCCATGACAGATGTCTTATGCTATTTGAAAGCTGATATTCCCTGCAGCTTTCAAGACGCATATAGCACAGGTTTTCAGAGCTGGAGGTGGACAATGGTATCTGCTAAGCATACCAGCTGAACTTTTTGAAGCAGGAAGCAAGATAATAATCAGAATGTCTTAGTCTTAGGGTCTGATATGGAACAGGTTATACGGTGGTATTGGCATAAAGTAGGGCTGTCAAGCGATTAAAAAAATTAATCCCGATTATGCATGCAATTAAAAAGATTAATAGAATACCATTTATTTAAATTTTTTTGATGTTTTCTACATTTTCAAATGTAAAAAGCAACAGAGGGTCCTGTGGCACCTTTAAGACTAACAGAAGTATTGGGAGCATAAGCTTTCATGGGTAAGAACCTCACTTCTTCAGATGCAAGAAGTGAGGTTCTTTCCCACGAAAGCTTATGCTCCCAATACTTCTGTTAGTCTTAAAGGTGCCACAGGACCCTCTGTTGCTCTTTACAGGTTCAGACTAACACGGCTACCCCTCTGATACTTGATTTTCAAATGTATTGCTTTCAATTACAACATAGAATATAAAGTGTATAGTGCTCACTTTACATTTATTTTTAATTACAAATATTTGCACTGTAAAAAACAAAAGAAATAATATTTTTCAATTCACCTACAAGTACTGTAATGCGGTCTCTTGAAAGTTGAACTTACAAATGTATAATTATGTACAAAAACAAACTGTATTCAAAAATAAAACAATGTAAAACTTTAGAGCCTACACGTCCACTCGATCCTACTTCAGCCAATCGCTCAGACAAACAAGTTTGGTTACCATTTGCAGGAGATGCTGCTGCCCGTTTCTTGTTTACGATGTCACCTGAAAGTGAGAACAGGTGTTCCCATGGCACTGTTGTAGACAGTGTCGCAAGATATTTACGTGCCAGATGCGCTAAAGATTCATATGCCCCTTCATGCTTCAAACACTATTCCAGAGGACATGTGTAAATGCTGATGATGGGTTCTGCTCGATAACGATCCAAAGCAATGCGGACTGACGCATGTTCACTTTCATCATCTGCGTCAGATTCCACCAGCAGAGGGTTGATTTTCATTTTTAGTGGTTTGGGTTCTTTAGTTTCCACACTGGAGTGTTGCTCTTTTAAGACTTCTGAAAGTTCCACACCTTGTCCCACTCAGATTTTGAAAGGCACTTCAGATTCTTAAATCTTGCGTCAAATGCTGTAGATATTTTTAGAAATCTCACATTAGTACCTTCTTTACGTTTTGTCAAATCTGCAGTGAAAGTGTTCATAAAACAAACATGCTGTGTCATCATCTGAGACTGCTATAACATGAAACATATGACAGAATGTGGGTAAAACAGAACAGGAGACGTACAGTTCTCCCCCAATGAGCTCAGTCGCAAATATAATTAACACATTAATTTTTTTTAACGAGCATAATCAGCATGGAAGCATGTCCTCTGGAATGGTGGCAGAAGCATGAAGGGGCATATGAATGTTTAGCATATCTGGCACATAAATACCTTGCAACGCTGACTACAAAAGTGCCATGTGAATGCCTGTTCTCACTTTCAGGTGACATTGTAAATAAGAATCAGGCAGCATTATCTCCCGTAAATGTAAACAAACTTGTTTGTCTTAGCGATTGGCTGAACAAGAAGTAGGACTGAGTGGACTAGTAGGCTCTAAAGTTTTACATTGTTTTGTTTTTGTGTGCAGTTATGTAACAAAAATTACATTTGTAAATTACGCTTTCACAATAGAGATTGCACTACAGTACTTGTATGAGGTACATTGAAATATACTATTTCTTTTGTTTATCATTTTTACAGTGCACATATTTGAATCAAAAATAATAAAGTGAGCACTGTACACTTTGTATTCCATGCTGTAATAGCAATCAATATATTTGAAAAATAGAAAAATATCCAAAGATATTTAATACGTTTCAATTGGTATTCTATTGTTTAACAGTGCAATTAATTGCAATTTACTTTTTTAATCGCAATTCATTTTTTTGAGTTAATCGCATGAGTTAACTGTGATGTGATTAATCCACAGCCCTAGTATAAAGCATTTGTTTCTAGGCCACAGTGAGGTGAGATATTGAGCCTTAAAATGATTACTGGTCCTTCTGTCGAGCAGTGTTCTCCTGATGCATGACCAGGGCTTAATACAAAATCTAAACATGAGCCAATATAATTTTGATTTTATTTTATATGCTTATTGGAATGACATATCAAATTAATGCTAGTACATAAAGTAAATGTCCAGAAGAAAAATAATTTTCCATTCTTAAATCATGTTATAATATGCTGCACCTAAGAATGATTCTGATTTTAAAAGTCAATTTTACACTACTTTCATGCATATGCATGGTCACATTACTTTTATTGAGCTAAACAGACACTAACTTGCTCTTACATTTTACTGTTGGCCATTCTTTTGGTGATTCCGATGCTATTAAATAAGCTTGTTCTTGAAGGTAAAAGGATTTCTTGACTTGGTCTCTGAAACACTTACATTTAGAGTGTAACATTTCAGATTCCTGCTATATCATGTTGTTTGATTTCTGTAGATGAAGAAAAACTGGATGAACGAGCCAAGCTGAGTGTTGCTGCAAAGAGGCTGCTTTTCAGGGTAAATGTCATGTTTTCTCAACAGAAATATTTTTGCAGAAGGATAATGTCAAAAACCATAATGCTACTTTAGTATGCTTAATCTGTTGCCGTATTAGCATTCGTATCCCAATACAGGTCAATGCCCTGTTCTCCCTTTGAGTGCTAGACATATTGTTTACATAGTTCTCAGGACACTAATCTGGTTTATGTATTTTTATCTCATGGTACTGGTTGTCATAGTACATCTGACTGCCAATTCAGAGAAGTCCATCCAAAAAACTTGACACCTGGCATCAAGGAAAGCCAAACAAACATTTGCTTCAGTAATTTCTTCCTCTGAGTTATTGATACTGACATGTATCTGATCCTAGGAAATGGAAAAATCATTTGAAGGAAAAAATATTCCTAAACCACGTTCAAGAAATTCAGCAATAGAGAGAAGATTGCGGCGTATGCAGGATAGATCACGCACCCAACCAGTTACTACCGAAGAGGTGGTCATTGCGGCTACGTAAGTTCCACTTATGTGCCTTGGCATTAGTTCAGAGATTAAATTTCATACATGTGGTGTTTACAGCTTGGTAGTCAGGAAAAAGGTTGTTCGGAACCAACTTCCTTGAGAAACGTATGGGGAGTGGCCACGTAAAGATTGTTTTCGGGGGCAGGGGTTGCAGAGCAGCATGAACTATAATCTGGCGAAAGGCTTGAGAAGTAATATATTTGAGGGGAGAAATTAATTACAACATTGGTTTGTAAGCCAAGTGAAACAGATTTCTGCCTTGAGGAGGTCCACACAATGTGTTATGGAGCATATTTGTATTGGAGAAAACCTACAAACTCAATAAATCTCATATGTATGTTTTGAAAATAAATTTCTTATCCTCTCTATTCACGCATCCTGTAACCCCTCTGAAAAATGCAAGAGCAAGCCAGTTGTCAGAAAAGAATACATGAACATAGCTAATTACTAGAATTTGAAAACTGGTTTATCTTGTGAGAAACCAGCAAACTCTAGAGAGAGAATCTGTGTCTTAAGGTTTTAGTTCCTGGCATTATTTTGCAAAAGATCACAGCAGATAACTTTGTAGTTGTTAAACATTGCTGTTTGATATTGTTTCTGTTAACACTTCATACAATGCTTTTCTTAATGCTTTTTAAAGATCACAGCAGATAACTTGTAGTTGTTAAACATTGCTGTTTGATATTGTTTCTGTTAACACTTCATACAGTGCTTTTCTTAATGCTTTTTTCTTCTCTCTCCTTGTGAATTTTCCCTCCCTTGGCAATTCTTTTTAAAGTGAACCTACCCCTGCTTCACGTACTGTGAATACCCACACTGTAGTGACAAGAATACCTAGTCCCACTGTAGTTAAGAGCACTGTACAACCTACCAGGTACTGGGGGTGGGGGGGGAGAAACCTGCATGTTACATGGAGCACAAGGGTCCTAGATAGCAGATGCATCTTACAATCCTTGAATGCCTCATGTGTCAAACAAGTCAATGACATTTATTTTAAGACTGTTTTAAAGATACATGTAACTTCATTTAGTTTTCTGCATGGTAAAACGTTAAATCTTTTTGCTTGTTAAGCATTTGACTTAGGAACTTTCTAACCACAGTTAACTATTTGTTCTAGAGCATACATGTTTCCTATATGGAAGACATGAACTTGCATGTTGAAATCCTAGCAAAACCCCTCCTTGCTTTTTAATTTTTTTTTTAAAGTGCATTGTGTCTCTAAAATGAAAATACCAAAGCTAGTGGTGTCTGATTTCACAAGTAGTACATCCCGATTTGTATTTCTCAATATATATTTTTAGCTTGCAGAATTAATGGAAGGATAAGAAATTGCACCATCTATAGGTGTAAGCATAAATTCCTGTTTGCTATAATTGCATTTAGTTCATAGAATGATTTTTTGTTGATATAGATAAATACAGCAAGCTGTATTTACAGAATACATTATAGAAAAATAATTAAATATCAAAACACTTTAGAACTTTGATCTGTAACTAGTTTCAGTGAAATGAGGTATACAGAGACGAGTACAATTATGCCTATATGAACAAACATAAACCTCTATGCTGTCAATGATGATCAAATTGCCACTAAAGTACTGCAAAGGACTTCAAAATTACTATACATAATTCCACTCAAAATGACCAAAGCAGAGTTCTAGAGATCTATATTAGCTCAAATTCTGAGTGTGCAGAAATTGCAGTCCTATCAAGTTGTATAAAGGTAACCTATAATCTTCAGTGAAATAAGTATACTTTTTGAAGTGTAAACTGCAACTCTTGTGTTGCCTTTAAACAAGATGTTTTGCCCCAGCCAAATAAATCTATCAAGAAATTAACTCTTAATTTTTTTAAGTCTGCAGCTGTTTAATCAAAATGCGTGATGCCAATGTTTTACACAGTTTTACATTGGCTGTTAATGCTGTGTGTGCAGTTCTCTTGGCTTTATATCAAGTTAAAATATTAAACCATAAACTCCTACAAAGAGTTTTTTTAATTAATGTTTAGTTCTACTGTCTCAGTTTACAGGCATCCGCGCACCAAAAGACTTTAGCTAAAGAAGAAATCAAAGAAGCAGTCGAGCAAGATCAGTCTGGCGAGCCAGACTCCTCCACCCTCAGCTTAGCAGAAAAGATGGCCTTGTTTAATAAATTGGCTCAACCAGTATCGAAGACCATCTCTCCACGGAGCAGAGGGGACATTAGACATAGGCGAATGAACGCTCGTTACCAGACACAGCCGGTCACGCTTGGAGAAGTTGAGCAGGTACTTCCAACTTTAACTTTTCACTATAAAACAGGCTAAGTTCAATTTCAATGTGAGCTTCCTTAATAGTTGTGAGCAGAGGTCGGCTATGACTGACAACAGAGGTTATGGCATGTACTTCTGCTTACAGGAAAAAGCTTGTCAGGAAGCAAGCTCCTGGCACAAGGGAATAACATCCTGTAAACTCTTAATCTAGTTGTATTCTTTTAACTGGCAATTTAAGAATAGCAGCTCTTGCTGGCCTGAAAATTCATACCTTGTTGTACCTTTCATAGTGCAAACAAGAAAAGATGTTCTATTAGACTAAGCCCTTCATGTCAGAACAATTTTCCAGGCTGAAGTGAAGCAAACCCTGAAGCACAATGTGCCTAAAATTTGTTGAGAGTTCTTTGGAGCCCTTGTTTATGCACATTTCTTTATTAATGTTTTCTACACTCCTTTGCAGCCAGTGTGCTCTCCTCTTATTTGTTGGAACACTATTCTTGGTGGTTTCTGCATTTTTTTCTCTCTATGGAGATGTTGATAAGATCTCCAAAGGCAGAGAGAGTGTTCATCA
Organism: Malaclemys terrapin pileata; assembly: GCF_027887155.1. Classification (NCBI taxonomy): domain Eukaryota; kingdom Metazoa; phylum Chordata; order Testudines; family Emydidae; genus Malaclemys; species Malaclemys terrapin. The sequence goes on from NC_071506.1 coordinate 256,531,270, forward strand.
ACTCTGATTTTCCCTGCAGTGGCAAATTAAACTGTGTACTGGGGTGATTAGTGCAGTGGTGTTTATCTGCTGTGCAATGGACATTTTCTGCCTTGGACCTTATACGAGCCACTGAATTGCAGAGGAACTCCCTTTACTGCAGAGATGTGAGTACAGAATGGCCACACTGCAGTCCAGGAAGGCTAGCAGGAAAGGCAGCAGAAATGTCACCTGCTTAGTATTACCACATTGAGAATGAAATCACTTGAAGGTGTCAGGCAACTCAAGGGTGCAAGGTACATTTCTAGGTATTTTACATCAATTTGAGTTTAAATAAGGTGCTTGTTCTTGATTCTTGGACAGCATGGTGATTGTTAAGAAGTCTACACCCTTTCCTCACTGATCACGCCCCCTTTTCTCACTTCACAAAATGGCCATGTTCACTCATTTATCCACACTTTCACTAACCGCAAAAATTTGAGAGCTTTTAAAACTCTGTCAGACTTCCCTGCTGCATGCTTGAATTCCACTTCCATTCATGTTATAGACCCACCATGTGAACACAGAGCCGCCTGACACCTTTCCTGACAGTGATGGTGTGGGAATCTGAGGAATAGATTGGACTGGAGCATGTGGGAGGGAAGTCTGTGATGGCCGTGTATTATAATCTGCAAAACTTTTTGCTTGCTGAACTTGATCTTAAAACTCTTGGGAAACTCTTTAGGCACTGGGGCTGTGATCTTTGGTCTCGTCTTTATCCCAGCTAAGGAGGACTAACACGTTTACCTGTAATGAACACACTATGGTTTAAATACCTTTTGAACAGATGAGCCAGTAGTGAACTGTGTAGTTGGGGGGGACTAGGATTTAGTTGCACTAGGACAAAACACACAACAGAGAAGATTGTGCAAAATAAGCACTGCATATGCATTACTAAAAAAGGAGCTAAAATAAAATCTGCTGCATACGAGAACCTAATTACAAAGAAGTTAAGATCTACCAATTAAAGCTTAAAGCCCTGTCTTGTTGTTGTTCTCCTCAGCCTCTATATCTGGTGACTCGCTGCATAGTTTGGCTTTTGAGAACCTGTGAACCTCTTCCTTTCTCTGGGAGTCTCCAAGAAAGTTCAGTGACATCAGCCTTGCTTTCCATTTTGGTTTAATCCAGGGGTCGGCAACCTTTCAGAAGTGGCGTGCCAATAATACATTTTAATGTTTTTAGAAGGTCTCTTTCTATAAGTCTATAATATATAACTAAACTATTGTTGTATGTAAAGTAAATAAGGTTTTAAAATGTTTAAGAAGCTTCATTTAAAATTAAATTAAAATGCAGAGCCCCCCAGACTGGTGGCCAGGACCTGGGCAGTGTGAATGCCACTGAAAATCAGCTTGCGTGCCACCTTCGGCACGCATGCCATAGGTTGCCTACCCCTGGTTTAATCTAAAATCATCTCACTTAGGGTTCCACTTCTTCTGTGGCGTTATGGAATTTGCTCAAGCATTTTATATTTTTAAAGGCAGTTTCTTCCTTCTGCGTGGAACCAGACAATTCCCTTTGCATACTGTACACTTAATAGGTCTAGTGCCGGACCTTAAATGACTAATGTCCCTCATATAAAAGTGACTTGTGTCAACTCCTGTGCAGCTTTATTCTCTTCTGGGCAGACACAATTAAGCCCTTTTATTTCAGTTTCACATGGAATGTTTAGTCTCTCAAACAATAGTATAACAAACTAGATGATAGAAAAAATCGAAAACATGGCATGTTATAAAGGCCAAGTCATGTAACAGTTTTCAGAACAAATTAAGTATTTGCAAGGGGGGGAAGGAGGGTTCAACCTTTATATTACTGAAGATGCAAACACACTGATTTGTAGCACAGGGGATTAACAAAAGGCAAACTTTGATGTTCCAAACGTTTTCCAATAATGGTCTCATGTCAGTGTCTTGTGGTCACTTGCATGGAGAAAGACGTGTGCTTTTTCCTCAATTATGAGGGGAAGAGAAACAGCATGCTACTGAAGATGCTGGCATTTTGATTACGTATGGAGTTGTTTCTTGTTTACGTGCTATTATGTATTATGTCCCCAAGCCAAATTGTAAGGACACGATTCATGCCTTCATCATCTGTTCCCACTATATATATTTAGATAGAACCATACACTTGCACAGGCACACATTCCTTGCCCTTAAGAACTTATAAGCTGCTTATAAACCTGTACTTATGAATTATTATTCGAGCTTTGTTTAGGTCACACTTTTTTCAGTAATGGTTTTATTATATATAGGTACAAAATGAAAGTGGAAAAATTACTCCCTTGTCACCTACTGTTGTAACATCAGTGTCAACTATGGCGTCTGTGATTTCTCCAATGTATGCTGGGGATCTGCGTGCGAAGTCAACAGTTGATGAAAGTGTAAGTGCTACCAGTAAACCAGATTTGAGAGTCCACTCTTCAGTAGAAAATGCAGACACTCCAGTAAAAGGCATACTGAAATCAGAACATTGGCAGCCATCAGTGGAAGTAATGGAAAGCAAACAAGCATCGAGGGAGCATGAAGAGGGAGAGACAAACAGATTCTTAGCATATGAAGATAATGATGTCAAAAAGTACAGTTCTTTTGAAGAAGTAACCACACATCCTGTTCTTAGTAAAACAGAGGACTACCACAAAGAGACAAAATACACTTTCCCAAGAAAGAGCAGTATGGAATTGTTTACCCAACAAGGACTTTTACAGCCTGCGGAACAGAAGGAATTTGTTTCTGATACTGTCCTGCAGGGTAAACAGGAAGTCAAAGAAGGACTGTTCTTGGAGGAAAAGATGGAGTTGGAGAGTGTCTTGAAAAGCAAGACCTTGCTGAGAGGTACAGTAAATAGTTGTTTTCATTGTGGATGTCTGACATAAGCTGGAGCTTTTTCTAGCCTCCTAGTGTGATCATTTACCAAAATAGAAAATTAGTTGTTTATCTTTAAGCCTTTTTTAAAAAAAGTGATGAACAAATCTTGTGGAGTTTGAGGTTTTGGCAACCATCTGGGTTTCCTTAGTTTCAGCACCCAGGCCCCCTTTTCTTTTAAAAAAAACTTTTAAAACTCATTGGTCTTCAAAGGTGATTTTAGTAATCAAATAAGGCATTGTCTTAGTGAGGAAAAAATAGTGCTTTGTATTGGGGGGTAGAACCCCTTACTCCCCACCCCCAGCAAACAGCTAATCAATCCCAAAATGGTGACCTATGTTCAATATCTGTACATACAATAGAACCTCAGCGTTATGAACACTTGGGAATGAAGGTTGTTCCTAACTCTGAAATGTTCGTCACTCTGAACAAAACGTTATGGTTGTTCTTTCAAAAGTTTACAACTGAGCATAGAGTTAATACAACTTTGAAACTGTACTATGCAGAAGAAAAATGTTGCTTTTAACTATCTTAATTTAAATGAGACAAGGACAGAAACAGTTTCCCACCTTGACAAATCTTTTTCTAAACTTTCCCTTTACATATACAAAGTACAATATGCAAACATAACTTATTTTCCTTACATTTTCTCTTGCCCCTCTCCTCTTGTCTCTTCAAAGTGATATGTAAAACCAGTCGTATTCCAAGTAGTAGAACTTTTAAACCAATGATGTTTGTGTGGATTCAGTATTAGATAAAATAAGTTTGCCTGTCCCTACTTAAATGGCTTCTTGGCACATGATCAATGCAATCAATAACACTCTAGTAATTACACAAAATCTGCCTATATTATTGTTTGAATTGTAGGAGATTCTTAGATTTAAATTTATTTGCTTCTGTTTTATTAATGGGGAAAATTTGGCCCCTGCATTGTTAATGTGTTGTCTTCTCTCTGAATTTGTTCTTTAACTTCAGTATAAGTGAAACTCATCTCCGAAAACAAAAATGCCGGAAGAGCCTCTTTACTATTCACACCCAGCATGCATTCTGCACAGTTAATTTCCCAGACAGTATTGGGAAGAGAGAGCACTAGAATAGGAGCAATTATTCCTGTTCCTTTGTACCTCAGAGCTATAGCGTGCCTGTCAGGTTTTCAAAAAGAAAAGGAAGGTACTCCATATCATCCTAATGGGTGGTTCTTCAGTACTGGGTTTTCCCATTGTACATGGTTGTAAAGAGATTTTTTTCCCACAAGCTATTTTGTTGATGCATTCTTTTGTAAAACCCCTCTTTTTCTTACAGATGCCCTAATATGCACTTTCACTCCATATCCACTTACCTACAATTCATTTTCTCTCCCCTTTCTTGTTCCCCCTGCCTCCCTACCATTGCCTCTTCCACTTCCTTGGTTTTCTCTCTTCCTTTCCCATCTTGGTCCCTTCTCTCTCCTCCCGTTGTTTCTCTTGATATGGGAGCTGGAGCATGAGTTCTGTTTTCTTCAAATGAAGGGGACCTTACAGCCCTTTTTAGTCAGTGCAAGGCTGAGATTTTATAGTGAGCACACTACCCCTGGGGTAATGGTTCTTTTTGAATTCTTAATTCTAGTAAAATAATTTAGCTAGAAAATTCTTGTTAGTTAAGGTAATGTATGATCTGAATGATAAATAGCAAATCGGCTGGTTCCTGGTTAATAATATAAGAAATGTTTGGTTACAGCAGTAAGTGCTAATTCTGCACTTCTCAATACGCAGACCATGTTGAGCCTACTTCTGAACTTGGCACGACGGCAACACAGGCAGTAACGGTGGTATCCTATAGACAGCAGGAGGCTTCTGAACAACTAGAGGAAAAATTCTATAAGAACCCCTGTGAGCTGTTTGCTGCTGGAGACAACAAAACAGAAACAACCGAGGACACCCTGGACGCACCCAGCAAAACACTGTCAATTAAAGAACGGTAATTAGGTTTCTCTTTTTGAAGTGATCTCTGCATATACTCCTTTATAAGGTCATAGTGTACACAGGATCATTTATTTGGGATTGTTTTTTAAAAGCTACATATGTGCTAATGACCAGATTCTTTACTTGTCAAACAACTAAAAGTGAAAACATGCAGCTCATCTGTCTGACACTAGACTTGTAAAGCAGACAACGGTGAATCACAGTTACCATAAAGAGAACATGGTAATCTAATTTTAAAAGTGCCAACGGAGTGACAAGAAGTAATTAAGGAAGCAAGTATCTCTAAATGCAAATTTTAGGTACCTTTTGTGGTAGTGTATTTAATGAATTTTCTCAGGTTCTACTTTTATTTGCAACACAATTACAGTAGAAAATTATGACTGTTTTGTACTGTACAGTAATCGTGTGCTTTTTGATCTGGAGCAATCTGTTTTAATGAGCAGAATATTGAGAATTTAGCAGTAGAATCTGTGTGTAAAAAGTGTTGACCTTTCCTTTAGAAATGTGTACGTGGCTTCAGTTTGTTCATTTTGATTTAGGAAACTGCTGTATGGGATAACATTTAAGCATCTGTGTGGAAATAGGAGTGTTTACAAGCTCATTGTCAAAACCCAATGACATGTTGAAATAAAACATAAGGACTGTCCTATGTCTGTACAGCACCTAGCATGATGGTGTCCTTGACTACATCTCCTAGGTGCTGTGGTCATACAGATAATAATGTGGACCCACGAGTCTGGACACCCAAGTCAAGGTTTTCAGAAACAGGAACCTAAAGTTTGGTTCCTAAATGCATTTTCAGGCACCTAAATATGTGGCATAGTTTTCGACTTCAGTGGGAATGATTCCTCTCTCGATGCAGTTATTCTCAGACTTTTTCCTTCCTTCCCTGCGTAGTTGGCAGGCAAGTTTGATGTGGGGAGTAACCGTAATCTCATTTTAAAAACCAACAAGCCACCACATTTTATGGTTCAAATTAGACAATAAAAGTTTAAACTGCTGAACTTGCTGTAACATGATCAGAGATCAGGAGCCCTCTGTATTCTTCATTTGTAACAGCATGTCCTTCATGTGAAGGATCTGTAAAGCCAAACTTACTTAGTGGGTGCTGAAGGAAGGGAGCCTGGGGGAAGGCAAGTCCTGGCACTTGGATAAGCACAACTGATGGCATATTTTTAATGTCCCATAAAATCCTTACTTTCTGAAAGCTACAAACTTCACATTAATGTACTTTTGGTGAGCTAGGGTAGAAATCTGGGATTTTCCCATATTTTCCCCTCCTTTTTACTTCTCGTTGTCCCCTAGTGTCTTCAGAGATTCCTCTATGCAGTTCCCCTTCCAGTAGAATAGAGCTAGACCCTATGCCCTCCAGTGACAGTCAGCACCTCTTCATACTTCAGCCAGAGGTGGTTGCACACGAGTAAATGTAGTAGTTTGAAAAAAAACTGGTTCTGCTGGTGTTCTCCATTTTAAATGTAAGGGCTTGTCTACACTTAACAGAGGATCAATGAGCAGTGATCGATGCATCAGTGGTCGATTTAGCGGGTCTAGTGAAGACCTGCTAAATCGACCGCAGATCACTCTCTTGTCAACTCCTGTACTCCACTGGATGGAGAACAGTAAGGGGGGTCGACAGGAGAGCATCTCCCATCGACATCGTGAAGTGTGGACCCCTGCGGTAAGTAGATCTAAGCTATGTTGACTTGAGTTAGGCTATTTACGTAACTCAAATTGCGTAGCTTAGATTGACTTTTCCCTGTAGTGTAGACAAGGCCTAAAGAATATCTCTCAAAGCAGTTGAATCTTTTAAAGCTGGACAAACTTAAATGCAACTGCTGAAATATGATTAGTTACTATTGCTTACATGCGACTGTGATAGCACTAAGATACATATGAAATACTCCCTATTTCCTAGGTGCTTACCTTGAAATTTCCAGTGTCTTAGGCCAGGTACTGACTGAAAAACTAGGGAATTGAGTGGCTGCTGGACAAACTTGCCTCCTTATTGCATTTCAGAGAACCTAAAAATCTCTTTAATACATTGTCAAGTGTAAAATACAAAATGTCCAAATAACATCTTTAATATTTTGTCTTCAGGCTTTGGGATCAATTACATGGCAAGCCAACCTGTGAATCTACAGCACGTCAGTTTGCCACTCACTAATGTCCTGTGTAAACACTGCTGCAGCACAGCAAATGTCCTGAAGTGCAGCGTAGTGCCCTACTGGACTAAGCTGTACTGTGGGAATTTCACTGCACCGTAGCAGTGTCCATAGGGCAAGTTGGTATCCTGAAGATTCACACCTTGGTTTGCCATGCAGTAACTCAGCGTGTAGACAAGCCCTGTATATGTGTTTTTTGAGTTTCATGTGCCTAGACTAATGGGAACACATTTAGAAGCCTAGTCAGAGGCTTACTTAAAAATGTCCTGACCAAAACATTCTTGAAATGATGCAGACAGCTTTCCTGGGTAATGTTGAAATCTACATGGTTGGCATATTTTTCCTTCTTAGGCTGGCGCTGTTGAAGAAGAGTGGTGAAGAAAGCTGGAAAAGCAGGCTTAACAAAAAGCAGGAGTATGGGAAGGTGTCCATCACTGAGCGTAGCACACAACTGCAAGAAGCTGAGCAGTTGTTCAAGAAGAAGGTAAAGCTTCCTATGATAGGAAAAAGTATTCCTCTTGAAACACTACTGCATTGGAGATGCATCAAACTAGACAAGCATGCCTAACATTGGCTAATAGCTACAGCTTGTAGGATTACAGCCATCCTTAACTTGCTTCAGGGTTTGTTTTAAAAAAAATTCTCTGTCACAAGAGCTCTTAAATGAGAAGTTGTCTTGTTGACTGTCTGCTGCCTTAGTATTTTCAGCATTGGGCAGAGTTATTTTCATCAGCAGATTACCAAGAAGTAAATGGGCTTTTAAGATTTTGAGGGAGGTTAAATAATTTCTGAAACATTTGGATTTCACATGTTCACAAAATCAAGAACAGGTTTCAGCTTAACTATTTAATTTATATGATTATTTCTTGCTATTTAATATAAAATGGTTTTAAGTTTAGGGATTTTCTAATGAGAAAGAACTTTTAAATCTTTGGGTGGCCTTTTGCTGTCTTCATGCACAGAAAAGCATTTTCAGTAGTTCTGATGGAACCAAGGTTTAGTTGTTAAAGTACAAATATTAAAATACCCATGAATACCCTCTCTTTATGAGTACCTTTATATAGTCCTGGCTGCTAGTGGGTAGCCAGGGCCACCAGTAACCTTCAGGCTAGTGTTTTTTTTGTCTTGCTTATAATATGCTCTTTATCAGTTGGGTCAAGAATCTTTGTCTCATTAGTTAATAATAAAATGTTGTTTTTATTATTTAGTCAATGCAGGTACCCAGCCAATAGTAGAATATATGTCCTATTCCCATCAGTATATGAGTAAGGGTAGGGTTGGTGATCAATCTGTCCTTACTGAAATAACCTTTTTTGTGTATCCACGAGCACCTGAATCATAAGTGAATGTGTCTGAAACATCTGTTACCTGCACAATAAGACTAAGAAAAGAATCAAAGAACCATTCATGGCTGTATTTTTCTCCGGTAGACTATTTTTACAAGATGCAGTGCTTTGCATGGTTGATAAAGCAGACTTAATTTGATCTCACAGTGTAACAGTTCAGTCTACATTTCACCACCTTTAAGGTCACACTAGTAACATCCTCCAGATGAAAGCAATTTAAGAGAATTATCAATGAACTTAAAGTAGCCATGGTAGTGTAAATCCAAAAATAACATTCTTGCAGATGGCTCCCCAGCAGCTATCAATGAGCATATCATTCCTAGTGCTAGGACTTAGTTCAACACCAGGCCAAAATGAAGTGCCTTGAAGTGTGTTTAGGCCTGGATGTGATCACACTAGCAACTTGTCCCCAGGAAAAATTGTGTGTTCTGGAGTTGCACAGTATTAGCCTCAAAATAGGCAGGCGCTATGTTGAAGGTTTATCACTCCTACAAAGCTACTGATGAATCCTGAGCCTACCTGAATGAAGACACAGTACAAAAATCTGACTTTGTGGCAGTCTTACTTGTACTGCAGCATTTGATAATTCCTTGAACTATACTGACATCAGTGATGCTGGTGCACAAAGCAATTTAAACGTTAAAGTTTCACTAGAAGTAGTTTGTGTTTCTAAAGGTATTACAGATCCCTAGAATACTGTCTGACTCTGTAAAGTTTTGAAATCACTTTTAACCTTACTGTCTTCCATTAGAATCGACTGTAAATGTTACTAACTGGCCTTGAAGCCAAAATGGCAGTTACAGTAAAACTGTCCCGATTCTGGAAGACCACAAAACAGTACTTCACTCTACAAAACATCTGTGTGTTGGGTGTAGCTCGCATTCTCCTTTTAAAAAGTGTGCAGTCTCTCTATTGTTGGATTTGCAAGAGTACAGGAGTTGTATTGACCGCTAAGCTTTGAACTAGTAAAGAATACAGTCTTTGCTTACTAGAATCATGTCTCAACAGCAGGGAATAAGTTACATTCATGGCACATGCTTGTTCTTATTCAGAATAAGACATGGATTTTCCAAATGCTACTAATTTGTCCAATTTTATTGATTAACATGCTTGGATGTAGTTTTAAAGAGCGTATGGCACAACTTACTAACCTTGCTTTAGAGGACTTGATTATTGTCACATGGTGTGTAAACATGTAAGTTGTGGAGTTTGTCAAAAGCCTTTTAAAAAAATAAACCATGCAGTTAGTCAGATTCAAATTCCACAAATTAGAATGGGTGCACTGTGTACAGTCAATACATTTTAATCAAAATGCTTAAATTATCAATAGGCAGTTAGTTGCCTACAGATCAGATCTTTCCAATACTCCAGAAATGAAGTTTCTTATAAATGTTCCACTAATTTACGTGTAGTTTAAAACTATGAAGAGACATACAGTTCCAGAAGAACTTGCCCTCATGTCCTCAGATGAAGGAATAATATAGAGAAGAAATGATAAAATGGAGGAGCTTGATAAGCTCAGGAAGAGTTACGGTTTACAAAAAGAAAAATAAATATTTTTTTAAAATAAACTATCCTAGTGTATTCTGTATATGTTTATTTCATGTTGAAATTTGATGTGAGGATTTTTAGTTCTTCATGTGTACTATGGAGCCTATTCATACAATTTATAGAGTACCCTGTATACTAGTAGATTGTCTACATAGTTCCCAGCCTGATAAAAAGATGAAGTGCCTTGACATACGGAATCCAAATTATTTAGAGATATAACAGATTGGATTTAGTATGTTGTTGTATCAGTCTATCAAGTTGGGTAATAGGTCATTGGTTTTCAGGGGATTGGTGGGTTGTTTCCCACGAAAAATAAAAACACAACGCTTTCTAGCATCAAAAGCACAAAATTTTACTGGAATGAAAATTCCTACGTCATAGCCATTTTAAGTGTAAATCTACTTAGCGTCCCAGATTAGTGTATGATTTTTTCCCCCAACTATGCTGCAGTAGTTTTAAAACAGTGAATCAAGTTTGAAATGTTTCGTTCCCACAGCACGTTCCTGCAAACTTGTACTGTAATCTGTTACATTGCTAAAAGCATTTGTTTACCGTTGTCATGATTCAGAATTACTCTGAGGATGATGCTTGTAAAATCCTGATGGGGTAAGCCCTTTAAAAAAAATAATAATAAAATAAAAAAGCATGTGTGCCTCCAGACAAATAATTTGTCTCTTGTTTTGGTAGCAAGAGATAAAGTTATGTATACATAGCACCTACTGGATGTGCATGTACATAGTTCTCATTGTATCTGAAGCACTAGTCACTGGAATGTGAGTGAGGTGCTCTCTATTGAACTGCACGTTTCCAACGTTCTGTGCAATGTTTCCTGTTTGTTTTAACATGTAGGAAGAAGGAGGAATTACAGATGATAATACCGTGTCTAATCAGCTTTGGGTAAGCCTGACTGTACTGTTAGGAGTTATTCTAAACTTTGGCTAAAGTAGTGAATTCGCTTTTGCTGGGTGCTGGTTGTTAGTTTTTCCCTCCAGACATCTTTCCAATTTGTATTCAAGTTTTAGAAAACTTTGCTTGATTTTATCTGGAAGATACATGGTTCCTTATTCCAGTAAGGGCTGAGGGCACTTCCAGTGGAAATATCTATGTTGCGATAGACATGCTTCAGTAATTTAATGGATCATGAAAGCAGAGACCATTAAAAACATCTGAGTGTGAAAAATGTTTCTCCTGTACGTGCAGCTCAGTTTCACATCAAATTGCTGCAATATTGTCACTAATTGGTTTAATTACTGCATGAAATGGCTGTGGTAAACATGCTGTTATGTGAAACTTTTTCTTGCACTGACTTTTCAGTAGGGAAAATGTTTCTAAAAGATTAGGGTTGGAATTGATACATAATTTTTTAAGAAATCACTTGATTTTTCCTCCATTGTCTGACAAATCATTTCCTTTCCCCCTCTAATTCTCTTGCTGTGCTTTTGCCCCTACCATAGGAACCTGTCTATGCTTCTACTTATTCTCCTGCTATACCTGTTGCCCATAAATTTCATCCTTTTGTACCTATTCATCAGGTGAGCAAATGCTTGCACACTTTTACATGGTTGTTGGAATTCCTGATCACTTAGAGTACTTAGTTATGTGGGAAACTACTATATATTCTGCCTACTAAATACTTCTCTAAAGAAATGTACCATAAGAAGTCCCTATACTACGTACTTTCCACCAACTTAAATTCCATTAGTATTTTTATTAAACTACATCTCTAAAAATTGCATTTATCTTTTAGATTATAGATGATAAATTAAATCAGGCTAAATACAATCTGCCCAAGGATGTTAGTGTGTTCACTTCTAGTACCATGAATCATTAGAAACTCACTAAATAGGATTATGAATGGAGTAGTTCCTAAATGCTGTGCATTTTTGCTTCTTACAATAACTGCAGTGCATCCTGCCTCTCTTTGAATTAAGTTTCTATGAAAAATATATAATATTAAAAAACTGATCACATTTCAATTCATTAAATGAACAAAGCAGTCTGTCGTAGATGGTTTTTATTTCATGCTCTGGTTTCCTCCAGAGATGTTTTTCTTGCGTTGCATTCACTACTCTTTTGTTCTAAAAGATTTTGTTAAGGTTGGCACGTCCTGCTTCTGTTTTCTGCCTCTCCTGTCTTTCCTCACTCTTCTGTTTCTCTTCCTTTAAGGTCAGTAGTTCTAGTTTGAAAGAATCAAGCCCCCTGGTCTTTGATGAACGGCATCCTTGGAGATGGAAGGTGAAATATTGCATAAACTTCCTGTTTTAGTTGAAGGAGGAGTTAGACAGAAAATAAAATGATTTCAAGACACATTCCCAAAGCAAATTAGCATGACCAAATGGATGCTTTGGTTGGTAACAGCATTCTTTTGCTGTTCTAGTAAATGTTAGGAGTGTGTCACGTGACATTGCAAAATATGTCTATATAAAGGAATTCCAGGTCCATATTCTAAACAAGTTTTAAAGAACTAATTTAAAAGCAGTTAATAGTTAATGAGGGCTTTTAAAGTAATTCACTTTCTCTCAGCCTCTTATTTAACCAGCTTAGTACAGCAGTCAGAGTGAGCAGAACCAGAATACCAGCCCTCCTCCAGAAGAGATAAGCGAGAAATGGGAGTGGGAGGGTGGGGAAGGAGGACTGAACATATAAAATAGAGTTAAAAGAAATCTGAAAGAAAGTGAAAGAAGGAGCAAGAACAATTAATTTGAAGGTCTGAGCCGATCTGGCAGCTCTGATCTTGTTTTATATCATCACCCTGTCCTCTACCTCCCAGCACGGATCTATGGTTGAAGCATTATAGGAAAACCTTTGAGCTTTTCTCCAGATGATATACTAGTTGCAGCATGTGCTGTGATTGTCATACTTAAAATATATGGTTGTAGTATGGCTGCATGCCTTTGAGTAATATATATATATAATATTGGGTAAACCATTGGTACAGACAAAACTTCATTCATACAAATAGACATGAAAAGCTAATAAAAGTGGTATGGGTTGTAATAACCGATAGAACAAATCAGAAACTGTCCACACACTTCTGGAGTTTCTAAATAAAGCTTCACATTGATCACAACCCATACCACTTTTATTAGCTTTTCATAACTATTTGTATGAATGAAGTTTTGTCTATACCAATGGTTTACCCAAAATAAAACCTCTAATTTTGGGCCTGCAGCTGAAATTTGCTAAAACTAGTTTTGTGACTACATTAAATTCATAGTTTGTTTAAAAAAAAAAAAAAAAAAAAAAAAAAGAGGTCATCTAATAAGGTAACAGATACATTAACCTTTAGAATCATAGAATATCAGGGTTGGAAGGGACCTTAGGCAGTCATCTAGTCGAACCCCCTGCTCAAAGCAGGACCAATCCCCAGACAGATTTCTGCCCCAGATCCCTAAATGGCCCCCTCAAGGATTGAACTCACAACAGTGAGTTTAGCAGGCCAATGCTCAAACCACTAAGCTACACCTTAAGTACATGTAATTCTGTTCAGATATTGGACTGGTAATATTAAATTTTCAAGGTATACACAAACTGCTGCAAGGGCAGTCTGCATGGTGTCTGCACAAAACATTAATCAAATAACTTCAAATAGCAAACAATCTAATAAAAATGGTCTTTTGTTTACAGAGACCATTTGTGAACAGGAAAAAGGACTATGTTACTATAAAGTCGCATAGGAAACAAAAATAATTCCTAAATTGTAATCCTCTCCCACCCTCCAATTCTTAAATCCATTGGCTTTCTCTCGTGCACTACGTATTTTGGAAGCTCTGTTCCTGCTGTTCTCTGCTTTACAAGCTAAACTAGCACCTTTCTTCCTACTCCTCTGCATAATTCACAGCATACAGTTTAAAGGAAGGTTTCAGAGTAGCAGCCGTGTTAGTCTGTATCCGCAAAAAGAAGAACAGGAGTACTTGTGGCACCTTAGAGACTAACAAATTTATTAGAGCATAAGCTTTCGTGGACTACAGCCCACTTCTTTAAAGGAAGTTCTTGTTCTTTTGAAAACTACATTTTGATGTTTCTCATCTCTTCATTCGGTCTCTTCCTTTCAGACAGAGACAATCCTAGAGGTTGCCATCTTTAACTACAATCCATTAATTCTCTTATCTCTTGCATTCAAACATACATGCAGCCGTATCACCTTGGGTTGTGATCTCATAAGGCAAGGAGAGACATGATGTGGATGGGAAAATCCAGTGTTGCAGGAAGTGGCGCATTTACTTAGTTGTAAGCCATTCCTTCCTCTGAATTGGTACTGAATAGATGTCGAAGCACAATATGTTCTGGAACTGTGCTGCTATAGATTTTAATGCAGAAGAGACCATCATGATCATCTAGTCTAACCTCCACAGGAGGTTCTGCCTCATTTAGTAGTTCCTGCTTCAAGCCTGTAACTTGTATTTTGAGCTAGAGCATATCTTTTAGGAACATATACAGTCTTGCTTTAAAACCTTCAAGTGATAGAGAATCCACCACATCTCCATGTAGTTGTTCAAATAGTTAACTGCCCTCACTGTTAAAATTTTTACCTTATTTTTAAGTCAGAATTTGACTAGTTTCAGCTTCAACCATTGGGTCACATTATGCCTTTTTCTGTTAGAGTCCCCGATATCTAAAGTCTCTTCCCATGAAGGTACTTGTATATCATGATCAAGTCATCTTGTAAACGTCTCTTGAATAAACTAAATAGATTGAGCTGCTTTATCTCTCATCATAAGGCATATTTCCCAGATGTCAAATCATTCTCATAGCTCTTTTATGAACCATTTCCAGTTTGTCAACATCCTTTTTGAAGTGTGAACACTAGAACAGGACACAATTTTCCAGCAGTGGTCTCACTAATCCCTTATACAGATTAGGGTACCATCCTACTCATACTTCCCCATTTATACATCCCAGGATTGTGTTAGCTGTTTTAAGTACAGCAGCATGCTGTGAACTCATGCTCCATTATTTATCTACCATGACCTCTAAGTCTTTTCCAGAGACACTATTTTTAAGGATACAGTCCCCCATCCTGTTCTTGGTTCCTAGATCATAGAATCATAGAATCATAGATCTGTGATCTTGCATTTGACTGTTACTCAAATGAGTCCTCCTTACCAAGCAATCAAGGCCAGTCAATGTAAATGACCTGTCTCCTCATTATGGGCCAAGAACAGATTCCTACAGCAACCCACTAGAAATACCGCCATTGAATAACTACTTCCCATTTACAATTATTTTTTTGCAATCTATCTGTTAAACAGTTTTAAATCTATATAATATGTGCTGTGTTGACTTTTGTATAGTGCTAACTTTTTAAGAAGATCATGCATGTCAAATGGCTTACAGAAGCGTTAAGTATATTATGTCCACACAATTACCTTCATCAGGCAAACTTGTGATCTCATCAAAAACAATAAGTTCTACATGCCAATTTAAAAAATGTTTAATAGTTGGTGTTTAACATCCTCCCTCGTTAGTGATAAAACAGAAATTGTTTCATTATTACTGGAAGATTTGAATACATGATTCTGCTTTTTTTAATACAAAAAAGAAATATTTATTGAATATTTTACCTTTTCTGCATCCTGATGGATAATTTTATTATCCTCATCTACAGTTGGATCTATACCATTGCTAGAATTTAATTTGTTCCAGGTATATTTTAAAGAATGTCTTATTGTTTTTAACCCTACGGGCTGAAGATTTTTCATTGATATCTTTAGCTTACCTTATTAGTTGTCTGTATTTCCTAAATACTGATTTGTACTCATTGCTATAAGCTTCTCCATTTTTCCATTTGTTAGATATTTTTTCTTTTCTGTTGCTGTCTTCGTCTCCCCTTTTCACCAGGCTGTTTTTAACCAAAAAAGTCGTCTTCCATGCCTGGAATTGTCTTATTTGGGCCTCTAAAAATATTAATTCCCAATTATGGTTCACATTTTTATGTTTAAATATTTCCTCTCACTCATATAATAGTTTTCAGCTTTGGGAAACTGGCTTTTTTTTGTTTTGTTTTTTTTTTAAGATTGTGTGTGTGTATATATTACTGGTTGATACTATATTCTGTTTGCAGATAGTATATAAAATCAGATCATGAACACTTTCATATGTGTAACCAACAGTTTTTAGTTCAATAATCAATTAAACTTTCTCCATCAGAATGAGGTTGAATATGGAATTACCCCAAGTTGGTTGCAATATTTCTTGTGTTGGAAAATTATCAACTATAATTTTAGAAACTCCAAAGATATTTGACCAGAGGAAAAATGAAACCTCCAACATATGTCCCCCAGGTTGAAATCCCCAATGACATTTTTCTTTCTACACATTATGGATAAACGTTTAAGGAGGTGCTTATCCTGGTCCCTTGTCTGATGTGGTAGTCTAAACTCACCACTTACCCACCTCTTGAAGTTTGTCAGTACACTGATCCATAAGCATTCCTGTTTCTGCCCTTCTGAATTTTCAGTAGCCAAGAAGCACAGGTGCAATCCTTCAGCCAAAATTAAATCACTTGGGGGTTTTTTGTGTTTTTTTCCACAAAGCCACTTGATTTTTTTCCCACATAAATAAGGTTGTGTTAATGCCAGAGTTCTTGCCAAAATACAACTTCAGTATTCACTTTGCATATAAAATCCCCCTTGTGGTTTCAGTAGGATCACTATTCATTTCCTGTCCAGATCTCCTATGGAATGTTGCTGTGATCTAGGAAACCAACAATTCACTCCAGAGGTAGCTGCACTTCCTGTGGGGGATGAAATGTTTCTTATAGTTTGTAAAGTATACTGGCCTCTCCCGCAGCGGCAGCTGTCTGAAACAGAGCATTTGCACAGTGAGTGAAATGGTGCTCTGCAGCACAATCAACGTATGGAGACAAAATGGCATCCTCCATGAAGCATGACCTCGCAAGCACTATACGGGATATGTCATGCCATGCACGGGATACAATGTTGTAGAGATGGTCTTCCGCCAGCACACGCAGTAAAGAACAGCACTTCAGTGTAGTAGCAGAAGGTGAAGGAAGATAGCTGGTGAGCTGCAGCAGCAGGAGAGTAAAGGTAGCCGTAAACGGCCCTTCCTCAGATACCCACACCTAGAGCCCGGTCTCCTGTAGCACTCAGTCTCAGATAGTGAGGACTGACCAGTTTCTCTCAAGTGGAAGGGAGCAAGTAACTGTAATGGCTTCTAGCAATAAAAGAAAAGTGAATGCAGAAAACGAAGCATTTCAAGGTAAATGGGAAGAAGACCACTTGTTCATTGAATGTAATGGATAACCACAATGTCTCATGCATTTGAAAGTGATAGCTGTGTTGAAGGAGTACAATATCAGTTGACATTACAACACACTTCACAAGGCAAAATGTGAGTACCCTGGAGAGTCACTTGCCGCTCTAGTTAAGGACTTGAAAAGCAAACTTCAAAAGCAGAGAAACATACTGATGAAACCTGCAGCTGTACTAACTTCAAGTCTGGCTGCCTCTTACGAGGTGTGCCTTGAGCTAGTGAAATCTAAAAAGCTTTTTAAGGATGGTGATGTGGTAAAAATGTATGCTATCAAGCTGGCTCATCCATTGGGAATGGAAAAATGACAAAGAATTTTGAGTGTCATTGCCTCAGCAAACTGTAGCTAGGAGAGTAAATGACATGAATGATCCTGTGTCCTCAAAATTGAAGACAGTTGGTGAAAATTGTAAGTGCTTTTCATTAGATTAGCTCTAGACAAGAGTACTGACGTCGGTGATACCAGACCGTTATTGCTTTTCATCTGAAGCATTGATGAGGATTTCTTCATGTATTAATAGTTACTGGAGCTAGTTCCAAACAAGGGCAGTACAAAGGGGGCAGATATTTACTTGTTTCTGCTATGAGCAAATATGGTGGCTTCCAACAGTGCTGCTGCGTTGTCACAGATAGTGCACAAGCCACAACTGGCAGTAAAAGTGGATTTGTAGGTTTGCTGAGAGAAAATGGAATTGGAAATGAAGGCAGTTTGTGGGAAATCTGTTAAAATTAGTGGTGTGATAACCAGTGTAATACAAACAGTCAACATCATCCATGGAGGAAACAGAGCACAGAGGCACAAGAAATGTATCTGCTTCCTTGAGGAGTTGAATTCAGAATGTGGGATTTGCATCTCCGGTCACAAGTTCAGTGGTTGAGTGGGGGGCAGTACCTGCAACATTTTTTTTCACTCAGAAAGGAGATTCTTGCTGTTCTGAAAGAAGAAAATGTAAGCAACGCTGCCCAGTGTCAAGAGTAGTTGGAAGACTGAGCATTTCTATGCTCACTGGCCGCCTTAACAGATGTAACCAGCTCATCTCAATTCACTCAGTCTTTGGCAGCAAGGTAGAGATCAGAATATTTCTACACTTTTATGGGCCATTTTTCCACAGAAAACTTGGACTCTTCAGAGGAATGGCATCACCCATTTTCCATCATGCAAGGATCTCTCAACTGAGACTGTTGTTGCTGGTTTTCGCAGCTTCTTGACAATTATATTGGCTATCTCAGCAGAGTTCAGCACCAGATTTGCAGATTTTGAGTCTGAGATCCAGCATTCAACTGTTCAGCAATCCAGTGGAGGTACCAGTTGAGCAGCAACCACAAGATCTTTACCTACAGCTGTGTGAACGGCAGATTTATCCTTGGTTTCTTTCAAAGAAGAATGGAGTATGTGAAAACTTCTGGAAACTTGTCCCTAGTTCAAAGGCTTCTTGTGCTGAAGCTGTGCTCAATATTGGGAAGCACAGACATTTGCAAAAGCACATTCTGTCATGAAATAACATGTGAAGTCAAAACATCGCAAGATGTTGGAGAGTGACACCCTTGCTGCTGTCTCTGGCTTGCCACTAAGACTATTGATAGTGACATTGGAACTGTAGTGCAAGGGGAAAAAAATTCCTCAGTGTTCTCACTGAGATTCATTTTATTTTAATGTTTTTCTATGGCTAAAATAAATCATGACCTTAATAAAAATCTGATTCTAAACTCTGGAATTATATTTTTGTATGTGACCCACCAAGGTGCCCCAAAACTAGCATCTGGCCCACAACATTGAAAAGATTGGACCACACTCTGAATATTTTATCTAAGTTGTCATATTTCTTGATGTCAAAATGTCTGGCTACCCAGCCAGTTAACATTTCTATTGAACTCCAAACAAACATAATTGTGCAGAGGTCTGTGGAAGAGGCACAAACAGCTGGGGAAAGAGGGAGCTTCCAATCCTTGTGTTAGCTGCTTCTTATTCTGTAATTCCTCTTGCTACTGGTGGATGATTCTTTATCTTTTCAGATAAATTCTTAGTTACATTGAATTCCTTCCCTGTCTACCTGCCTCTATAGTCACGCTCCTGGTCCCTTAAAAGTATTGAACTGTGTTTAATTCATTCAGTATTGTCAACTCAAGCATTCAAAAATCATGAGTCAGGCTCTTTTTTAAAACATGATTTTTTTTTTAAAGATATAGATATAGCTATATAAATTGGGTCTTTCTATTTTCTTTCTGGTTTCAGAGCCTGTAGGGTGCATTCATTTCAAGTTTTCAAGCTTTTCTCTGTAATTGTGAGGGCTAGAAAAAAAAATTAAATGAAAGCTGATGTTCTCATGCCATTGTTTGATTACAGCAGCTGGGTTTCTAAGAAAAGCACCAAATAGCTTAAGAGTTGCAATAAAATTGATGGTTGGCAATGCTGTTCTTTGGTGTGTCCTGTTCATGATTTCTATATAACACAAATCCAAAAAATGTTAGCTTCTTTTTAAGGCAACTGATTTGTAGAAACTGAACTGATTCTCTGATCTGACTCAGCTAAGAGGAGGGAGAAATTTATGGTGGCTTTCTTTCCTACTTAATGTACCTTCTTCCCCAGTTTCCTGTATGGATGGAGGGCACTGAAATAGTTCCTGCTCATAACTGTTTCTAATCACTGACGCTATTGAATGTCTCTCTTAAAGCAAACTGGCAAAAGCTCCATGTGGGTGAGACAAAAGGCATTTGAATGATCACAGAATAAAATTATTCAAAAAGAACAAGCTGGCGCAGATCCCAAAGTGATCAGCCTCTAGAGACAAGGCTGCTAAGCCGGTTTGGAGAATGTACAGCTAGAGACTGAATTAAAAATCATTAAACTCGGAGGTTAAAAATTCTATTTATAATCCACTGTGCTACTTAGGAATTCCTATTTGGAAGCTTCTCACAGAAATCAGTCAAACAGATTACCAGAAAATATCTCAGCAGTACAATAATTTGGAAAATTTAAATCACCTAAAGTTTTAACATTATTAATCAATTTGTTTATTTTTATTAAAGCTAGGCTAATTGCAGTGAGTGAATGATGTCAATTTCCTGAACCAAGATATGCCATTGACTGAAATTTCATCTTACTACTGTAATAGGATAGCAAAACTATAAAGCTTTTTAAAGTGCAGGGTCCTTGAGCTGTAGCATCTATGGATGTCCCTTTGTAACATGTATCGCTTTTCTCTCAATTTAAAGGATAGTGGTTGAAATGTTTCTCCTGTTCATTGTTACGTATTGCAGAGTTTACAGCAGTTAAACTCTATTTCTTCATTTCTCAAAAAAGCAGAAAGTGGCAGATAGCCATGAGAGTCAAATGAGTATTGAAGAAAGAAAACACCTGATTACTGTTCGGGAAGAAGCCTGGAAGACAAAGGGTAAAGGAGCAGCCAATGACTCTACCCAATTCACTGTAGCTGGCCGAATGGTAAAAAAAGGTCTGTAAAGAAATCATCCACATATAAATAAGCCACTGCTTCTCTATCTGGTCAAAATAAAGGGCTAATCTTAAACAGAAATGGTATTCGTGTTTAGCAAGAGAGGACTGTTTATCTTCAGCTAAATGTCATTGTGCTGTTTGTTGTAACTTCCAGTGAGTGCTTCTGTTGGTCATTTTGTCCTGCATTGTTTGCAGTTGCATCCAGTTATTATGAAGCTCAATAGTAAATTGTTTGTACACTCATACTAATGTTAATTTTTGTCCCCAGTCCTACCCAGAGGGCACAATTGGATTTCCCTTTATTACATAACTCTCATTTGAAAATTGAAGTGCTCTGTCTCATTAAGAATTGAGAGAGTTAGCTATTGACCTGTAACTGGCTTCTTTTTGCAAGAATCTCTCGAAATATTTAGCAAATGTACATCTACTAAATTTTTTTTTTTTTAATGAGTTGTATTTAGGCTATGAAACAGAATTCACCAGTAACTTTACTGTTATGCTGGTATCCTTGAGATACCATAATCAGCTGAAGGATTTACAGCAGATTTTCTGCACAGAACAAATAATTGGGGTATCTTAGCATCATAGAATCAGCCAACCACAAAACCCTTGGTTTTGATCCTAAATTGCATAGGGATCTGTACAGATTGTCCATGTAAAGGTCAAAATATCAAGAAAGGCTCACCCTCTTTAGTCAGTGGACCTAGAAAGGTAGCCACTGGTGTCAATAGATGCTGGTCCGTGCCACGCTAACTTTCTGCCATCCTCACTATGTTGTGTGACCAGGGCCAGAAATATCACTCTTATTAGCATTCCTGTGTGTCACCATATTACAGAGCGGGCCACATCGCAATAGAAAATAGAACTGATCTCCGGGACAGAGCTGGGCGTATAACTGATTTTTTTTGTTTGTTTGTTTTTATTGGCAGTTCTGAAAAATCAACACACTCAGGTTTCGGTCAAATGAAAACTTTGTTTGACCCGAAAGGAAACATTTTGTTTCTGTTTGTGGGAAGTTTTGTAATGTAAAAGTAAAGGAGGGATTTGGACTTGGCATTCCCATGTTTCGGGAGAGTGCCCTTACCACTGTGCTATAGGCTCATCTAGCATGGGTCTGTGGCAAAGCTGCTACTCCAGTACATCTCCTCCTACCTAGCTGTGGCACCTTGTACTTCAGTTTTCCCCCTACTGTCCTTCAGCCTATTCAAGCTGTAGAAGTCTCCTAGCCCTCGGCCAAACTACTTCATAGAGTCCTGCCCCTTCCAGGGCCCCACAGGGGTCCAGCCCAGGCCTGTGCATCTACACAGCAATTCTAGTCCTGCAACCCAAGCCTGATTCAACTGGTATGTCTACACAGGGATTAAAAGCCCCGTGGCACAGCTGTGGCTAGCCTGGGTCAGTGAGCTTCAGGTGCAGGACTAAAAACTGTTGTGTAGATGTTCAGGCTTGGGCTGGACCCTGAGCTATGGGACCCTGTGAAGATAAGAGGATCCTAGAGCTTGGGCTCCAGCCCAAGCCTGAACGTCTACGCAGCAATTTTTAGTCCCGCAGCCTGAGCTCCGTGAGCCTGAGTCAGCTGACCTGGACCAGCCGCGGGTTTTTGTATCCCGTTAACGAAGTCCAGGAGAAATACTCAAAACGATGGAATATTCAGCCCACTTGGGCTCAGCAGGCCACCTCTTCCTGCAGGCATGCCTTAGCCACTGTAACTTGTCCCTACGCCTAGTCCCATGCTCCTGTGCCCCCAGAGGCTAGCAGGCTCTTCCCTTTTTTCAGGGGTTCAAGCAGGCTTTCACTCTTCAGGGTTCCAGCTCACCCTGGGGGTAGCCTGTATACTCTTTTTCCCGCTCTGCTTCCCAGCCTCCTTTCAGGCTCTTTGCCAGAAAATAGGCACTTCCCCCTCCTCTCCTCTGGTTATCCCCCCTCCAGCTGGACTCACCCAGCTCTTTATGAGAATCCCCTGGTGGGTCCAATAAATAGGTTGAGCCACCTGTTCTCCAGTCAACCTGATCTGTCACAGGCTGGACCATTAAGGGCCAGCCAGCCTGTGTTGGTGTCACTCTCAGGCTAGGTCTACACTACAGGGGCGGGGGTCGACCTAAGATACGCAACTTCAGCTACGTGAATAGCGTAGCTGAAGTTGCGTATTTTAGGTCGACTTACCTGGCGGTGAGGACGGAGGCGAGTCAACCGCTGCCACTCCGCCGTTGACTCCACTTCCGCCTCTTGCCACGGTGCATTTCCGGAGTCGATGGCAGAGCGATCAGGGATTGATTTTATCGCGTCTTTACTAGACGCGATAAGTCGATCACCAATAGATCGATTGCTACCCGCCAATCCGGCGGGTAGTGAAGACGTGCCCTTAGTCTCTCTTGTTGAAGCAGTTCCCTTTGGTATAAAGGACTTGAATAGTCACTGAGCCAGAAAACGTGAGTGACCCTTAGGCTGGAAGTTAGGGTTCTCATCTGGGAGGTGGGAGACCTGCTCCACATCAGACAGAGCAGGGAATTGAACCAAGGTCTCGTACATCCCTGGTGAGTGCCCTAATGCCTGGGCTAAACGTTATTGTTGGTTTTTTGCTCACTGGAGCAGCCAGAGGAAGCTCTTCATCTCTATGCCAAAAATGTAACTGAGAGCAAAACCATGGAGTACACTCACAATGCAGGGTTGGAAGGTTCCACCTGTTGATGATGGGGTGTAACCTCCAAACTTCTCTAGCTTTGGACATAATTGTCCAGTCCTGCACTAGGGACTTTAGGTCCAAAAGTAAAATATTGCATGATGGTATGTTTAAAAAATAAAACGCACAGTAGATTCCTTGTGTAGACAACTCAAGTTTCATTTAGACTATGTTAATTTTAAAAATAACTGAATTACATGGGATCATTTCAAACTTCCTGAAATCTTTAGATTCATTTGAACCAGGAGATAAAATGATATTCCTTCTTTCCACTAGGGTCTAAGATTGAAAATGATGATTCCTTGATTCATAGAATTAGTGCTTTAATGACATGACAGATGGTTTTCAACACACAATGGCAAAGGCAAACTGTCACACTGAAGAGCTGCTGGAAGACCAGAATAAGATTTCTAATATTTTCATATTTCTGTTTCAATTATGGCATTGACAGTAATTTGTAGGGTCAAACTCAAAGTTCTGCCCTTCATCTTAAAAAGTGCTAATTTCATAAGCCAGAAGGGGCCATTATTATGATCATCTAGTCTGACCTTTTGCATCACACAAGCTGTAGAATTTCACCAAGTAGTTCCTGCACCATACCCAGAACTTTTAGCAGGGCTGAAATCATGAAGGTCAGGTATAATCACAGAATCTGTCACCAACTCATAGCCTTAGTTATATCCATAGTACACTTGACAAACCAGGAAAATTAATTTAGTAGCAGCATTCTATATGTATTTAAGGGGGAAAGTTGTAAACATCAAGGCCAGAGAGAAGGTTGCAAGCCTCAAGCGGGGAGAGAATTAGGGCCTGAACAAGACTTCAGTGACCAGGAGTAGAAAGGAAAAGTCAGGTCCTGGGGATGTAGATATAGGTAGGTGTCAACCAAATTTGCAGCTGTGAAAATTGCATCACAAACCGTGAAATCTGGTCTTTTGTGTACTTTTATACTATAGGGTAAAAGTACACCGTGTGTCTCAAACTGTGGAATCCAACCCAAAAGGGGATCACAAGCCCACTGTGTAAGGGGGGGTCACAGGATTCCTACCCCTACCTCTGAGCTACCCTCACAGCTGAGCGGCCAGCAGCCACCAGCCTTCACAGCCAGGCAGAGGGCCAGCAGCCGCCGCTCTCAGCTGTGCCTTCAGAGCTGGGCCGCTGGAGAGCAGCAGCCACAGGCCGGCTGCCCAGCTCCAAAGGTGGCATTGCCACCAGCAGCACCACGTAAGCAAGGGTGGCACGGTATGGTATTGCCATCCCTACTTCTGCACTGCTGCTGCTGGCAGCTGCACTGTCCCCAGGATCTGGGCACCCGGCCAGCCGTCGCCACTCTCCAGCTGTTATAAAGGAGGTACCACCACCTCCCCCTATTTTATGAAAGGTGCCTAAGACACCTTCTCCCCCCCCCTCTTCCCCCCCCCCCCCCAAAAAAAAAATTTTTTTGGCTGAAACTATTCAGCAAATTTGTGTCATATTTGTAAATTGTTTCAGCTCAACCAAAACTGCATTTTTTTGCTGAATAAACTATTCTTCTGAAAAATTTCACCCAGCCCTTCTCATTGGCCATTTCCTTGTCCTATTTATGATCTCCCAGACCTTCTCCACACACCTTACCATCTGTGATTGTGTAACATCCTTGTGGGAACTGCATTAGGTGTTTAACAGAGAAGTAACATTAGGAAAATATTTATTTCTAGCTGCTGGTAATCGGAGAGCCAGTGCCATGTGAACTACCATTTCTCTGTGGGCCTTCAGCAAATGCTCAGTGGGCCACAGATTGAAGGCTGAGAGCGTGAGCCAAACATCCCTAAGTGCTTGAGGCTAGCAGTTGCTCTTTAAAAACAAAAACAAAAAACAGAGAAAAAAATTGGGGGGGAGGGGGAACTGCTTAGTTGCGGTGGATATTAGTGTTGTGGAGAAAGCTGGAGAGCCACTGACATTTGTACTGGTTAGAAGTAGTCTGGGCTGGATTTTATTTACATATATGCACCATTTATGTCTTGCCTAGATGAAGGAATTATCAAAGATCGGATTTAAATTAAATGGCAAGGTAAAAACGCAAGAAAACATACAAAATTAAATCACTGTTTTTTTTCCCTTCAGTCTTAATCACTTTGTGGTTGAAGATTCTTGTGTCTCCAAATTGGCAAATGAACGTTTATCACCCTCAGGAGCTCCTCTCTGCACTGATTTGTTCATCCAGCAGCAGGGGGAGTTGTGTGATCAGTCCAGGCACTCTCTCACCTATACTCCATTGGCCAAAGGCTTTACCAGCTACTGTAAAATCTGCCCCAGCTCAGGCCTCGTTAATTAGTAGCAAAATGGGTCTTCATTAATAAGCTGCCCAATTGTGTTCTATATTCACTTCAGTGTTTTGGTAATTACTGCATGCTAGGGCTTGCTCCAGGGTGATGTGTCTTTCATATAAAGATAATGAAAAGAGTTGTTAAACTGATGCAGCTTCAATTTATGTTATCTGAGGAAAACAGTAAAGTTTCCAAAACAAGACTTAAACCTGAGCTCCTCAGTAATTAACAGCCAGTTACTACATGGAAAAATAGTCATTACATTTTTAAAAGGTATAAAGATTTTTCTTCTTCACTGTTTAAGCTAAGGAGTGAGGGATACAATTCAGCGTTGTGATATACTATCCCAACTAATGTGGCGAACCTTAATCCCACATAGTATCACTTCTTACTGAATCTCCATATGTTCATTTAAAAAAAAAGTTCTACATTTATGTACTGAGTTTAATTTGTTCTGGTCAAACTTGTGCTAGTTATTAAAGTGCATATTGAATTGGGACTGGGGCTTGAAATATACAGGATGCAGTTCCTGAATCTGCGTCTACTGCTTTGCTTCCCCTGTAACTCCTGTCTCCACACTTGCATATGAAAGCCCCGAGCCCCCTGGACTTTGGCTGCTGGTGGGAATGGGGAAGGGAATTGTCTTGACAATTCAAGCCTTTCTTTTTGCTACCTTGCTTAGTAGATGTGTGAAGATTATTTCCATAGATTACGTTCTGAGCAAGAGCTCAGTAGATTCCCTGCAAATCATTTATTTTGCTCAAAAACATTACAAGTGTCTGAGTGATATGCACAATGGTACATACAATCCAAACCATATAAATTTTAAAATAAGCACAAAGGGTTGTTTTAATAGAAAATCCATTTCCCACACTAGGTTACTTTAACAGGCATTAGTTTGCAATAATAAAGCGTCCTAGTTTACAATGGATGTGGCATTCTGAAAGACTCTGCTTATTCTGCAGGCTTGGCATCACCTACTGCCATAACTCCAGTGGCATCCCCTTTCTGTAACAGGCTGAAGTCTACCACTCCAGTTTCAAAGCCTCTGGAAGGTAGGTAATCAAAAATAGCTGAAACTTATGATGAAGCTTTTATACGTGCTTTAATCACACTGTAACTATTTTTAATATTTTCATTTTGCTTAGAAATAGAAGCCAGGCCTGATATGCAATTAGAATCAGACATGAAGCTAGACAAGCTGGAAACATTCTTGGGAAGGCTGAATAACAAAGGTATGTAAGAGTAATTTAAGAATGTAATAGACTCTCTACCTGATTTTTCAAATCAGTTAATGTATTTTAGTTACAGTACCTGGTAGCAGAACTTTGTGTACTTGTATTGTTCATTTCACCAAGACCATAGCAAAGGTTGTACACTTTTTTCATGATTCGGTCTTTGCAAAATTTTGTTAGTCACCACCTTCTATTTGTTTTGTAGACAACAAAGTCTTTTTTAAAATAGTAATTCTTTTTTTGTACTGTCTCATCCCCACACACACACCCCACATCTTTTCCCATTACATTCTTGCTTCTAGTTAGTGCTTAATTTGTAATGAAAGACATGCCAGGGCTCAAGCGATTTTTTTACATTCATAACTGATACAATAAGCCCAGAGGTGCCGGGGCTATGAATTGCCAAGTTTAGAGGTGCCAAGGCTCAGCCCTGGCAAACCCTGGCACAAATTTTAGAACTGCTTCTAGCAAATTATCCAGATAACATTATAAAATCGTATCACCACTTCGGACTTTGCATAAGAACCTATCATTACTTATGATAATCTGGCTTCCAATGCTGGTTCATTGTTTTAATCTTACTAATACCAAACCAGTGCATTGGTCATCTTCCCCACCCTCTTCACTGAAGTAATTTTTAAAAATCTTTTTATAGTGTCTTTTTATAAAAAGAAGAACAGGAGTACTTGTGGCACCTTAGAGACTAACAAATTTATTAGAGCATAAGCTTTCGTGGACTACAGCCCACTTCTTCAGATGCATATAGAATGGAACATAGCTCTAATAAATTTGTTAGTCTCTAAGGTGCCACAAGTACTCCTGTTCTTCTTTTTGCGGATACAGACTAACACGGCTGCTACTCTGAAACCTGTCTTTTTATAATTCACTTTATAACTTGGTGTCTTTGATTATAAACTAAGTTGTCGCACATCTAGACATTTCAAGTTTTCCCATCTTTGTTTTGGGACCAAGACCTTATTCTCATATTTGGCATTTTGTCAAGCATGTCAGAAATAAATAAGAGTGATTACTGTTCACTGGAGGAGGTTAAAATGAGCAATTTAATGTGATGAGGCACTAAAATAAGATCTGGATTGTGCCACTCTTATTAACCCTGAGTAGTGTCTTTCCCTGATACATTACTTGAGGTGAGGATGGCAGAATTTGGCCTTCATTCTTTAGTGTAGGAAATCCATGCTACTGAGCAACACAGGCCCTGCACGTATCACCGTTGTGTCAGCTATCTCATCTTAGGCTAGCTTTTACATTTCATCTCTGTTTAAAAAAAAAAAATGCACAGAAAAACAAAAGACTGCCACACACAACTTTAAGGTCAGAAACCCAGCATAGTATTTAAGAGAATCTTTCTTTTATCTGTATCTGCAGTTGGTGGGATGCAAGAAACCGTGCTAACGGTCACAGGAAAATCGGTGAAAGAGGTGATGAAGCTGGACGATGATGAAACCTTTTCCAAATTTTACCGTCACATGGATTGCCCAACTTCCACAGTGCCTTTGGAGCTTGATGAGGACTTTGATGCCATCTTTGATCCTTATGCACCAAAGTGAGCTCCTTCTCTTTCGCTGTTCTGAATGAATAAATATACATTTTTCCATGATGTTTTACAAATGGCCGTTGGTCTCCCCTTTTTACCGGTCCCCTCCCCTCTCGTCTTTACCCCAATAGGAGAAACCTTCCAACTTAACCTTCCAAGCTAAATATGAGTCAACAGTGTGATGCTGTTGCAAAAAAAGCAAACATGATTCTGGGATGCATTAACAGGTGTGTTGTGAGCAAGACACGAGAAGTCATTCTTCCGCTCTACTCTGCTCTGGTTAGGCCTCAGCTGGAGTATTGTGTCCAGTTCTGGGCGCCGCATTTTAAAAAAGATGTGGAGAAATTGGAAAGGGTCCAGAGAAGAGCAACAAGAATGATTAAAGGTCTTGAGAACATGACCTATGAACGAAGGCTGAAAGAACTGGGTTTGTTTAGTTTGGAAAAGAGAAGACTGAGAGGGGACATGATAGCAGTTTTCAGGTATCTAAAAGGGTGTCATAAGGAGGAGGGAGAGAACTTGTTCACCTTAGCCTCTAAGGATAGAACCAGAAACAATGGGTTTAAACTGCAGCAAGGGAGGTCTAGGTTGGACATTAGGAAAAAGTTCCTAACTGTCAGGGTGGTTAAACACTGGAACAAATTGCCTAGGGAGGTTGTGGAATCTCCGTCTCTGGAGATATTTAAGAGTAGGTTAGATAAATGTCTATTAGGGATGGTCTAGGCAGTATTTGGTCCTGCCATGCGGGCAGGGGACTGGACTCGATGACCTCTCGAGGTCCCTTCCAGTCCTATAATCTATGAATCTATGAATTAACCAAATCTTTGCCCAGAGTTGGCTAACTTTAATCACAGATATGCAGAGCTGGCCAAAATGTTCAGTTGTAGAAATTTTTTTTTAGATGTCTCTTAACAGTGGCCATATCCAATTCTTCTCTGGATTTCTGGAATACCCTTACGCATGCATCAGTGAGCTGACTTTAGCTTTAAATATCATCCCAGTACAGAGCAAGTCTGTAATCATTAGTGGCTTTTGACTAAGACCAATTATGTCATCTGAAGATTATAAAACTTTCATTTGCTGCTTAGGTTAACTTCTTCTGTAGCAGAGCACAAACGTGCCGTGAGACCTATGCGCAGAGCTCAGGCTTCAAGGAACCCCCTGAAATTGCTGGCTGCACGAGAGGACATTCTTCATGAATACACCGAACAAAGATTAAATATTGCCTTCATGGAGTCAAAGCGAATGAAAGTAGAAAAAAGTAAGTCAATTTCATGGCTCTTATGTGCCAGTATCTTTCTAGTAGTGAAGGGCTAAAAAAAATCTACGCATAACACTCTCTGAGAGGTTTTCAGTTAGAAGGCTGAACATCGGTAAAATATTGAACCCCAGTGGAACAAGAAGGAAGTGGGGGAACCTTGAGGGAAGGTTACCGACTTCAGTACTCTGATACCAACTTTTCCAGTCTCTTCAACAAGTGAAGAGAGAACAACACTGAGTTTTTGAGAGATTGGGTCGAGTTGGGAGGAGAGGGGCTGAACATGCCACTAGCAGCTAAGGAGCAGATAAAATGCATGTTTAGTATGATGACAAATTATTCTGTTGGGAAAAGAGAGCAAGTCTAGTTTGTCAGAAATAGACCAACTTTTATTCTTGTAAATTTCCCTCAATCTCATGGCCATAATTATCCCTCAAGAATTCAAAAGTGACCTCGTAACTCCAAACCATTCGCTTCCTTACAGAAGGAACTTGCAGTGAAGTGCATTAGTGACATTGTGTTCTCATGATAACCACAGTATTAACAAGTCATAGTAGTGTAATGTTTCTTCAAAGTTTTTGGCAAACTATCATTACAGTGCATTGGTTAAGAGTTTCCCTTTGCCACTGCAGTGAAGAGAACTAATCTTTATGTTGCCTATATCGATTAAAACAAATTCTGTGTAGTATTGTACTTTGCAGTGTTATACTAAACAATCTGTTCCACCTTGTATTTAGCTGTGACACTGAGTACCTTTCCCAGACCTGAAGAATAGCTCTGTGTACTCAGATGCTTGTCTCTTTCACCAACAGAAGTTGGTCCAATGAAAGATCTTAGCTCACCCACCTTATCTCTCTAGTATTGTGATGTAATGTAAAGAGAAGCATTAATCTGAATTATAAACTTCTGAAATCATTTGTTTTGGTTGAGAAATAGGCGCTAATGGTGAAGAATTGAGATTCTTTTAGAACTTTATAATAAGCTGACTCTGAGACTTTGGAGTGTGTAAATGCCTGTTGTATCACAGTGGCTGAGATAAATTTGAGGGGAATTGCAACTAATTAGTCTTGGCTTCTCTCTCAGCATTGTTAATCATTTACATTTGCATCACAAATGTACACTGCACTTCCCAAAATATTGAGTAAGATATTTCTTAAGTTGGAATTTCTGAAAATAAAATATGTTTGGTAAACTGATCGTTGACAGTTTACTATGGGATGATATCTAGAAACTTGCCTAATGATTAAGACGAGCAGAGTCTTTGGACTAGCTGTTAAATTTAAATTCAACCTGTTTTTTGTTGTCTTTTTCAGTGGCAACAACAAAAAAAGCTGAAAATGAGCCATGCAAGAAAAAAATCTAATAAAATATAGAAACGAAACATAATGTGTTTTTTTTGTTTTTGTTTTTTGCTTTTTGTGTCTCCTGTTTGGTTTTTTGTTTTGTTTTGTGTGTGTAAGTGTCTACAAACTCAAATTTCTCAGAAGTAGCACTTGCTGGTTTAGCAAGCAAAGAAAACTTCAGCAGCGTCAGTTTACGAAGTGTCAATCTAACTGAACAAAACTCCAACAACAGTGCTGTGCCATACAAGAAACTGATGCTGTTGCAAATTAAAGGTATGCAAGAAGGTTTTATATTATCAATATTTTTAAATGGAGATATCCCATCTCCTAGAACTGGAAGGGACCTTGAAAGGTCATAGAGTCCAGCCCCCCGCCTTCACTAGCAGGACCAAGTACTGATTTTACCCCAGATCCCCAAGTGGCCCCCTCAAGGATTGAACTCACAACCCTGGGTTTAGCAGGCCAATGCTCAAACCACTGAGCTATCCCTCCCCCCAAATATGTATTCATTATGGTAACGTCCAAAAGGTCCTCTAGAAATTGGAGCCCCACTATATTGACAAAGAACACCCTGCCCTGGAAAGTTTACAACCTAAAAGATTCAAGAACAAGGTAAGGTTATGAGTCATGGATATAACATGCCACGTAAATGAACATGGTGATGACTGGCACGGCTTTGGTAAGAAAAGAGGAGAGGATAAACTTCAGGATTTCTGTTTTTCTGTTCTGTGGGGTTTTATTTAAATTTTTGCTTTATCTTCCTAATATTCGCCTCTATTCTGGTACCCATTACTACCCACTTTCCACTTGCAGTAAGAATACCATAATGCCATTTCAATTCGTGCAACACATTGTTACTGAGCCTAATCTCTGCTAAATACTACTTGTTTGGCAAGTCAGAATCTTTAAATCATATGATTGTCTAGTAAGGCAATAAAGTAGTTTCACAAATGGAAAAGGCTATGGATTTTGGCTGCTTTTTATGCCATTTATTATTATTCTTTTTTTCTCCAGTGGAGTTTAAAATTGTCAAGGCAGGAATAAGTGGCAATATAGAAATATCAGTTAATAGAAGAAAACAAATTGTTTTCCCCAAGTATGAACCCTGTGTTGTTCTTTATTCATTCTTCTAATGAAAGACTTTGGGGAATGGATTATTAGTGCAATGGGATCAAGTTTGTCTTTCATTCAAAATAATTAGGTCTTCAAAGATTGATGGCAGTATTTTTAGGAATATAATTATCCTGGTTTTATATTTTAGGAAGAAGACATGTTCAAACAAGATTAGTTGAACCAAGGGCTTCATCACTGAACAGTGGTGACTGCTTCCTGTTGTTAACTCCACATTACTGTTTCCTTTGGGTAGGAGAGTTTGCAAACGTCATAGAAAAAGCTAAGGTTAGTCCACTAAAATGAGATCTCACAGGCCATTTCTTCCTTTCACATAATCACGTTTGATGCCAATTATCTGAATAGTCCAGTGCTGGAATATGTGCACAGTAGCATATCATTGATAATCAGTGGGAGGCAAATATGTCTTATTCCCCTAACCTCTGCATTTATTGGAAGCTGACGTGGGACATGCAAGTTGCAAAACCACAATAGGAAATCCTCAGGAAAGGGATTTGTATTCAAACAGAAAAATAGTATGAATTGCAGGATGTCCTTTCTGTTTCTGCATTCATTAGGATCAGTTCTCATTGGAATTACAAATAAAAGCACTGGTGTAGTTGTCATTTTTCTCTAGCTTCTTGGTGTTTAATAAAAGAGAAGTAATGACCATTACCACTGTTACCAACCGTGCTGTCCCCTTTCTCACTCCTGCACTTTCCCTCGACTGAACGTGCACAAATGACTTAACCGATCCTATTCAGATAATTATGTTAATCTCTTAGGCATCAGAACTTGCAACTTTAATTCAGACAAAGAGGGAACTCGGCTGTAGAGCTTCTTATGTACAGACCATAGAAGAAGGGATAAATACCCATACTCATGCTGCCAAAGACTTCTGGAAACTCCTCGGTGGCCAGACAAGTTACCAGTGTAAGAGATTTTATATTTTCACCATTTCAGCCCCTGATGTTTTATCATCGTAAAATAGCTGAATTGACTGTTCCAATGTAGAGAAATTTAATATTAGAACATTGAGTATTTATGATTTTTTTTTCTCTTCAAGCTGCTGGAAACCCCGAGGAAGATGAAATGTACGAAGCTGCAATAATAGAAACAAATTGCATCTATCGTTTAGTAGATGATAAACTTATTCCTGATGATGACTACTGGGGGAAAATGCCAAGATGTACTCTGCTACAATCCAAAGAGGTACAGTAAGTTACATTTAGGAGTTTGAATTTGGAACACTTAACACTTCCTCTGGAAGATACTGATGGTCTGATTTTCAGTAAGTTTGTAGGCACACAATTGCAAATACACATCTGCACACTTACTGAAAATCAGGTCCTTTGTACTTCTGACACTTTAAACCCTTCGCTGCCAGAGACTGACCATCTACAGAGCCCTTGGTGCCAAGAAAGTAAAGAAAAATTAGAATGTATTATCTCAACACTGACAACTTTTAAAGACTTCCAACCCTTTTTGTCCATGGTGGGTTCTTTTGCTTCCAGTCCATCCAAGTCTAAACCAGATGGTCCTAACTTTTTTTTCATCTCCCCTTCCCAAAACTCTTTTCCACCCTCAGTAAATTCTCACTGCAGCCACATCATCCAACCAGGAGGAATTGAAAGTAGTTTCTTAGAACAAGTCAGTATTGCTTTGTGATCAGTGAGAGCTTTCAGTTCTCCCATGAACTCCCTCCCTCGTAAGCAAATTCCTCTGTAGCATTCCTAGTACAGTAACTCCTCACTTAATGTTGTAGTTATGTTCCTGAAAAATGCAACTTTAAGTGAAACAATGTTAAACAAATCCAATTTTCCCATAAGATTTAATGTAAATGTGGGGGGTTAGGTTCCAAGAAAAAAATTTGGGGCAGACAAAAGGCATTATATATTGTACAGTACTGTACTGTACTGTGGTTGGGAAGTGCCCCAGGCTTACCCCACACAGGCACAGCCCGCTGCAGGCAAGGATGCTAGGAAGCACCTTTGCAGCGGCAGCTTCCCTGGAGAACAGGCGCTGCCTTTGCTGGGGGATGCTCCAGGCCTGCCTCTTCCTGTTCCCGCTCCATTCCAGGTCCACCCCTTCCCACCCCCACTCCACCTCCTCTCCAGAGCACAACGCGTCCCTGCTCCTCTTTTCCCCCTCCCCCCCAAGTCCTAAGCGCTGGGGGGGGAGGAAGGCGGAGAAGAGGAACTTGTGCAATGCTCCCTTGTAAAGTCACTGCTCTTCCACAGAAGTGAGGAGTTACTGTACTTGCTTACCAAATATGCAAGTAATCAGGCCCATAAGTCAAACCCAAATGCTATGCTGTGGCTGCTATTTCATTGTCGGCTCCTTTTGTCACATAGGACATTTGTAAGTATTTGTTTCGCTACATTAATTATATCACAACCTGGCCATTGTTATACTAAAGAGTTTTTGGTATAACTGAGCATATTTTCCCTGCAGTTAAATTACTACTGTAATTATTTCTAGGTTCTGGTTTTTGATTTCGGCAGCGAAGTATATGTGTGGCATGGGAAAGAAGTCACATTAGCACAGAGAAAAGTAGCATTCCAGCTGGCCAAACATTTGTGGAATGGAACATTTGACTACGCCAATTGTGACATAAATCCTCTAGACCCTGGAGAGTGCAATCCCCTTATACCAAGGTACCAAACTTGCAGCTGTTCTAGTACTTTTGCTCTCTTATTGATACACTGGGGATATACATTATTGGGAGTTAATGCAACTGAATTCCCTTAGACTGGGTCAGTGTGTAAATGCCAGCTGCCATTTTTCTTTGTGGAAACAATGGCTTTTAGTTGCCATGAGCCAGCATGATATAACATGTAAAGTTGTGCCAGCTGGGGAGCTGTGTATTGGCAAATAAACATTCGGGGAGGCGAAATCTTTCAGGCTGCCTTTGTACATCATAAAGAAGAAGGTACACAGCCGTTTGCTTTCCCTTGCTGGTCACCTTTAAAATCCTACATCAAGTCACTGGCAAATGTTTGATATCTGAATAGTTTCAAACTTTATAATTTGCAAACTAGAGTAAAGACTTGGAAACCTGTATTGAACTTGAGTTTTCTCAGGGATGTTTAAACCATTTGATTTCTTGCATATATGTTACAGTATGTAATTTAATCCACCTTTTTGTTTTTTTCTAATACAGAAAAGGACAAGGGCGTCCTGACTGGGCTATCTTTGGCAGACTCACAGAACATAATGAGACCATATTGTTCAAAGAAAAATTTCTTGATTGGACAGAATTGAAGAAACACAATGAGAAGAACTCGAGTGAATCTCTTCACCAGAAGGTAGAGCAAATAAACTTACTGAGTATTTTCAATACTTGATTTGTGTGTCTGTAATGGGAAGACAATTTTGAATTCAAAACATATAAATGACTGATAATCATCAGCAGAGATGTAAGTTTTGTACTCAGTGGTCTAAACTGCTTCCTTGATCAGTCTGTTTTTAAAATGTCAACCAGAACAATATCATTGATGGTAAACCCACATACATGCTCTTAATCAACTAATGTTTGGGGGGTTGATCAATGCTTCAAAACTGGCTTTAGTACAAAAGGAAAACAGTACCACTGTGTCACAAAGTATCGCATACATTTGCTCTTTGTATGTTTATCATTAAATCATTGGGTAAGAAGAAAAAAATCTAAACGTAGACCAAAAAGAACCAACCTGTTACATGTCTTATCACAGGAAGACTCCAGGTCTGACTTTAAACCATATGATGTCATGCTAATGGTACCGGTGCCCCAAACTACGGTTGGCACAGTCTTGGATGGAATAAATATTGGCCGTGGCTATGGATTTATTGAAGGAGAAGATGGGAGGCAGTTTGAAATTATCACTGCCTCCGTGGATGTCTGGCACATCCTGGAATTTGATTACAGTAGGCTGCCTAAACAAAGCATTGGACAGTTCCATGAGGGAGACACGTATGTGGTTAAATGGAAGTACATGGTGAGCACTGCAGGTTAGTGAACAACTGAATTTCTTCATGCTAGATACTGATGTCTGTGGCTAAAACAGCTAATGTTATAGCAAAATCCAGAGCTAAATTTCTTTGCATGTGATGCACCCCACTAGGCAAACAAGACAGGAATTCACTTACAGCATGTGGCCATTAAACGAACTTTGCAAGCAAGATATGAAGTAGAATTCCTGGTAAAACCATTGCTGTTTTTCCTCTTCCTCACACCAAAATGTAATCTGTGCCATCACACAGCAGTTTGCCATGTATTAGCTTACTTGCATCCAAATTGCAGTCGCATAGTTTTGGTTTGCAAAATGGCTTGAGTGATGATATCAAGAGTAATTGTAATCTTCTTTAACGTAGAACTGAATCAGGTAGGGAGCTCGACTAGTGGCAGTGCTCTGAACTGACTTGCAAGAGATGTAGGTTTAGTTCCAGGTGAAGCCTTTTCCAGGTAGTGGAGAGAGGAACCAAGGGGGAAGCAAAAGTCTGTGCTAGACTGTGAAGCCGAAATGCCAGGAGGGAAGGAATCTCTTTGTGCTGGCTCTCCAAACACTCATCAATGCATTTCAGCCTTGATTTGAAAATTCTTAACTGTGCTCCAATTAAAAGACTGATTGATTAGGCAGATCTCTAGCAAACAACCAACTCAGGGTGATCTTTGTTTAGGTAGGGGACTGGTAGGGCTGTGCCTCACTCCATGCTTTCAAAATGGGGAATGAACTCCAGAACAGGAGATGGCCCATTGGTAAATAAAGTACGAACAGCCCCACAAATGAAAAGTGTGTTCCAAGGGGGCAAGCCCTAATCAGCCACAGCACAAATATGGCTTCGCTCTTAAAAGTAGTGAGAAAATGCAGATTAATGTGTGATTGTGGAGTCAAGATACTAGAGAATCCAATTAGAGGACAAAAGGGTGTGAAATTTGAATCTGAGAGTAGCTGTAGATGAAGTAAACCCAGACATGTATGCTTTGTTGCAGAAACTTTTGAATAGAAAACTATCTGACTTAAACATGAAACCATGAACTGATTCCATATGTAAACAAAACAAGAGAAAACCAACTTCTCACTCCTTGAAGAATTTGGGGTTGTTGTTTTTTTCCTTACACTTTGCAAATAGTTTGAAAGTACAAATCTGCTCGGTTGGGCTGGTTTTGTCAAAGGAGGCACCGCCTTTCACTGTTTTGAAGGGTTTAGGAGGAGACTGAGGCCAAGATTTTCAAGTAACTAGTGATTTTGGGTGCCCAATTTGAGATGACTTTAGAGGGCCTGGATTTTCAGAGTGATTGTTCAGCACTTCTGAATGTCTGGTAGGTGTCAAAATAGATTTAGGAGACTAACTTTAAACAGTTTTTGAAAATCTTGTCCTAATTGTGTCACAGGTTATTCAGAGTGTTCTTTAACTAAAGTAAAGCTTTCCATCAAGGGTTTTAATGTAGAACTTGTCTTTCTTCACACATGCTTTTGATTACTAATTGTAGTATTGAGATAATGAATAAAGGTCTTTCTAAAAAAAAATATTCTTGGCTCCGAGTCCTCTGCTCAGACTAACATGGAGCATTTAGTTAATTGGAAAATGAAACTTTTACAAGTAATCATGAGACTCTTTTCATTAAAGTAAGTTATTAACTTAGTGTTCTCTGATTGTCATAACTTGGAATCCTCTTGCATTTTCCTTTTTTAATATAATTATACCAAGAAGAATGTTCGTGTTCTGCCTGTAGCTGCCTCAACTGCTGCTGTTTCTAATATCGTTCAGCAGCCAGCTAATCTCTTGCTGCCAAAGAACAGTGTATTATGGAAAATGAGACGCTGTGCTTTTTTTGTTGTTTGGTAACATGACTGGCTACACCATTCCACGTTGTCTGATTCTCTCAAGTGATGTTAATTATATTACATGATCCTTCTTCTGGTTTGGAGGCCTTTGGCCAGTCAGTGGAGTCTGTGCGTGCGGCTTTACATCCACCAGATGATGTCCCTGTGAAGGATTGGCACATGCATCTTGCACTGCTTGACTTAATGTTTCTCAGATTGTGCGGGTAGTCAGTGCTGCACTGGATTTCACATTACTGAGCTGGCTGGCTGTGCACTCCACAACGCTAGCAATAGCTTTTTTCCTTCAACGTGAGCCATTTGTTTTGCAGTTGGAAGCAGACAAAAGGGAGAACAGCAAGGAAGGGCTGTTGGAAAAGAGAAGTGTGTGTACTTCTTTTGGCAAGGCAGGCACTCCACAGTGAGCGAGAAGGGCACATCAGCACTGATGACTGTGGAGCTTGATGAAGAGAGAGGAGCACAGGTGAGCTGCCGACGTATCCACTCTGTAGAAACTGCTATGGGAAATCGGTAGTAAAAAATTCTAATACTTTCCAAATGCCCACGTTTGGTGAGTAAATGTGGTGGTGGGATTTGGGGATCATTTTTTTTTTTTTTGCTCCCTTCTAATGCAGAAGTCGTACCTATTGCCACTACATATACATATACAGCCCCCCCAAAGTCCCCTTTGGCCTTGCAGAACAACATTCCAGCATTGTAAAAAATTTGCTTCTTTGTGGATTATGTAATTCCAAGATCTGCCTTCTGGGAAGTCTGAGGAAGAATGTTCCTTCTCTCCTTCCCCCTGCTGTAGGAAAAGGCATGACTTGTAGATACATCCCCTGCCTTCAGATTCAGAATCCAATTAAGGAATTCATATTCTGTCACACTACAAGTATCCGAAGAGCTCCAGCCATTCTGCTAAGCCCCATAAGAAGCATTTTCTGCCAGGCCAAGACATAAAATTGAATTGTATTTGCAAAGTATTGTAATGACATAGCTTGGGGAGCAGGCATGGGGTGAAGGGAGCAAAGGACATGATCTCATTTGACACCTCCCATACCAAATTCTGTGCAAGTGATTGTAAACCAGTCTGTCCTATCCGTTTAATAAGCAGCAATGTCAGTTCAATAATGACAAAACTTTTTAAGGCTTCATAGAAGCCAGCATTTTAAGCAAAATTAAAGCATATTTGTACAGACGCTTCCTGACTTACGCAAGCATTCTGTTCTGGAATGCCTTGCGTAACTCGAATTTTCCATAAGTCGGAAACGTATACCTGACCATTACGCAACCCCACCCCCCCAAAAAAACCTCCTATTTCTAGCTTACGGAACTTTTTCCTATATGCAGATTTGCGTAAGTCAGGTTTGCGTAACCCAGGGGGCGTCTGTATATGATTTTTACGATCTTCATAGGGCTGCCATATAACTATTGTCTCAAAATGTCTCAGTTCTTTGAGAAGATGACTCCTGCCATTAATGGACTCCAATGCTGTTTGAAAATAAACCAATTTAAATTACAATATAGTCAGTGCTAATTATCCTCTGAAATTTAAGATTGCTGAACACTGCAACATGGATATAGGTTCCTCTTAGTTATGCAGTTCCTAACCAGAACAACATGTATGAGTCCCACTGAATGTTGATGTATTTGGCAGCTCAAACAATAGTCAGCGTTTTAACATATTAGAAAAACCACCCTTGTGGGTGGCCAGGACTATACTATTTTTAATACTCTGCCAAGAGGCAGTTTTTCCTCAATCTTTAAATTCATTTACTGTGGTTTCGGTATTGTGGTGCTCTCCATTTCTAGGTACAAGTGCTTCAAGGAAAAGAACCACCATGCTTTCTGCAGTGCTTCCAGGGAGGGATGGTTGTGCATGCTGGAAGAAGGGAAGAGGAAGAAGAAAATACACAAAGTAAATCGCTTATTAGATATGTTTTTTCTGCTTCATGGTCCTCCTTTTCTGGAAAAAATGGATTTTAGATGAAAGCTAAACTAGTACTCATTCTATAACAACGGGAATAGTGGAGCTTCTTCTGTAGATGATCTTTGTCACGGGGCTTATACTCATGCTTTCATTTTAGTTCACTCCTCACTTAAACTTAAAATGTGTTTTGTCAACCCAGGAGCAAATTCATTTTGCTGTACATACATTTAAATTGTCCCCTCTGCTTTAAGATGCTTC
This sequence comes from Malaclemys terrapin pileata, assembly GCF_027887155.1. Classification (NCBI taxonomy): domain Eukaryota; kingdom Metazoa; phylum Chordata; order Testudines; family Emydidae; genus Malaclemys; species Malaclemys terrapin. Next base: position 256,571,374 of record NC_071506.1, read on the forward strand.
TCTGTTTTACATGGCAAAAAATGATTATTTGATTATGAACTTGCAGTTTTGCATGCTGTCATTTTGGACTTCTATTACTCAAACAAAACAAAGCTGCTGTGACCTTTTTACCATGCACTGCAATTCCTACTGTGTATTCTGTGAACACTAGGCAAATTCTTTTCAATCCAGTGGCAGCTTGGAAAGGCTGCAATTGTATTGGGATAAATCTGAACTTGACTTGATACGCCTAAATATTGCAGTTCACCAAGTGGAGATGACATTAAAAGATAAGGTACCATTAGTATATTGGTCCCTTATTCACCCTAAATAGAAAAGGGGGAGGGTTACGGAGCAGTGATAAAACTGACTGACTGTGAATTTCCTTTTATCACTTTGTGACAGTTTAAGATTGTGTAATGCAATGCAGTGCTTGCCATTTATCCTAAAAGATCTTGAATTAGAAGTAACTTTGCCAGAATGTAATAAAGTTTTCGTCCTGTTTGTGCCCATTCCAGGTGACTGGAGGCTGTACTGTGTACGAGGAGAAGTTTCCATTGAAGGAAATTTACTTGAAGTAGCATGTCACTGCAGCAGCCTAAGGTCCAGGACGTCTATGATTGTCCTCAATATAAATAAAGCCCTTATCTATCTGTGGCATGGCTGCAAAGCACAGTCTCACACAAAGGATGTAGGAAGAACAGCAGCGAATAAAATAAAAGAACAGTAAGTAGCTGACTTATAGACATTTGTATTCTGTAGCTGGATTATTAAATGTAGCTGTCTGCCAGAAAAAAAACAGCAACCCTCCACTGATCGGGAGTGGGTTAAGAGGTTGCAGCAAGGCTGCGTGTTGGGAGAGGAGGAATGGACAGGGCACCTAGTTCATTATGTGCATATTCTGATTTTCACACAATCCCAATAGGGTGAGATATACTTACTGTTCTTGCAGTACTGAATTGCCATTCCTGTAAAAGAATGGGAGACCGAAAAGCATCTAAAAGTAAAGATTCAATTATGACCTAACAGAGGTGATAGGATAAGAAAAAGCCTTATGAGAGAGAGGGTATGACGAGGCTAGGGAAGGAAGCTTGCAAGAGGCACTGATGGGGGATGGAAAGGAGAAACTGAAGAACTGGTTAAGAGCTCACATGAGCATTCTCTCATGCTCTGCATATATGATCAGTCGTACAAATAAATACCATTACTGAAATGTCAGACCTTACATTGTTGTTTCCTGTATTGATTTTCATATGGATTAGGCTGGCAAAAAGGAAGTGCCAGTGTCCAGAGAGTCAGTCTTTGGACTGGCTTGGGTTGCTGACAAGTGCATGAAGCTGTATGTTGTTGGAAGTAAGGGTATTGGGTTCACATCACTTCTTTGTATTGCAGATGTCCATTGGAAGCTGGATTGCACAGCAGCAGCAAGGTGACAATACATGAATGTGATGAAGGGTCAGAGCCATTGGGATTCTGGGATGCATTAGGAAGGAGAGATCGAAAAGCCTATGATTGCATGTTGCAAGGTAGTGTTGCAGTCCAGTGATCTTCACCTACATGCTACTGTGTTGTAGGACTATAAAATACATTGTTTTTTTTAGTTGAACACATTTCCGTTGTTGATGTGAAACTTTAGCAATAGTCAGGGCCCTGGTGAAGTAAAGAAATCACTGGAGAATAAAATATGCTTCGTGCCACACACAAGTGAATCTATTGGTGTCTGGGGATGCAAGGGGCCGGAGAGTGAAGTGTCCTCCCCCCACACACATGTAGAACAGAGCAGCAGTTAACTCTTAGCCCACCAAATATGTTTCAGTTCTCCACTGGAGGGATTGGATGATGGTTTTGTGTTTAATCATTGACCCCTCTTCTGGAACTGCCAACAAAGATAGTAGTTGTGGGACAGATTTTTACAATATGAAAATCTGTCAGTTAAGTAGTAGATATGTGAAGTAAGCCTGTCTCACAAAGCCACAGAACAGTCAGCCACCAAGGGTATGTCTAAACTGCAATTAAAAACCCATGGCTGGCTCATGCTAGCTGACTTGGGCTTGCAGGGCTGTTTAATTGCAGTGTAGAATTTCGGGCTCTAGGACCCTGTAAGATGGGAGGGCCCCAGGGCTCAGACTGCAGCCTGAGCCTGAACGTCTACACCCCAGTTAAGTAGGCCCTTCACCCGAACCCCATGAGTACCACTCAGGTGGTGGGAGTCTAATTGCAGTGTGGACATATGTGACAAATGGCTGGTCACTGCTAGCCAAGGTTGGATTCAAAATGGTGGCTAAAGCTAAAATGCTTTCTATCCCAGCCATTGCCAGTCTCCTTTCCTGATTATTCAAAAGTCAAAGTGTAATGTAGCAAGCGTAAATGCAGCTTTTCAAATTAACTTTGTCCTGCTGTACTAGACATTTTTGTCTTTTGTTCTATTAGATCCTGGAAAGTTTAACTTCACCCCCCGCCTGTTCATCCTCAGCAGTTCATCAGGAGACTTCTCAGCCACTGAATATATATATCCTGCAAGAGATCCCACTGTTGTCAATTCCATGCCATTTCTGCAGGAGGATCTCTACACTGCCCCACAGCCAGGTACAGAAGCAGACTATTGATGTAAATACTGCACTGATCCCAGCTAGGATATCCAAGAATAAATGTCCCGAATACAGAGACCCCTAGTATAAAGTTATTCTAACATGTAAGTAGAGAAACGTACTGACAGGAGTTATTGAACAATGGTGACCTATAAAAGTATTAATGCAACAAGCAAGTAGGGAGGGAAAAGGCATAGTCCCACACTGCTTTGCACTGGGATGCAGTAAGCAGAACTCCTGGGGGACTTCTGCACCTAAAAATGTTGCGCACAATACGTTAAAATTCTTCATATTTTGTCAAAATAATATTGTATGATCACATCAGTTTCAGTTATTTTGGTGATTTATTTCAGAGTACCTCTGAGCACTAGATTCCCCCAGGAGTAGAAAGTTAAAGAAATCCCTACGACAACCCAGTTCCTGTTTCTCTGCATCCTCCCTCACAAAGCCCCGTTGCGGGACCAGACTCCCATGCCCTCCCCCCCCCCCAGAGCCCAGCTATGGGGCCCCTGCAAGCCAGACACCCACATCCCTCCCACCCAGAGTCCAGCCTCAGGGCACCCCCCAGCCCAGACACCCGCACCTCCTCTCCCCAGTGCCCACCTCCAGCTCCCCCTCCGCCTGTCCTGTATTTGCAAGGTGGGAAGCTGGGCTCTGCCTGGTCCAGCCGTCCCTAATGGCAGCCAGAAATTCTGCATTGTGCAGTGGCACAGAATTCCCCCAGGAGTAAAGTATGGGTCTGTTCAGATTTAATTAATAGCAGTATTTGTACCCAAACTATTACTAAAGAAAGCACAGTGTTTCCTGTGGGGAACCAGAGCTCAGCCCCTTGCTTCTTGGGTTTACAGAAATCCCTGTGGATGGATAACAAATGACATTGATGGACTCTAAGATGAGTCTCATTTGTCCAACCAAAATAGGCTGATTTTAGTCAAGGCTATGCAGTTTATCTTATGGAGAAACCTAGTAAAACATATATTGACTAAATCTCTGGTATTTTTGGATCTTCTTTGGCTGTATAGCACTCTTCCTTGTTGACAATCACCATGAAGTGTATCTTTGGCAAGGCTGGTGGCCTGTAGAGAACAAAATAACTGGATCAGCTCGAATCCGATGGGCTACAGACAGGAAATGTGCCATGGAGACAGTACTCCAATACTGCAGAGGTAATAAGAAAGCTACTCTGTGCCAGTGTTGATCCTGACTATTTTAAGGTTTCTATAGTAACGCTCACCAGAGTATTTAAGTGCTCCCCAGGTAAAATAAATCAGCAAGAGTCCCTAGTAAACTAGGGTGAGGTCCCTAGTAAACTTCAAGGAATTTGTCTATTCTTTCCCTCAATCCTTCCATTAGGATTAGAGGCCTCTGTTGGGAAGCAATGTTTTATTGTATTTAAATCATCTTGCTTGTAATGTGAGTGTACTTCCTCAAAGAGGGAAGTGGGCAGATGGTGGATTAGTCTGATCTCTGGAAATTCATGCTACTACAGAACCCCCTTTAATGCTGAATGCTGTGGCTCCAGCTCTAATGTGCTTCGTCCTGGGTTTTGTAAAGTGTATTGTCCCAAAGGAATGATTGGAGATGCAATTGCTGATGTAACTGGGTTCTGATTTGTTGATGGCTTTGAAAATCAGGAACAAGGCTTTGAACTGACAAGCTGGAAGCTGACTGGGAGCTCATGTAGGGAGCAAAGCATGGGGTGATGTGCTCACAGTGGCCTGCCTCACAAAGGAGACAACCAGATATGATCTGCACAAGTTAGAGAGCCTCTGCACTGTTACCACATTTAGTCCCACATACAGTGATCCAAGCTTGAACTGATGAATGCGTGGATTGCGGTGGCTGGATTCTGATCTTGGATGAAGGGATGGAGTTTCCTTGGAAGAAGGAGATAGAAAAAGGCTCAAGCTTGGAGATGAGAAGAAAAGGACCTTGAGGCGTCTCACTTCTCTGACAAATAGGGGTTGGATGATGGGATATCTTCATTGGAAGAAGAGCACATTGACCCAGCTGTTATTTCAGAGCATTTCCTCCATCTCACCAGCATCACTCCAATTTGGTTTGAGCCAACCCTTCCCAGTTACAACTAAAGAGCTGATCTCTTGTGGCATTGTGACATCCTCGATGGCCTTGGTTTTAGCTGTGGTAAATTAACTGTACAACTCACAGCTGAGTCAGTGGCACCTTCCAGCTTCTCCAGTGGTCTCTCTCATACGAGAAAGAGCTGGAGAGGTGGGAGGAATAAATGTTGAACTCCACGTGTGTGGGCCCTTGGGGAAGAAGGTGCCAGTGACTGATCACTGCTCTCTGGGTCCGGGTAGGAGAGGAATGATTGTCATTATGCTACTGTGCCATCTACTCCTGTTGTGTCACCTAAATGGATCAGTAACACCTTGTGGCTGAGTGTAGAAAGTTACCAAAAAGCTGAGCATTGAAACATGACGTGTATCCATTGCTATGCAGAGGTCCTCTTCCTGTGCCACTGGAGCACTCTTTGTGCAGAATTCTGATGTACATCCAGGATGTTGGCAGATTTTTTTCACGTGTTGGCCTTGAGTCATTTCCAATTGGAGTAGGAATTAGAGGTTAAAGATGGAGCAGTAGTTGGAAAGGCCCTTCGGCACCACATGCTGGTTTTTTGAGGACTGGGGCAGGCTATTGCAGTTCTGAGACTCTGAAGGACACGTTGGTGACAATATTACCTAACCCTTACATAGCTTTTTCCATCTGTAGATCTCAGAGCACTTGACTAAGGAGGTCAGTATCATTATCCCCATTTTACAGATGAGGCACGGAGGTGCAGTGCCCAGGTCAACCAGCAGGCCAATGGAAGAGCCTTGAATAGAATCCAGGTCTCCTGAGACACAGTCCAGTGCTCCAGCTGCTAGACAATACAGCCTCATGTTAATGAAAACTTTTTTTCCCCCTGGCTTTCATCAAAGAGCAGGGAGCAGGTTGTGACTTGAATGTGCCTCAGAATTTCTTGAATTTCAATGGCTGTAACGGTAGCAGGGTGGCGAATGCTGTCTGCAGTGGTTTGGATTTTCTGCCTTTCTGTTCCCCCGTATTTGAATGCAAAGTGGGATGAGAGCTCCTCGGTGGTCTGTGCTTGGGATTATGTGTCACAAACTGATTAATTGCTTCGCTAAGTGCAGTAGGCTCTGCTGGCTATGATATTTCAGCTGCGGTGGCTTTGGAGTTGAAAGCTCCCTTTCCAGGTGTGGTATAGTTCTGCAAGAGCTATTTGTGCTGTTGATGTAGCAAGTTTTTCCACCATCGAAGTCCTAATATTTTACTTATGTACTTGCACTTCCAAAATCAATCTGAATCCCAGGATGATCTCAATCGCTGTGAAGGAGAAGGAGCTAGCTTTGTGGCCACGGTGTCAGTGGGAGCAGGTACCATTTGACTATGATGTTCTATTGGTTTCTTAGCCTCTTGGGCCTGCGGGCTGAGTGATTCTCCTGTCAGATATGCTGAAAACTTTACAGGAATTAATCTTTCATGGGTTAACTAGCGCTGGTCTTTCATTGCCCTAATAAGATGGCACAATTAAATAGCAAGAAATATAAATACTGCAGTTATCCTAAAAGTAAAAGAGAATAGCAAGAAGGGATCTAGTTAAGTGGATAATCAGAAGAATTTAAGTGTGTTTTATTACTTTTTTTGGCTTACAGCCAGCATTCAAACTACAAGATGATATGAAGTACTTTGGTTTGTCTCCTTGGATAACAGCTTGAATATTCCTAGTGGCACTCGGTGCTTCTTTGCGCACAAATCTCTTTATCTAACCTGTCAGATTTTCTTGAAACTTTCTGAAGCTTTGTCTGCTAAATCAGCAGACTGCTTTGGAGGACTGAGCTCCCGCATAGGAGAGAGAGAGAGAGAGAGAGTGTGTTGCAGTTTGGATTCTTGCATAAGAAAGGCAAACCGGCCTGAGTAGAGGGCAGAGTTCACTTCATTAACTGAAATGATGAAAATGTTTCTCCACTCAAAAATTAAATTGTCCTACCAGATGGCTAAGCCGATATTAGAGCATTATCTGGCACAAGCAATCCTTCCTATACTCCACCACTAGTATCACTGATCTGTGTTGCTTACTGTGTAGACTAGGCTGACAAATTTTGCAAATTGCAGAGTTTCAAATCGCTGTCATAGTATTATATGGCAAATTCAAGCAGTTTCCACAATGCGATTGTGGAACTGGAGGATTCAGATGATAAATCCCTTGTCTAAATTGTGTAGCTGAAGGATTCTGATTTGTTGCTAATTTGTTCATTGGGATACTTGAGATTAAAGCTCTGTAGATTAGTCTGTTTCGTGCGACTAAATTCTTTCTGATCTGTTTGCTACCAAATGTTTGACCTCAAACAAAACATGGAGTGCTCACAGTTTGCAGAGTTATTGAGAAAGTGGTTGTGATGGTTCTCTGGGTACACCGACTGAGAGTCACCTTGTTACCCTCCACCTCTAGTTTGAGGAGAGAGTTTTCCTTGTGCCTATCTGGGTGTCAGCTTCCTAATACCACCAGCCTGTTACCCACCCAAACACGATCCCCTGAGCTATGCCAGCCCTAGCTTTGCCTTGCAGTGTCACAGTAGGTGCACCCCAGTCTCTGAGTCCCTTTGAAGCGTTCCTCTGTGATATCCAGCCCCTCATGCTGGCTTCTCACAGAACTGCCAGGTTCCCAAACAGAACACACCAACTTGTAAGAGTCAAGTCAGGATTAGCATTTTGCTTAATATCACACTTGGATATATTTATAATGTAAACAAGGATAAATTTATCATCAAAGATTCAAATGATAGTGAGTAGGAATACTGGAAACAAACGGTTACATATGAAATAAAATCATAACACTCTAGCTTAACTAACAAGTTAACCTGTCTAAAGAAGTTTATCTGACCCAAAGTCCTCTGCAGCGTTTTCAACCAAGGCTGCTTGAGAGCCCATTTTTATGAATGCAAACGTGCTGTCCATTTACTTCCTAGGTGCAGGGTGAGGCTGTGTCTTATTTGCCTTCTAGCTATACCCCCAAAGTTCATTTTCTTTACTCTTAGCCAGCAAAACCCCCCTCTACTCCTCCCTGTGGATTGGGTTTTTTTTCCTGTGTGCTTCTTCCATATTGACTTCACATCTCTTCCTTAACGTTTGACTTCATGTGTAAATGGGCATCCATTGTGTTAGCATACAATGCTTGATTTACATCCCAAACAGCGACATTGCTCACCTTCCCTCCTGTCTGGAGGAAAACCTGTTTTGCACCTTTACTATTGCTTAATGCCTTGATACAGACATGAAAACCACATTTTCAGTATATATACATAACTCCTTACATTGTATCTATACGTGGAATTCACAACAATTTTAATGACCCAGCTGACACTGGCTTTCATTTGAGATCTCCCATGACATTCTTTGGTAGACTAGAATGTACACACCAGACTGACGAGATTTCTGCAACCCCTCTGCTCCCCCTTGTCAGTTGGCATTAGGTGGTTCTTGGGTCACAGTGGTGAAGAGAACTCTGGCAGTGTCTGGACTCCTCAGATTTCATTGATCCCTGTCTGTCTGGTTTACGTGTAGCTATAGTGTGAAGCTGGCACTAGTTTCCGTGACTGACTTTCTAGTAAGGTATCCATGCTGACTCTTCTAGATCCGCCTGCTGCTTTTATGACCATGAACCGCACACAGTTTTAAGTCCAGACAGTGAGTGCAATAGACAGGATCACTCTTTATCCTGGATTGGTGCTGTTTGTCCTCTGAGATCCTAGACTGCTTGGTAACAGCTCAAGTGTGATCTCTTGCAAGGTTGTGTTCTCATTCCTGTGGTTTATGCCAATGACAAGCTGAGTTGCCGTGTTGTCATCATCTTTCTCAGTGCCTACCTGAGATAGGCACTTGGGGTAGAGAGAGCTGGATGAGGCTCCAGACAAGATGGTATTAAGGCTGTTTTGAGAAATCATGCCTGTCTCCATTTTAAGGATGTTTGTCCACCCTTCTTCAGGAGTATTCACCATCAAGGAGCACTCGTGGGTCCCTCATTGCTATGAATTGAGCTGGCCAAGAGTGCCTTTTTTCGTCTGCACTTGGTGTAATAACTGCAGTCGTTATCTATGGGCATGTCTTTCTGACCTCCAGATGGGATTATTGCAGTGTTCTGTGTGGTGTGCAGGGCATCCTTTGAAGCGCCTTTGTAAGTTCCAACTGCAGCAAATTGCAATGGTCCAGCTGGCCATAGGGAGCATATTATGAGTGCTGCATAGACTGCACTGATTTCCTGTTCACTTCTAGGTACAATTCCAGGTGTTTGTATTGCTTTCTAAAGGCCTGTATGGTTTAGCTTCTAACCACCATTACCACCTTGCATTCCCCACATACTGCAGTGACATTGTGGGCAGCTGAGAGATTCTCACCGAGGTCTCCAAACTTGAATTTTGCATGCTGCTGACATTTTCAATGCCGGACACTCTGTTCTGGAATTCCCTTCTTTTGGTAACCTCAGAACATTATGCAAAATTCATCTTTCCACTCAGGCTTTTTTGCAGGGTGATGGATTGGGCATGGGGAGGGGAGGAAGGCTTATATTGTGCATGTTATGAGAGGAGTCCATTTTGTTTTGTTCTTTTTCAGTAGTAAGCTACGTATTTGGATTTGTACATATGCCCAGAAATGACATGATAGGTACACTTTTAGAATATTGAACAATACACCTTTTAAAGTTGCTCTGATGTGCAAAAGAAAGTTTGTTGAGCACAGTCTAGATCAGGGGTTCTCACAACACATTTTTTGGTGGCCTCAGAGTGCGGCCACCAACTCTTGCTGGTGGCCGCTCTGACAATTTTTCCTAAAATACTGAATTAACTGAAGGGGGGGACTGTTTCAGCCCCTTTACACAACAGACTAACTCGGCCCCAGCAAGCCTGGGGACAAATTAAGCCCTGAATGAGGAGGGGGTACAGAGGCAGTGGGGGCCAGGGCAATGGGGGGTGATGAGCTTGGGGCCAGAGACCGTCACTGTGTGGCCAGGGAATGGAGCCTGAAGCCCCGTGGCTAGCCACCCCAGGGCTGAAGCCTGATCCCTCCGCCCCCAAGAAGGTGGGGAACTCACTGGCGGCCTTGGAGGAGGGACTGCTGCTTCGCGTTTCTTCCCCCCCCCCCCTCGCTCCGCCCCCATCACAGCCCAGGAGGCTGTGGCAGCAAGAAAAGCCCTATGGTGGCCGCATTTGAGAAACGCTGGTCTAGATCAGTGGTTCTCAAACTTTTTTTTTCGCAGACCACTTGAAAATTGCTGAGGGTCTCAGCGGACAACTTAATGATCTTTCCAAATGTTGTTTGTACCGTTAGCTAACTATTGCAAAGCACTTTGGATAAAAGTGTTATATTAAAAAAAACTTTATAATAATTAATGTTTTTTGTTCTACAAATAAAAGCTCACAGCTCATAATTTAATATCAGTAGTCTTACCTTTCTAATGCGATGGATGTACCATCTCTCCCCTGCCGCGGCAGCCCCCAAGCTGGGGCTGAGAAGGAGCGGGGGTCTCTCCCCAGCAGCCGCAGCCCTGGAGCTGGGGAAAGTTGCCTCTTTCTCTGGCCGCTGCAGCCCTGCACGTCCCAAATTCCAAACTAATTAGGTGCCTGGACCCTGGAGAAGAGACACATGTAAGGTGAGGTGGTGGCCTTGGGGAGCCATGCCTGTGTGGCTCCACTAATTAGGTGTGTGGCCCTTTATTTTCTTGTGTGAAGTCGCCCAGGCGTGCACCTTAGAGGGAACTCTCTGCGGCCCACCTGAATGGAGCTTGTGGGCCTCTGGTGGTCTGCGGACCACAGTTTGAGAACCTCTGGTCTAGATGAAAGGCCCTGCTAAAATTTTATCCGGCAATATAGAGTGACCAAGAGCCTGCAAGATAATTAATGTTTTACAACACCTCTCGTTTTATATTTTGGATGTTGTAGGAAAAAATGTAAAGAAACCTCCGAAATCCTACCTAATTCATGCTGGTCTTGAACCCCTGACGTTCACCAATATGTTCCCTAGCTGGGAACACAGAGAAGACATAGCCGAGATCACAGAAATGGTAAACAAGCCTTCTATTGCAATTGTTTCCTGTTGCTGCGCTTGTTCTTTTCTGTTTGCTATTGTTAGTAACAGCCAGCACGCTTTATGCTGGGAAGTCCCAAACTCCAGAGGATTAACCTAAATAATGCACTTCAGGAATCTGGAAGAAATAAATATCATTACATGGTTGAATTTTGACAAGTGCATTATAGATATTTTCAATGAGTTATAGATTTTCATACATTCTAGTAAATGTTTCATTCTTTGAAGATTTAAGAAGTGGAACTAAAAGATTCTTAACTTGACTCTTAACATTGAATCCTACCTAAAAACTAGTAAGATAAAATAGGGGTGCCACCTCTGAGCTGCACAAAACCTTGATTAAGCTCTGCCTCTGTCTCCCAACAAGGTAGGTTCCTGTTTTCTTTGAAAGTATGGACTGGAATATTGTCTGTTTCCATACAAAATATCGCACACTCTTTGGTGGGGATGACCCACCTGGAAAAGTCTCAGTGTAACTGAACAAAACAGGCAGCAGTATGTTTTTTTTATGCAGGGCCGGCTCTAGGATTTTTGCCGCCTGAAGCAAAAACAATTTTGCCCCTCCCCCCCCCCGTTTTTTTCTTACCCCACCCCCGGCGCTGCCTCAACTCCGCCCCTTCCCCAAATCCCCAGCCCTGCCTCCTCCCCCCAGGCTCTCAATCCTAGGAGGGAGGGAGGGAGAGGGAGAAGCAGCGCGTGCGCCGCAGCCACTCGCGGTCTCCCCCTCCCTTCCAGGCTCTCAAACCTGGGAGGGAGGGGGAGATCCCGAGTGGCCAGGGCGCGCGAATCAGCTGTTTCGCGCCCCGCGGCTGCTCGGGATCTCCCCCTCCCTCCCAGGTTTGAGAGCCTGGGAGGGAGGGGGAGCAGCGGCGCGCGAGTGGCAGCAGCGGAGGTAGGTTAGAGCGGCCGGGGCACATTTTTAGGGGCGGCATGGCCCGTGCCAGAATGCCGCCCCTAAAAATGTGCCGCCCCAAGCACCAGCTTGTTTTGCTGGTGCCTAGAGCCGGCCCTGTTTTTATGTAATTCAAATCACAATCTCCATACTACCATATCAAACTGCCATACTACAGGGATTTCTTTGGGCCTCTGCATCAGTTTCCCCTTCAGGGAAATGAAGTTAATTCCAGCCCATGTGACTACTTTAAGATCCTCAGATGCAGGGTGTTTTTAAGTGTAAACTATTACCAAGAAAAGAGACTGGCTATCTCCAGGAGTTTCCTGAAAGTCGTCGTCCTTAGTCAAAATGTGGTGGCAGGAGTGAAAAAATGGGTGAAATGGGTTTTCTTAGGGAAGAGGAGTGCCCTTGTGTTCTTAAATACAAATATTTTATAGCAGCAGATTGTTCCAGCCAAAGAACTGGGTTAGCACCAAATGTGCATAGTCTACTTCTAAAATACAGGGGCCGGCTAACCATTCCCAGCTAGGGCAGAATTGGTACCAGCTCTGTAGTAGGCTGTATTTAAAATCAGCAATTGCTGATTTCAGTAGCATGTTTCTAAACTCTTTCCTTTCATTCCTTTCTCTCCTCCAGGATGCTGAAGTTTCTAATCAGATAATCCTTGTAGAGGACGTGTTAGCCAAGCTGTGCAAAACTGTGTATCCACTAGCAGATCTTTTAGCGAGGCCTCTACCTGAGGGAGCTGATCCACTGAAACTTGAAATTTATCTTTCAGATGAAGACTTTGAGGTAAGGGGGGAGGGGGAGATAAATTATTGTGTACGTGCATGTATTGAATCATTCCAAACCTCTCTTGTGACAGCTTCACTACTCGATTGGTGAGCACTTTGAGTTTAGTAAATGACTTTCCTAACAGCGATGTGTCTTTTTGTCTTAAATTCAGGTCGCCTTAGAGATGACAAGAGACGAGTACAATGCACTGCCCTCTTGGAAGCAGGTTAATGTGAAAAAGGCAAAAGGACTTTTCTAAGTAATGTTATCGCTTAGTGATAGTACCAGAGGGATCTGTATTGTCACTTTCAACACCTTGGAATTAGCAAAATGAATTGCTCTGGATTAGTGTTCAAAAAAGAAATTAGAGATGATCTTAAATTTTTAGATACTGCCTGATCTTGAGTTGTGTAATATTGTAAATGTGCGAGAGAACTCTTTGGAAGCTTTGTTCAACTCCAAGGGTAATGTGTTTAAACTTTGCTCTCCTGTGCACTTAAACAGTAGTTTCTCAAGCTACTACTGCAACAATCCTTTGGCTATATATAGGACTTGCCATGTGTTTTTTGAAGATGTTCTCTTTGTAAAGTGTTATTTTGTTTTTGTGGATTACAAAGAATTTATATTTATATAAACACATAGAACAAGTATGTATTTAACAATGCAATATGTATTCACTTTCGAGACTTTCATGTACAAAAAAAATTCTCTATACAGAAAGGTAGCTGGATGGCAGTTGCTTATACTGAATTAGCTATACCACCCATATATATCTTATGCATTCTGAAAAGTTTCTCTGCAATAGGTAATGAATCGTTCTCAATGCTGCTTCAGGTGCTAAACTGAAGAAAGCATTTGTATTTATGGCATGGGTTTCTTTAGAAACTCTGCAAATCAACCTTTATATTTCAATAGCCAAAAATGTATAGTGCCTTGTTTTTGTGTACAGTTTATATACAAGAAAGATTGGTCTGCATTTTGAAGATGGTTTAGAACGGTCTCCTATATCACTTTTATAATAGTAGAAATAAAAACATCTCAGTTTCTAATACATGTTGTAAAGATTAAACGTCTTTCATTATATAAGAGCTTAAAGTAAAAGCTTCAGAATAAACTCAGTGCTGCTCTGACTAGTCATTCTTTACACATATACCCTATGCTATCATCGAGAAACGTTCCATAACACTGTATTTACATTTGAACGATTTGTAACCTGAGGCATTTAGAGGATTTTACAGTGTTATGATTTCAGAGTGGCAGATAACAGAGAAATTTATGATTATACAAAGATAAAATTAGACTGTACAACAGTCTTAATTAGTGCTACCTCTTGAAACAATTATTGAACTATTGAATTCTTTTCAATTGCCCCTTTTTTATACTTGATGTAAAATGTTTGGCCAATTGAAAACCTACCAAGAATATGAATGATGGTGAGTAAAGCTCTTGAAACAAAATTAACATGGTATTGAATATTAACTGTATTTTCCTTCTCAAAGAAAGTGGTAGAACTGAAAATGTGGCCATTTGCATTCGTTTTGGGCAAGCAACTGTTTAATCAGATGTCAGATTCTGTCATTGCTTGAAACTTTATTTTCAGGTAGTTATCATCTCTGACCTTGAATTTCTGTAAGGATTGCTACTGTTACCTTTGCAATATCATTGTACCTTTCAAATACTACCTGTAAACCCAGAAAACTTGCCTTGTAGACTGAGGCTACTGGAAATCTCCTTTCTACTTATAACACCTTTGTTACCTATCAGTGCCAAGTGACTTTGTATTTTTGATAATTTGCTGCTCTTGACCTGACTGTGACCACAGGGAAATAAAGTGGATCATGAGTGTAGTGAGATGTATGTTTTGTCAAACCTCCATACAAAACCTGATTATCCACGTGCTTTAAAAAGAATAGGCTTTGTAAGTATTTTGACAGATCAGTGAAAAGTTTTAAATTAGCGCGCCCCTTTTTTTAAGTCTAAAATTTTTTTTCCCCCATCTCTGGCATAAGTACCATGTTAAATTGCATTCAACAGATGTGCAGTTATTACAGCAAAAGGATTTTTACAAATAGTATCTCTTCTTTTGTTACTGGTCTCTGTGAAGAGTTAGAAATAATAGCCCAAGGGGAAATACTGCCAATATTTCCAACCCCTGAAAACACTTTTTATTTCACCCTTTGCAGTGATAGGATCAAGCTAGAATTAAGGATTAGTTATATTTATTCATGCATTCACTTTTTTTTTTTACACTGTTTTCATTTTGTCTCTACAATAAAAAGCTAATCTGCATAGTCTGACTTTGTTTTTGCCCCACTATGGGAGACCATCACTAGATTTTTGGGTTGGTTGGTTTATTTTAAAAACACCAACAGTGTTATGGGTGCTGATCAAGACACAGACAATAGCCGCCCCTTACTCTACAGTCTTAAAAAAAAAATTAGAGAAGCAGGCACAGAAATCCAGAGGCGGATAATATGGAATGCAGTGTTGTCAGCTCGTGATTTTTGACATTTCTTATGCTGTTTGGAGTGTCTCTTAGTCCCAGTTCCTGGAGTGATCGTGTGAGACTCTGAGCTTTTCATTTAAAAAAGGTAAATTTCTTGTTCTTATGGTTGCAGGAGAAAAAAGTTTGAAAATGTGAACTCGGAAGGCTGAAAAACCAGGAGGCAAATAAAAAGAACCTACAAATTATTATTTAATTTTCATTTTTGATCAAAACTCATACTTGGGGGGAGGAGGACTCAGATTTTTTGAACACGTAAGGCTGACATCACTGAGCATGTGCCCTTATAAAGCAGAATCGTTGCATATGGGTTTTTCACAGAAGATCTGCCCACTGTGATGTAGTTAGAAATGGCCTGTCCTTTCATGAAGGAGGAGGAGCCTTTAAAATATTTGAATTCTTGTGATTGCAGCTCTCAATGAAATGGAAGTGCAAGCGCCAATGAGCAGTCTCGTGAGAGCACACCTAAATCTTTGGAGTGCCCTCCATAAGGCAAAAGCTAATGCCTGGCACTTGGGCTCTGTGGAAAAGACAATTGTAGCTTCAGTGTGTCATCCTGGCTGGCTATTCAGCTATTAGATGAAAACAGCATTCTGGATAGTCTCACAAATTCTCGTAACTTCCAGCTTGCAGACTTAAATGTGTCATAATTAGGAATTTGATGTCAAAGGCTATTTATTTATTTTTAAGTACACACGCGATCTAGACATCTGTAGCAATGTTGCTTTTTTCTCCCCCTGCTTGCATGTGCAAGAATGTTTATGTAAGGATTTGTTAGGTGTGAAATGGGCTGGAAGCAAACACACCAAAACAAATATAACTTTATGCTTGAAAAACCCACAGCTGGTATGTTTCAGCTACAAGAGCAGGCTAATGAAGCATAGGAAGGAAAAGAAACAAGTAATCTTACCTTTGATTACTGGTTTTTCTCCAATTGGTTTCAATATTTGGTACCAAGAATTGTGGGCAGGCCCTTACTGAAGGCAAAAGCGTCATCCAAACTCCTCCAAAAGAATGCACTAATATCTCTGCGTCATCAATTGACGATGGCTGGATGATGTGGAAACTGGTCATGCAAAATGGGGTGGGCGGGACTCAATGAACAAGAAACCATAACGCTATGTTAGTGGCCTTGGTCAGTAAGTTACGTGGACCACTCATTTCAGTCTACATGAAGTGTGCCTCCTATATTATAAAAGAACTAATGGATTACTTCTCTCTGAATTCCAGGTGTCATGAGCTGAATGTTGGGGGAGGGGGAGACTCTTAAAAAGGCACTTCAGCAGGCAGAGAGAAATTCCACTGGGAACGCCTGCATCTCTCTACCAACTGCCTCATAGTTGTCTGGAGCTGGCTCCCTGAACTCTTGCCTTCACTCTACATACCAGCTATGCGGCTCAGCCAGTACCTGAACTGGAGAGAGGGTGGAAATAACTGGACAGAATCTCCACTACTTGCATTCTCTACCTAAAATGTTCTGTTGCCACTTGTATACGGTTGCAGATGAGCAGTGCTAAAACTAGTATGTCAATCCCGATACATAGCTGGAGAGCACACCGCTTTCCCTTATGTAGAGGCATATGGGCATGCGTTGGTAGATATCATCGAACAACCTAAGAAATGGCTGGGAAGGCAGCATGGAGACCTGCTGCCACCTGCTCAAGTGCATAAGGACATCCAGTCGCCAACGACCAGTGCCGCTAAGGAAGCTAATACTTTACCTTTTTAGCAGATTTTTCTATTCTAAGAGGTCAGTGTTAAAACTGAGTAAAGCCCTACCATGCTGCTTGGTACGGTGCGAGGTACAGGTACCATTACATATCTCCGGAGAGGAGACGGGGACTGGATTGATCATATATGCCCAAGATGTCTCCTCCCGTGGGAGGAAATTTGACTTTGCAGCTTGTCCAGACCAAAAGCTGGGCATTGTTAGGGGGTTGGATTTTTTTGGGTACAGTGCCATACAGGAAGGTAGTTTTTGGCACAGATCTTCCTTGCCTACCCCCATATTTATATTCATTTGCCTTCCAATTTGACTTTTTCCCTTGTTGACAGTGGCTGCCACTTCTGTATTGTTTCTCATAGTCTGTTTCTCTGTATCTAATCCAAAGGTGGGCACACTACAGCCCGTGGGCCACATCCCACCTGCGGGACCGTCCTGCCCGAGCTCCTGGCCTGGGAGGCTAGCCCCAGCCCCTCCCCTGCAGCCTCAGCTCGCTCTGCCTCTGGCGCAATGCTCTGGGTGGCGGTGCTGTGAGCTCCTGGGGCAGCACAGCTGCAGAGCCCGGCCTGACCCAGTCTCTGTGCTGCGTGGTGGTGGCGTCAGCGTGGCCTGGTTCCAGCCAGGTGGCGCGGCTGTAGCGCCGCCAGCCACCGGTGCCCCAGCCAGCGCAGTAAGGGGGCAGAGGGGGTTGGATAGAGGGCAGGGGACTTCAGGGTGGTGGTCAGGGGCTGGGAGTGTGGATAGGGGGCAGGGTGGTTGGGGGGGAACAGAGGGGGTTGAATGGGGGCAGGGGTACCAGGGGGGCAGTCAGGAAGGAGAGGGGTTGGATAGGGCAGCAGGGGGCAGTCAGGGGCAGGGAGAAGGGGTGGTTGGATGGGGCAGTGTAAAAGTAGCACACAGACCAATGAGCTGACTGTGAATAATAGTGCTATAAATGCCCCGAGAAGTCTGTACATAATATTTCCCAGTGTCAGAGCAGATGATGGTGATCCTAGAACCCTGGAATAACTCCATGAGTCAGAAATGTTCTGGTTTGATTTGAATAGTGCAAGAATTGGAGACTCATCCGGCATCTCCTACCCTCCCCTTGTGTCCTCCAGCTTCCCCTCTTTTAGACCACCAGAGGGTCAAAATGGACATTCAGAACCTAAGCCCAAGGGAGGAGGTGGGCGAGCCCCTAAATTTGTGCAAGGGCCCCACCTAAGCTTGGTTAAATGTTGCCATGGTGCAATGTTACACTCATAATGTCAAACTGCATCGTTATTACAGGATGGTGTCTAACTAGGGGTGAAGGGGCCTGGCCCTGCAGCAAAGGCTGAAAGGGGGGGGCCTAGGCTTCCTTTCTTTTTCTCCACATTCATGTTTGAGGGTATAAGCCTGCCTGCTTCCCCAGTATCACTGCCATGGGACCATACGCGTCTATCCTTTCCGCCTCCTGATCGCTCCTTCCCCCTGAGAGTAGCTGGAGAGAGAGGCACAGCCAAATGACAGCAAGGTCAGCCCACGAATGGAGAGTAATGGTAACAAATGTTCTATTCAGCAGTCACCAGCACAAACCCAGGGACAATGCTGGTAGATAATCATCAGTGTGCCTGTTGATTTTAACCTGCTGAACTGACTCCCCCTGCTCTAGGACAGTAGCCAACGCCACTGCTCTTTTCCTGAAAACCCATTGTTCTAAAGTGGCAGCAATGACCGCTGATTCCCCAGGGCCATGGCTCACACCCCTTGCATTACCTGTCTGGCAAGAAACGCCTGCAGCTTGCCCTGTAGTCCCTTGACACATCAAATCACACCAATTGTTCCACTGCCTGCTTGGCAGGTCTCCGTCCCGTGTCAGGGACAGTGCCAGGTGGGATGATCAGGTTTTGAGACATTTAGGAGGGAAACCTGACAAGTGTTATGTATCCTGCATGACATGCTTTTGGCAGCCCTGTCATGGAGAGACAGAGACCGTCTCCCACCGTCTCCTAGAGGGAAGCATGCTGGGCTGGGAGCCAGCAGGCCACGGCCTCTTAAATTTGTTTGATCTTCCTAACAGTGCGATTTAGCTGCCACATTTCTAAATAATGGTAAAAGCACTTGAGGGTTAGCCCGAAGCAGCCTGCAAAGCTATGGACTTGGTGCTGTAGCAGATTAATTTTTGATCTCTGGAGAACGTTTCTGCTACCATTCAGTGTATTTGAATGGAGTCATGGAATGGGGCTTCTGTGCTGCATAAACGATGTAGATTCTTGTGTTCCAGGCTTCCTACAGCCCTGCTCTGCCTCCAGCCACCCCCCCACCACCAGGCCTTGGGGAATCTGAGTTCTCTGTGCTGTAAACATATGGTCTGGGCATGCAAAGTGCTCCACAACAAGACTTTTTTTTCCTCCCAGGGCTGCGTCTCTGGGATAATAGGCCAGATTCTGGGATCTCTCCCAGGAAGTGAGGGCAAAGGTGGCTTTACACCATGTCTGTGGCTCCTGATTACAGTCAGTCCCAAGGTGGCACAAGTCAGAGGTGCCCCGGGGGCTGCTAACCTGTTGATCTGCAGCCCAGCATTGGCTAAGCATAGACCACACTTTGGCTGCTGCCTCAGCATGCACCTAAACTGAGACCAGGAAAGAGCTGTGCAAATCAGTTCCCCAACACGCCTGCCCTAGGGGTGTTCCCCCACGGACTGTTTCAGCCCCTTTACACTGCCAGCATGGTGCAAGGCGGCCTCAATCGGGTGGCAGCTATCTAGCCCTATATCTCCATGGAAGGTCTAGTTTATGAGAGAGAGGACAGTTACCTGTTCCGTAACTGGTGTTCTTCAAGATGTGTTGCTCCTGTCTATTCCCCAGTAGGTGTGCGTGCTCGCCACGTGCACCGGTGCCGGAAGTTTTTCCCTTAGATCCATCTGTAGTGGAGGAGCACCGCTGTGACCCCTGGAGTGGCGCCGACATATCGTGCCATAAAGGGGGCTGCGTGCTCCCCCCCCCCCCTCAGTTCCTTCTTGCCAGACAACTCCAACAGAAGGGAAGGAGGGTGGGATGTGAAATAGACAGGAGCAACACATCTCGAAGAACGCCAGTTACGGAACAAGTAATTGTCTTTTCTTCTTCAAGTGATTGCTCCTGTGTATTCCACAGTGGGTGACTCCAAGCTATACCTGACGGAGGTGGGTAGGAGTTCTAAATGATAACGGTTTACAGGTTACCCGGGCGGAGCACTGCCCTACCAAACCCGGCACCGTCCCTTGCTTGGGAGATGATCGCATAGTGCGATGCAAAAGTATGGACAGAGGACCACGTAGCAGCCCTGCAGATGTCCTGAATAGGGACATGAGCTATATAGGCCGCTGACGAGGCCTGGGCTCTCGTCGAATGAGCCTTAACAATAGGGTGTGGGGGAACCCCAACCAGGTCATAACACGTGCGTATGCACAAGGTGATCCAGCGGGAAATCCACTGGGTGGAAACCGGTTGCCCTCTCATGCTCGGCCGTAGCAATGAAAAGCTGAGGGAATGTCCGGAATGGCCTTGTTCGAGCTAAGTAAAAGGCCCGCGCCCTACGCATATCTAGCATGTGTAGGTGTCGTTCCTCATTGGAGGAATGGGGCTTAGGACACGGGACAGGTAGGAAGATGTCCTGGTCCATATGAAACGCCGAGACCACCTTTGGTAGGAAGGCCAGGTGCGGGCAAAGCTGGACCTTCCCCTTATGGAAGACAGTGTACGGGGGTTCCGAGGTCAGCGCCCTAAGCTCCGAAACTCTGCGGGCTGAGGTGATAGCCACCAAAAACGCCACTTTTTCAGATAAGTGGGCCCAGAACCAAGTGGCCAAGGGGTCAAAGAGAGGTCCCGTGAGGCGTGACAGTACCAGGTTCAGGTCCCAAGGGGGAACCAGGGGTCTAGCATAAGGGAACGCTCTGTCCAAACCCTTTAAAAACCTGGAAGTCATGTGGTGGGAGAACACTGACTGTCCTGCCACCAGAGGGTGGAAGGCCGAAATGGCTGCCAGGTGCACCCTGATCGAGGAGGGAGCTAGCCCTTGGGTCCTAAGGGACAGGAAGTAGTCCAAGACCAGCTGGAACGGAGCGGACGCAGGGGAGGAACCTCTCTCCCTCGCCCATGAGGAGAACTGATACCACTTAGCCAGGTAGGCCCTCCGTGTGGACAGCTTCCTGCTTTCTCGCAGGACCTGTCTAACAGCCTTGGTACACTTCCCCTCCTCCGCATCTAGTCACGGAGCAGCCACACCGTCAGGTGGAGCGGGGCCAGGTTGGGATGGAGGAGACGACCTTCCTCCTGGGAGAGGAGGTCCGGGCGGAGCGGCAGCCTGCGAGGGGGGGCCGCCAAGAGTTACAGTAAGGTCCCGTACCAATGTTGATGGGCCCAATCCGGGGCTATCAGGATAATTCTCACCCCGTCTGACTTCACCTTCTGTAGGACCCTGCCTCTGAGGGGGAAGGGCAGGAAGGTGTACATGAGGGGCCCCGACCAATCGAGCAGGAACGCGTCTGTCATGGCCCCATTGCCTTCTATCACCCTGGAGCAGAACCTGGGACACAAGCTGTTCTGGGCAGTGGCGAATTGGTCTACCTGGAGAGTGCCCTACTGAAGGAAAATCCATTCTGCCACCTCCCTGTGCAGGGACCACTCGTGTTGTTGTGAGAACAACCTGGTCAGGCGATCTGCAAGCATGTTGCTCTTGCCGGGTAGGTGGAACGCTCGGAGGAGGATGTTGTGGGCTATACAGAACTCCCACAGGAGTTGGGTTTCCTGGCATTAGGCCCTGGAGCACTGCCCCCTTGCCTGTTGATGTAATACATTGCGGTGGTGTTGTCCGTGAGGTCTCTGACCAACTTCCCTGGTAAGTGCTGGCGAAAAGCCAGGCACGCCAGGCACACTGACCTGAGTTCCCTGACATTTATATGCAGGGTTAGTTCCTCAGGTGACCACATACCCTGGGTCCTGATGTCCCCCACGTGGGCTCCCCAGCCCAGGTCCAAGGCATCCGACACTAAATCTAGTGAGGGACAGGGGTCTCGGAAGGAGATACCCCAGAGCATGTTGCTTGGGAGGGACCACCATTGGAGGTCTGCAACCACCGTTGGCGGCACCGTGACAACCTTGTCCAGGCTGTCCCTGGCCTGGGAATAGCGGGAGGCCAACCAGAGTTGGAGGGGCCTCATCCGGAGCCTGGCGTGGTGCATGCTGCCATGTGGCTGAGGATTTGAAGGCATATCCGAGCCGTGGTTACCGGGAAGGCCGTGACCGAGGTGATGAGGCCTTTGAGCGCCTCGAACCTGTCCCTTGGAAGGGAGGCCATGGCCATCTGGGAATCCAGCAGCGCTCCTATGAATTCTATGCGCTGGACAGGAACTAACGTGGATTTCTCCTCATTTACCACTAGGCCCAGAGCTGAGCAGGTGCGTAGCAAGAGGGATATTTGCTGCTGCACCTGGGACCGGGACTTGCCCTTGAGCAGCCAATCGTCCAAGTAGGGAAAGACCTGCAGCCCTCTCCTCCTGAGGTGGGTCGTTACCACCGCCATACATTTGGTGAAGACCCTGGGGGCCGTCAAGAGGCCAAAGGGGAGGACCGTAAACTGGTAGTGGTCCTGACCCACCAGGAAACGGAGGACGTGCCTGTGACCGTTGAAAATGTGGATGTGGAAGTAGGCATCCTGAAGGTCCAGCGCTGCAAACCAATCCCCCGGGTCTAGGGAGGGCATAATAGAGGCTAGGGACACCATGCGGAATTTGCAGCGGACCAAGAACTGGTTGAACTTCCACAGATCGAGGATGGGTCGAAGCCCGCCCTTCGCTTTCGGGATGAGGAAATACCTGGAATAAAACCCCTTGCCCCGGAATTCCCAAGGTACTCTCTCCACGGCTCCCAGAGAGAGGAGGCACTGTACCTCCTGACCTAAGAGAAGCGCATGTTCTGGGTCCTCTGCCGACTCCCTGGCCGGAGGGCAATTGGGAGGGGGCAAAACAAACTGCAAACTACAGGAAGTCCCTGTACCCCAGGGATATAGTGTTGAGGACCCAGCGGTCCATAGTGATACGGAACCATTGCAAACGGAAGGCAGGTAAACGATTTGCAAACCTGAACTTTAACAACGCAGGGCTGGGGGGTTAACTCGGCAACAGGCCCAGTAACTCCCTGCAAGCAGTCAAAAATGCCGCTTCCCTGGCCTCCTGGCCTTAGAGGGTCCCGGACGAGGGGCTGAATGGAATTGACGTTGTGACTGGCACCTCTGCTCCCGCTGCTTCTTAGGCGGGGGCTCATATCTGCCCCGAGCCTGTGGAGGGGAGGTGTGAGGCCTGGGCTTGTCCTTGGCCGGCAGGACGTACAGGCCCAGCGTCTGCAGGGTAGTACGGGAGTCTTTCATCCCATGCAGACGCGTGTCTGTCTGATCTGCAAACAGGGCCCGACCATCGAACGGCAGGTCCTGCATGATCGACTGGGACTCAGCCGGTAGGCCAGAGATCGAAAACCAGGACGCCCTTCTCATGGAAATCGCTGTGGCCATCAAACAAGCGGCCGTGTCCGCCGCATCGGAGGCCGCCTGGAGTGCTGCTTTAGCCGCCTCCGCACCCTCATCAACCAGAGCCCGGAACTCCTTCCTGTCCTTCTCATGGAGGGAGGGCTCAAACTTGGGAAGGGACCCCAACAGGTTAAAATCGTATCTGCTCGAGAGTGCCTGATGGTTGGCCACTCTGAGCTGAAAGATCACAGACGAATAAACTTTTCTCCCAAAGGAATCCAGCCTGTGAGCGTCTTTGTCCTTAGGGGTAGGAGCGGGTTGGCCATGTCTCTTGTGGTTCACAGACGCCACCACTAGAGAGTTCGGAGTTGGGTGGGAGTATAAGTACTCGTGCCCCTTCGTGGGCACAAAGTACTTCCGCTCGGCCTTCTTGGAGATCGGACAAAGAGATGCCGAGGTTTGCCAGAGGCCAGTAGTGATATTGGCCACCCCCTGATGGAGCGGGAGGGCCACGCGCCCTGGTGTTGAGGAGGTCAGGACATTAAACAATGTGTCCGATGGCTCCTCCACCTCCTCGGCCTGGAGCTGGAGGTTTGATGCCACCCTCCTGAATAGCTCCTGGTGGGCCTTGAAATCCTCCTGAGAGACCAGAGGGGTGGCGCCACAGAGTCATCCGGTGCCGAGGAGGTCGGTGCCGCGGTGTCATCTGCACCCGGCTGTACCGAAAGCTCGACATCCTGACCCAGGGCCCAAGTCGGTGCTGGAGGGTCGGTGCCCACTGCCTCATCGTGGTGCCAAGGCAGCGACGTCGGCTGGGCCTGGGACGCTCCTGCCACAGAGCGGGGTCCCGGCGGTGCCAGTGCCTGGGGTCACGCCAGGGAACTGTCCCTGCCAGGGAACGGCCTAGCCCTGTGATGCGAGATGGCCCGGAAGGGCTGGCTGGTCTTGCGGCACCGAGTGGCTTGCCGAGGGGCAGCAGCATGCCGAAGCGGAAGTCCGGGATGAGCTGATGGTGCCGTACGAACGGCTGGAGCGGTCCCGTACATGAAGTCTCCAGCCCCTGGAGGAGGACAGGTAGGAGTCGGGAGTGCTGTCCCCTTAGTGCCTCCGGTGCCCAAAACTACGACGCCTCAGTGCCTGGGATTCCCGTGAGGAGCTCTGGGCGTGGCCCCTTCCACGGCGGGTGCCGGAGCGGGAATGGCGGTGCTGCTGCCGACGAGACCTGTCCCTGCGGTCAAGGCTCGAAGAGGGGCGGTGCCGTCAATTAGTGCCTCCCTTACGGTCTCCTGGAGTGGAGGTGGAAAGCTCGCTCGCAGACGATCCTGCTCATGGCGTGGAGGCGCGCCAAGGTCCACAGCTCAGCCCTTCAACTTGGGACAGTATCTCGACCTCGGAGAGGGTCGATGGGCACTGAGCGAGGGCTTCCCACGGGATCGGAGGCCCGACTGAAGCGGTGCTCCTGGTACCGGAAGCGTCATGATGTCGCACGCGGCCTGAGCTGCCTCCAGCGTCGAAGGTATTCTCACCTCTGGTGAGGCGCGCGTGGACAGCACCGGACTACTCCGCTCCACCCGAGTCAGAGGTCTCGGTCCCGATGGGGATCGTGGGCTGCCCAGTGCGGGTCTAGCCTCACCCTGTTCTTTCTCCCGGCGCCGCTGAGTCTTCCCTTGCTTCTTAGAAGGGGAGCAGTGCCGGCTCGTCGACGGGGCCTCACTGCGCACCGACGATGCGGTACCGGGCGCAGAATCAGGCCCGGGGTGCTTCGCTGCGCGCCGAGGATGAGGTGCCTGGCGCAGGGTCGGCTCGACACACCGGTGCCGGGGTCAATGCCGACTCCATTAGGAGAGCTCGGATCTCACGCTCCTTTTTTGTTCATGGCTTGAAGGAGCGGCAAATTTTACACTTCTCACTAATTTGAGCCTCGCCCAGACAGCGAAGACACTGAGTGTGTGGATCACTTTTGGGCATAGAATTGTGACAAGCGACGCACGACTTAAAGCCTGGGCCATGGGGCATGCCCCGAGCCCAGCACTAACAGAGAAAAATTCAACAAGTAATTTCAGGGAAAGCTGGATACTACTAAGGCTAGAAATGCTGCAGCAAAGCTGGAGCACAAGTTCCGACTACCTTCACTGGCAGCAAGAAGGAACTGAGGGTGGGGGGAGCACGCAGCCCCCTTTATGGCGCGATATGTCGGCGCCCCTCCAAGGGTCGCCATGGTGCTCCCCCACTACGAATGCTGCTAAGGGAAAAACTTTCGGCACCGGTGCACATGGCGAACACGCACGCCTACTGTGGAATATACAGGAGCGATCACTTGAAGAAGAAATACCAGTTTTGTCCACACAGTGCTGCTGGCTACACCAAACATTCTGAGCCACTGGTAGCATTTGCAGAAAACTGCATTCAAAAGAGTTGTTGGTTTGACTGAGGGTCCTGTGGCACCTTTGAGACTAACAGAAGTACTGGGAGCATAAGCTTTCGTGGGTCAGAACCTCATTTCTTCAGAAGTGATACCCCTCTGATAGTTGGTTTGACTGTTTCACATGCCTTTACTCAGCAACACTCACTCATCTTAAAAAAAAAAAAAAAAAGGGGGGGGGGAGGTCCTAAGGCAGGCATAAAACCATTACGTTTTTCTCATCTCCCTTAGATGCAGAATTGAGCTCATCTTTACAGAGTAGAGCTAACGGGGCGATTGTAAAGAAGGTGTTCAAATTTCTCAGTGATAATTACAGCTGTTTTGAATTGACTTCACCTCAGTGAACTACGAAAATCCCTGATTGCATTTGTGGGTGTGATGTTATACATGAATTGATTCACCCAAGCAACAAATATCTTCTTCCTGTGCACAGCTGCTCTTGGGTGAAAAGCAAATCTTGGTGGGTGCTGCTACTCGCACTATAGCTGGGGAGCCTCTTAAACACACACACAGAAGTATTTGTAGAAGTACACTCTTTTTCCAACATGTACTCCAGTTCTCCAGCCCTCTTTTCGCCTCTATATTGGACTGTAATGGTTCTAGCTGAAGCCCACTGAAATTTCACCTGTCTGCTTAGCGGAGTTTCTCTCTGTGTTGCGTAACTTTTGTGTGCCATTGTCTGTACTGGCTTCCGATTTGGTTCCAGGAGCAATTCAAAATCTGGAGTCTGACTAGAGCTGGTGGAAATATTTTCACAAAATGAAACAAAAACACCCTTTTTCACCCTTTCAGAAGCAAAAATGTTTGTTTTTAATGAATCCTGAAAATAAAAAAGGATTTGAGTTTCAGTTTTTTTTCCACTTCCCTCTTCCCTTTGACCCTTCTTTAAGTGGTAACATGGAAGTAAGGGGAGAGTGAGGAAAGAAAAGCAGGGGGGAGGGGCAAAGGGGAAATCCATAAATGTGTCATTTAAAAATAATGAAAACAGTCCAATAAACCAAAAATTGGTTCCTGTCTGAAATTTGCAGAACAAACATGACTTTGAAAATTTTGGGAGTTCTTTGTGAAAAGCCCGTTATCATTTTTCAATCAGCTCCAATTTTGACCTTTATCAAAAGCCTGTCTGTAGAAGCTGCCTCTTGCTGTGTTACCAACACCACCAGGATCACCTCAGGCACTGGAACAGATAGCCCCTACTTTACTTGACTCTCTAATTCAGTTCCTACCCTTGGTTACAGAGAGTTTGAATGTATTGACTCTCAGGTACATTTTCAAGGTCAGTCGATTTTTTTTTTTTTTTTTTTTTTTAAATCGGGCCTTGAAAGAAGGGGTCGGAATAAGAGTAGGACTTTGGTGTTTGTTGCCCAGCAATTTCAGGACCTCATAAAATGTTGGCAGATACTCTAGCAATACCACTCAAAAGAAGTGAGGGAATCACAATACACATTGCCAGAGATTCTACAGTTGGCAACACCGGGCAGTCAATAAGGTGCTTTTGGATCCAATGAAGATGGGCTGGTAGACCCCAGCAAGAGTACCACCAACTTGCAAGCAGGCAGATTAAAAAAAAAAAAAAAGTTATGTCTCCATCAAGGACTCAAACTTTTTATTCTCCCATCCCCCACCTAATTATATGGTGATAGATGCAGTGAATGAGCGGGGGAAAATAACCACACCAGATTGACTCCATCTGTTAAAGACCAGAAGTGCTTGGATCTTTTTGTACGGAAGTCCTACTCATCTGCAGTCTGCAATTTCAGATTGCAAATTACCGGGCAACCATTGCAGAATATAATTCTACAAACTTCACCAAATTTACTGCATTTATTGAGTACCTTCCATCAGAGTAATGAGAATCCCTGCATGTTTTGAAAGACTCCAGGGCTGCTTTACAATTGCTGAGAATTTGCATCCCTGTGAACATAAGAAATTTTAGTAGGTTACAAACTGCCCAGAGATCCCACCCAAGCTAATTCTCTGTGTACCAAAGACCAACTGGGTCAGGAGATAAACTTCCTTCTTTGTTTAAGAGTGATAGATCCTCTTCCTGCTACACACAAGGGAAAGGGTTTCTACTTGATGTAATTTCTTGTACCACCAGTAAACCGAGAGTGGAGGCCACTATTAGATATAAGGTTACTAAACAAATTTGTAAATTCTCAGAAGTTCAATATGGTGACTCTGGCAGCTGTAATTCCTTCACTAAATTCACGGGATTGGTTTTTGGTCCTCGACCTATAAGATGCCTATTTCCATAGAACGATACATCCACCTCACAGAAAATACCTGTCTTTTGTTATAGGCCAGGTTCATTTTCAATACTGGGTGCTCCCCTTTGGCCTCTCCTCAGCTCCAAGAGTGTTTTCAAGGGTTCTTGTGGTGGTGGCCGTTTACTTTTGTCGAGAGGCCTTTGTAGTTATTTCTGTACCTCAATGATTGGCTGTTCCAGGGTCAGTCTTACAAAGCAGGGCTGGCAGGCATGCAGAGGTTCTTTTTGCTGTTCCTGGAACTGGGTCTTCAACTCAATGTAAAAAAAAAATCCATCTTGACCCCTGTACAGCAAATACAACTCATAGCAGCATCCTTGTATTCGCTGGCAGCCAGGGCCTACCGTCCCATGGACAGATTCATGTTGTCAAATCTATCCAAGATTATTCAAACCTCAGTGAGAAAGTGTCTCCCTTCTCCCTTTGGGGATACGGCTTTCAGGAGTAACCTGTAGCGGAGTGCACCCTGTGCAGTGGTTCTTGGTAATGTGTCCTCTTATGGGGGCTCCATTCCCACCCTCCTTCCCTTCGACTTCAGAGTTTCCATTGTGGGCCTTTTGCAGTAAGAAAGAACTAACGGTTGTTCACCCACTCAGACCTATATATCCTTGATGCAGAGTAGGAGGCTGTGTAGGATGCCTATGCAAGCAAAATGGACACTGCTAATGAAAATCTCTGGAACGCACACGCACCTGAAGTGGTGCACTCAAGGGACACACATCTTGAAGAACCATAGTTACTGCACAGGATGAGTAACCTCTTCTTCATGAATGGTTTCCCCATGCAGCTCTTTTATAGGGCTTAACTAATACAGGGGGCTGGCAGCAGAAGTGTACTTCACTAACAAATGAAGGGAACCACCTCGTAACAAATAATGATTCGTGCAAAACAGGGAAGGAGAGGGATGGACAATGTTCCCATGGATGAATAGCCACTCCATGCATCCACCATGCTTGTTTTACATACTCATAATATTCTAGTCGCCCAGCAATTTTTGTTGTTGACAAGCAGCAAAAATATAGGGTTTTTTTCATTAACATTATGGCACAGATGGCCAGTTAATTTTTGGCTTAATCTTGGTCATTTTGAAGCATTTTCACAAGGCTGCATTGAGTTATTGATGGGATTAACTACCACGTTTACTGTATCTCTGAATTAGTTTTGAAAAGCCATGGAGAGCTGAGGAGGTGCCATGCAGGAAGACTGGAGAAGAGCAAATGTAGAAACAGTTTTCCAAAAAGGCCAGGAGAGTCTTCCTGACAGTTGTCTGGTAAATGTTGATTATCTTCACTTAGTATTTTAGTTTTTGAGTTTAAATTTACTCTTATCCCAAATTGGTATTTTGTTCAAACCCTCCAATTTAAATCTCTGGGCTCCAGCCTCTTACACTAGCTGCTCCTTAAAGATGTGACCCTTGTCAAATATCTTGGTCTGTAATGAGATCAGTCTATGACATGCAATCATCTTATTGAGCAACTAATTTTTAAATTGCACTTGTGGTTGAGTTTACTTTATGGGAATATTAATTGTTTTTATGCAGCCAGGAAATATATAGTATCCTAGATTTTATTGCCTAGTCTAGATAATGGTGACATATTACTAGGAAATGCATCTGCTTCCTAACTTCATAAATTGGATGTTATTTATAATGCTGCTGGAGTGGTAACACTTTGTTATAAGTGCCCCTGAACCCAGGGAAAACCATTGTTTTCTGTGTGATTGATAAATTGGTCATCACTTAGAGAGAGCAAATAAATTAATCTGTCTTGTTTTATTTACTGAGTATGCAAAATTTTATCTACTTGTATAATTTTTCACTAAAAGAATCATGGTTATTCTGGAGAGTCATTCAAGTAATTAGTTCTTTATTCATGTAAAATTCAAGAAAATCCTCTTGCTTTTTCCTTTTGTTTCTCCATCTTTTCCCCACTGAGAGCACTACTTTCATTTCTGTAAAGTCTTAAAGAATAAAATATGGCCTTTCTTTCATGATCCACATGTTCTGTCCTTACCTATGTTTGATGAGCAGGGCACCAAGTCTGCACTTCTGGTTGCTAAAGGGATTCTAGTGGGTGGCACAGTTTTCGTTTCTGCTATTTTAGTGACTTCTCAGAGTTGCTGAGCATTCCAACTCTTCTGTTGCTTGTCCAGTGTCCTTAATATTTCAGGTTCATCTGTCCTCAACGAGAAGGAAATTACCATTTCTCTCTCAAGAAACACAACTAGTGCTGGTGCTGTCGGTCAATAAATATAATGCACTTATAGCAACTTTCTTTTAAGTGTCTCAAACCATTTTATTAGAGATGTGGAGAGGATGAAGTTTCATTTCTGGAAGGATTAAAAGATTTAAAATTTTGACTTCATTTTGAATCAGAATGAAAATCGAAATTTCAAAATTCTCCAAAGGAAAGTATATTAATATATAACAAAAAATAGAATTTGAAAAAAAGTTTCAAAAAATAAAAATGTTTTATTGCAAGAATAGCGAGCTAGGATGTTGCAACACTGCTGGACCTTTTTTCCATTTTTCTTCCAAAATGAAATTCCAGGAAAATGACCCAATTTAGAAGCAGATTGACCCAAGAATCTGACCCAATTTTGATTTCAGCAGAACCATATTTTCTCTTGGAATATGATTCTGTCAAAATTTTTCGAACCAGCTCTACTTTTTACAAATGTGAGCTAATTACGCCTCACAACACGCCCCCTCCCTTTGCAAACTACCTTGGTATTTGTTATTCACATATTTTTAACTGATAGGTAGACTGAGGCACACAGTGACATGCCCAAAGTTATACAAGTGAGTGGTGGAGTTTAAAAAAGAACGGAGTCCTGATTTACAGTCCTTGTGCTAACCACTAGAAAATTGAGCTGGAGCCTTTGAGGAATTGCTTGTCAATGATTACTGTGGAACAGACACCCAAATGCTGTGGAAAAGGAAAGAGGAAATCAAACCCAGGTAAAAAGATCTCCAAGGACCACGCCCTTCCTCCTCTTCAATATAGCTGTAGAATAAGATTCCAGATTGTCAGTCTGTGTCACTCTGAAGCCTAGAACAGGGCCGGCTCTAGGCACCAGCAAAATGAGCTGCTGCTTGGGGCGGCACATTTTTAGGGGCAGCATGGCCGGCACCAGAATGCCGCCCCTGCTGCCCCTAAAAATGTGCCCCGAACGCCCTAGCTCACATCCGCTGCTGCCGCCGCTCGCGATTCACACACCACTGCTCGCCCTCCCTCCCAGGCTCTCAAACCTGGGAGGGAGGGGGAGATCCCGAGCGGCCGCGGTGCGCGAAACAGCTGATTCGCGTGCCGCTGCTCCCCCTCCCTCCCAGGCTTGAGAGCCTGGGGGGAGGAGGCAGGGCTGGGGATTTGGGGAAGGGGCAGAGTTGAGGCGGGGTCGGGTAAGAAAAAAAGGGGGGGGGGCAAAATTGATTTTGCTTGGGGCGGCAAAAATCCTAGAGCCGGCCATGGCCTAGAATATCGGAGTCAGTATGAAGTGATGGAAGAGGCTATAAACATGGCTGAGAGCTCTTTTTGTTCAGAATATCACTGGGTATCACTATCCAATTGTTAAATTCTCAGCTGTTTTGACTTTATGAATGACCCCTGTGTAGTGTACAGCTACAGTAAGGTATATATCTATGCCATACCAAGAATCCTAGAACTTTGTAATATCTGAGGTAATTCAAACAATCACCACCCTTCCTCTATGGCTAATTTGCCTGCAATAATTTCTTTGGTTGTAGGCGGGAGACTGCAGGGGTGGTGGATTATTTGGCCCAACTGCCACACCCATGCATCTAACTACCACCTGCATCACTCAACCGACATCTCCCAGCACAAGCCCCCAGACACAGATCAACACAACCAGCGTGCACAATAACCACCGTCACTCCAGAGTCTAGAATGTCTGTTGAGTCAGTGAGATGTGATAGACACAGCTACAAGTTCAATTATCATGGGAACTCACAGGCTGTTAGTGCTCACCTTTATGTTCTTGGCATTTTTTTTTTTTTTTTTTACACAATTTTACAAGTTACACCTGTGTGACATCATGGGCTTTCAGCCACTGAGGGGCCAGCACATTCAAACCCACAATGTGGTTCCTTGAGGCCACAGAAAACAAGGGTCAAGCTGTAGCATCCTGATAAGGCTGGGGTGGGGCATGTTGCTGTTTAAAAAAGGTTATTTACCAAGCAGCCAAAGATTACAATTACCCATAGCATTGTATCACTTACTTGAAGGAATACACAATCTTGAGCTCCAGTCTATCCTTACAACGCATCTGTGATGCTTTGGGGGTTCTCCAAGACCAGTTAGGAGTTCTGTCATCATCTGTCCTGTAACCCTGGGTGCCTCTGCACTGTGCCACTTTGGCTCGGAGCCCTGACACCAGCAGCCTGCTATGACCCTGGCTTCCAACCAGCCCACTTACTCTTTGCAAGGTAATCGCAACAATCCCCCCAAAACCATAGCTCCTGCAGTGTCCAGTCCCTCTGACTGGTCACTCATAGAAGTGACACCAAATTCACTCTCTCCAAAGAGCCAGTGTACAGCACCTCACGAGCTCAGCTAGGGTTATAAGCTCCACCGTAACGCACAGCACTGAGATGGTTAGTAGGAAAACTAAGAATAAGTTTATTAACAAAGAACATAGATTTAAGTGATTTCAAGCAAAAGTAGAAGAAAGATGGAAGGGTTAAACCAGTGGCAGATTATCCAATGGGGCCCCTGCCCAGGGATCTTGGCCAATTGGGGGCCCCTGGAAAAATGGGCTCCCCAGCAGAAATCTGCTGCAGGGCGCCGGAAGCTCGGAACCCTGGCAGAAACCGCAGGGCAGGCAAGGGAAGCCCCAGCACCCCAGTAGCGCTGGCTGTGCAGGATAGGGGAAGCCCCAGTGCCACAACCCCAGTCCCTAGCAGAAGTACCAGGTAGGGGAAGCCTCAGCATCCTGACCCCAGTTCCTGGCAGAAGCATCAGGCTGGGCAAGCCCCAGGGCCCAGACCCTGGCTGCGGCCCCGGGACTGAAGGCACTCTTGCTCCCTGCCATGGCCTCAGGGCTGGGGGACCTCTCACTCCCTGCTGCAGCCCCAGGCTGGTGGCAGAGGAACAGAGCTTCTCTGGTCTTGGGACCACAGGGGAGGTGGCAGAAAGGAGCAAATGGGTTGTGTGGCTGTGGGTGGGTGGGGGGGCAGAATAGGGTAGGAAAATGGGTAGAACAGGGGTGGGGCTGTGGGGGAAGGGGAAGAATAGGGGGGGGGAACAGGGGCAGGACCATAGCATATTAGGGTTGGAAGAGACCTCAGGAGATCATCTAATCCAACCCCCTGCTCAGAGCAGGACCAACACCAACTAAATCATCCCAGCCAAGGTTTTGTCAAGCCTGACCTTAAAAACTTCTAAGGACGGAGAGTCCACCACCTCCCTAGATAACCCATTCCAGTGCTTCACCACCATCCTAGTGAAATAGTGTTTCCTAATATCCAACCTAGACCTCCCCCACTGCAACTTGAGACCACTGCTTCTTGTAGGGTTACCATATTTCCACAATCAAAAAAGAGGACGGGCCGGGGGAGCCCCGCTCTAGCCCCGCCCCATCCACTCCCTCCCATTTCCCATCCCCTGACTGCCCCCCTCAGAATCTCCAACCCTGACCGCTCCTTGTCCCCTGACTGCCCCGTCCTGGGACCCTGCCACTAACTACCAAGCCTCCCTGCTTCTTGTCCCGACTGCCCCCTCCTGAGAACCCCCCACCCTAATTGTCTCCCTAGGACCCTACTTGTCCCCTGACAGCCCCAACCCTTATTCAAACCCCCACCCCATATTCACACCCCCACCCCCAGACAGATCCCCGGGGACTCCGATGCCCTATCCAATTGCTTCCCACCCCCTGACAGGACCCCCAGAACTCCCGACCCATCCAATCCCCTCTGCTCCCTGCCTGCCTCGACCCTTCGCCACACCCCTGCCTCCAGACAGACACCCAGGACTCCCACGCCCTAGCCAACCGCTCCCCACCCCCTGACAGGACCCCCAGAACTCCCGAACCATCCAACCCTCTCCGCTCCCTGCCTGCCTCGACCCCGCCCCGACAGCCCCTCCAAGAACTCCTGACCCATCCAATCCCCCCTACTCTCTGTCCCTTGACTGCCCCCTCCAGAAACCCCCTGCCCTTCTCCAGCCCTCTGGCCCCCTTACCCTGCCACTCAGAACAGCATGTCAGGCTCCGCGCAGAGCCCAACACGTGGTTGCGCTCCCCAGCGCCAGTAGCGTGGCTAGCAGGTTGCAGGGGAAGCAGCCGCTTCCCCTCAGCACATGTTCCATAAGTGGCGCCTTTCCAAAAGCGGCCGGAGGAGCGAGGCAAGGGGGTGCAGGCTGGCGGCCCACAGCACGGCCGGCAGCTATGGGGCGGCGGCGGGCGGGCCGGAGGAGCGCGGGGGGGGGCGCAGCATGGCGGCCATCAGAGCAAGGGAGGGACACGGGGGTGGCACGGCAGGGCGGTGCGGGGGGGGGGTGCGGAGCGGCCGGAGGGGGGGGGGGCGCCTTTTTTATGTTTGCTTCCCCTCTTCTTAGAAGCTGGCTACGCCACTGCCCAGCGCAACACACAACCCAGTCCCTGCCCCCGCACAGTGCTGCCGGAGCGAGGTGCTGGGCAGCCGAGGAGGGGGAACGGGGTGGGGAGGAGGAGGAGCTGCCGAGGCCCGCTGCGAACGGCCCGGCCCGGCAATCTGAGAATGTAGGGAGGGAGGGGGAGTAGCTCTACATTGGCTGGGCTAGACTCCGGCAGCTGATCTGAAGCTGCAGGGGAAGGGCTCCGGCTGCCGGAGCCCCATGCGAGCGGCTGAATTTCCTGCAGCCCTGCCGCGCTCTGCATGGGGCGGAAATCCCGGACATTTGTAGCTATTTACAAATTCCCCTCGGATACTATTTTTAACCGAAAAAGCCGGACATGTCCGGGAAAATCCAGACGAATGGTAACCCTAGCTTCTTGTTCTGTCATCTGGCACCACTGAGAACAGCTGAGCTCCATCCTCTTTGGAACACCCCTTCAGGTAGTTGAAGGCTGCTATCAAATCCCCCCTCACTCTTCTCTGCAGACTAAATAACCCCAGTTCCCTCAGCCTCTCCTCGTAAGTCATGTGCCCCAGCCCCCTAATCACTTCCGTTGCCCTCTGCTGGACTCTCTCCAATTTGTCCACATCCCTGGTGTGGTCGGGGGACCAAAACTGGACGCAATACTCCAGGTGTGATCTCACCCAATGTCGAACAGGCAGAAGGGGTGAGGAGGGCTCCCCCAACTTGCTGTGGCCCAGGGCCCCAGGAAACCTTAATCCACCTGTAACTTTAGTGCCCTCGTAGCCAAGATGGCGTCTGCTCTGCAGGCAGCTCTGGCCAAGAGAAGGCGCACACAGGAATGCAGCAGGAGAAATCCCTTCCACCCCAGGGGCACCTGTTCCAAACCCCACAGAATGAACACCCACAGGAGACGTTCAATGGATATAAGAAAGGGAAATATTTATTTACAGAGGGATGAGAGGAGAAATACAACAAGGGGAAATATAGGGGGAGCAGTAAAACAGGGTTGCATCCAAACCAAGGCTCCACAGGCCCAGTGGTAGCACTGTCTGGAAGGGCAGACACTGAGCAATGTGTCTGCACACAGAGTTCAGGAGTGCTGAGCAAAGTTCCAGTCCAGTGGTGAGTCTTGGGTGCTCCTGGTCGTCTTTGGCACCAGTAAACTTTCCCCAACAAACCCCTCCAGTGCCCTCTTCTGCCGCTCTCTGCAAAGCCACACAGAGCAACCACCTCCCCACTTAACTAGCTACAGCTTCCCTCCTTATTCCCAATGCAGAGTCACAAGCCCCAGTACACACAGCCCCATGCAGCTCTGGGCAGCAGTGATACTGGGTCCAGCTCCGGCCTGTCCTTCTCGGGCGATTCCTCCCTGGCACAGGGCTCCTCCTGGCTCCAGTCCTGGGGGTGTCCCCAATCGGCCACCCTGTCCGTCCCAGGCTTCAGGCAGGTTCTCTGCTGCTTCATTTTGTGAGGGCCTGCGGGCTGCAGCCCTTCTCTCTCTGGAACTCCAGAGCCACCCCCTGGAGTTTCCCTCCTTTCTCTCACTGCTCCCCCTTCCCCCTTAGGAAAAAGATTTAAAGGGACCATGGTCTCTAAACCCCAAAGGGTTACACACCTCTGAATGGTTACAAAGAAAAATAACATGCTTATAGTGTGTAAAACTTAATTGTAGCAAGATACAGCTTTGCCTAACCTAGTTTCTTACTCACACCAAGTTGTCAGCAGTCTCCAACATGTTTAGCAGGAGGGACCCATCATTCATAGATTCAAAGTACTGGCTTCTTTATTCACTCAGGTGATGGAGCCCCAAAGTCTTCCAGCAATTGCTGAAATCCCCAACATTTATATTTGTCTTTGAAGTCAGGATGCCTGCTTGGGGCTTAGTTTTTTTTGTCACCCATGGAGCCAATGCCATGTTTAATTTTGCAGTCTCCTGCGATTTTACAGTGCAAATGAAATTCCTGCAATCGCCAATGCAAATTAATAGCCGGGTTTTCTTGTCCCTGGTCCCACCTGGCTTGATTTACAATTAGCCAAAGAGATGTTTAGCTTTCTCCTTTGTCTGGAACAAAACCTGTCTTGGCTCCTTTGTTTATTTACAGACTCCAAAACATAATATTGGAGACTAGCTATAATGCCACATACAGCATTGTTACATACGTTTCACAGTGATATTAATGATCAGTGTGGTGTTAATTTTCAAATGATCTATTACAATACACCTTTTAAACAAATATCAAGAGAACAGCGTGTGAGGTGTATTGAGCTGGTCAGGCTAGTTGAACTTTACTGTTACACACCAGGGAGCCCCTTGCCATCAGTAATGGGGATCTCTTAGAGTTAAAATATGACAGATCAAAAGAAGTATCCTGTAGGGGAAAGTTTTTGCAGGAATGCTGTATTTCAATTATAGGTTTCAGAGGGGTAGCCGTGTTAGTCTGTATCCGCAAAAAAACCAGGAGTACTTGTGGCACCTTAGAAACAAATTTATGTGAGCATAAGCTTTCGTGGGCAACAGCCCACTTCATCGGATGCATAGAATGGAACATCTAGTAAGGAGATATATAGACACATACAGAGAACATGAAAAGGTGGGAGTTGTCCTACCAACTCTAAGAGGCTAATTAATTGAGAGAAAAAACTTTTGTAGTGATAATCAAGATAGCCCATTACAGACAGCCCATCAAGATAGCCCTCACACCTACTTGTCAAACTGTCTGTAATGGGCTATCTTGATTATCACTACAAAAGTTTTTTCTCTTAATTAATTAACCTCTTAGAGTTGGTAGGACAACTCCCACCTTTTCATGTTCTCTGTATGTGTCTATATATCTCCTTACTAAATGTTCCATTCTATGCATCCGATGAAGTGGGCTGTAGCCCACGAAAGTTTATGCTCAAATAAATTTGTTAGTCTCTAAGGTGCCACATGTACTCCTTTCGTATTTCAATGGTTCTCCAGCCATGGGCTACAGCTCCTCCTGCGTTCCAGAAACTAAATAGCATTAAAAAAACAACAATCCCATAACAGTTCCATGTAAGGAATTGCTGTATTTGTCATAATAACGTTTTGTGATAGCAATTGAATCAGTGGGTGGGCTGTGAAATTTACAATGGCCAGGGAGGTGGCTTGAGTTAAAAAAGTTTAATTGTTGGGAGCAACCTATATAGACAGCCTGATGTTTTTTAAAATTCTTTATTCCTTATTGACTATACTAATCATAAGTTAGAAAACAGAGCTATGCAAACATTCTACCAGCCATGAGCAAGACCAACAAATGTTTGGCAACCTACCTGCTGCCCCATCAGACCAGCAGCGAAGAAGAACTGGCAGTAAAAAGTATTCAGTGAGAACGACTTGAGGGAAACTCCTAAGAAAACAAAAGCCAAGCCTCATCAGGAATAACACAGCCACAATTAGGCAGGTCCGTAACAAATTCAGAATGCCTCGGCTTTTTAGAGCAATCCTTAGTGGTGCTTGTGCCTGTGGCTGAATAGCACATTGGGAAGTTTAATAGCATGTTCCAGAGTGCTAAGAACAGAAGCATCTTACATAGAAATCTATTGGGGGAACAAGAGACGGGGAATGGCTCTCTTCTATTCCATTATTCAAGTAAACATGAGGCTACTTTTTGTCTCACCCTAAAGGCCACAACTCCTGCCTATATCAGAGTTGAAGCTATGCCATAGACATGATGGAACTGTCCAGGGCACCATGGTTTCCCTGACAAGTGAGGGCAGGGATGAGAATCTGCAATGGGCATAGAGCTCTTGCGATTTTATAAGAATTTGGATTAACAAAATACTGAACTCCACAGGATCCTAAAGCTCACCACATTGCAAACCATGCTGTGCTAGACTAACCGGGGAAGAGAGTGTCTATTACACTGATAATCTATCACCCGGTTCTTTGATAGGGGCGTGGACTCCCTATTTGAGACAATCAGGGAAATCGTACTAGCAACAGTACTTTAACAGGATTGTTGCAAGCAGGTTCAAACACAGTGTTGGACAAGGCCAAATACAGAACTGAATTTGGAGTACCAGGACTCTTGCAAGAAACCAATTCTATATCACTCACCATGTTTTGCCTTTGATTTTGTTTGTGGACACAAAACAAAAATGAAGAAAAATATTAGAAAAATCAAGATTTCAATGGAATGTTCGTCTAAGCTCTCTTGGCTCACAGCACGGTCACATCTCATTTCCTCAATATTTTCTCTATTTATCCTCTGTTAGCGCTTCCTCTTTTTGCTCGGTTTTTAATGACTTCTCTTCCTCTGCTGCAAGAGGAGCTTTATTGTGCAGCACAAAACACATCTTGCCCCCAAAGTTCTTGCACTCTTTTTTCCTAAAACCATTTGTAGTGGGTCTGGCCTGTTAATCAAGCACCAGCTTTACATTTTTGAAGTCCCAAAGGTGTGCTCCATCATTGATTGGCGGTGTGTTTTAAATTAAACTTATTTATTCGTTGCTAAGCCAAATTAACTGAAATCAGCTGGGCTGTTGTCAAGTTAAATCCAAGATGATATTGGGGTGTTGGTACCTAGAACAAGTGTTCAAATGAGACTCTATCCAGCATCAAAGGGAAATTGCTTAGAGAAATTAAACAATTCATACAAAGGAACCAGCACGAGTGCAGTGGTCATGCCCAGAGCATGCAATGTGTCATCTATAGATTGAAGATAGCTGTCTAATATGAGGATCATGATATGATGTTCTGCTCTGGGGATACAGAACCATAAGCCGCTGTGTTACCCTGCTGCCCCAGCACATGAACAGTTTGGCTATTGCTAACCTCTGTGTCAGCTCCCTAACACTCCAGCCTGCCAGCATTGCTAGCAAACTCTTCGAGGTGCTGCCATTCAAAACCTTGCCTTGAGGGTAGCAATCAGGGAACTCCAGTTCCTGAGTTCTCCAGAGACGTCTCCCTGCAGTGTCTAGGCCCTCTCACTGGCCACTCTCAGAATAATGAAGCTCGCTGTCTCCACAGAGGCAGAGCATGCACCACCAGTCTCTTAGTTTAGCTGAGGACTCTCCTTTTACTTTGCTATAACAGCACTGAGCTGGTTTTGTAATAAAACAAGACAAAGATTATTAAGAAAGAGAGTGAAAAGAGTTACAAACAAAACAAAAATAACACGCTTGCTTGTGCCTAAAACTTAATTCTAGCAACCTAGAACTTTCCCTAAAACTGTTTCTCACTTACAGCTATCAGCAGCTCCTGGCCTTTGGGCCAAGAGACTCCATTGTTCACAGGCCCAGAGGGGGATTGTTCCCTAAGTGATGGATTCCTGGGGGTTCAGACTCTGGCCCCTGGTGTGCTTCCTAAGCTGTTTCCTTAGCCACTTGTTAGTTTGATTGCTTTGTTTACTTTATATGTAAATATACTATCATTGTCCTCTGTCTATAATCCAGCCATGTAATGCCACAGTCCTTTGCCTAGGCCGGCTTGATCTATTCATTGCCTCAAAAATCACATTTTAAGAACATATTTTCAGCACGCATTCAAAAGTCTTTATATACAACCAGTACATATGTGTCACAACGCTATTCCTGACCAGTGCATCACCAGTTTAAATCGATACCTTACAAGCCACCTTTAGGTACATCTTATGTCAACAGTGTGTAGGGGCCAGTGGGCATGTCAGGCCTGATGAGAGTTACAGTATGGTGGGCCCTCTGCCCATGGTTCATTGAGAAGTTTTAGGGACACACATGGAGTATTGGCTAATACAGTATTTATTATATTGGTTGCGTCAGCATGTACCTGCATGCTAAGTGGTGGAACTGCTTTTCTGTGTTTCCTAATTCCCAGCAGAGTGAAATCCTTGGCTCCTAGCACCTCAGGAGTCACGAAAAGTTTCCCTCAGTGTTAATTACTACATTGCTCAAGAACATGCTGTCTAGGAATGGCATAAGGCACCTAAATTCAATTGTCCAATCCACCTGGGTGACAATTCCTCTGGCACACATTTGTCCACCTTTGTTTTAATGCTATGTCACTTTGCTTTAACCATTTCATTTGCAGTGAATTATTCCTATATTGCTCGTCCACCTTCTGGCATACTATTGAAAGGCTATCAAGTCTAATGCAAGTGTTATTTTTCTCACACACACACACACACACACACACACACACACACACACACACACTCCACCCTGGACTACCTACTGTACATGTTTTCAATCCATTTCTAAGTGTCATCCATATCTTCATTTTACTTTTCTGAATTTGTTAGTTTTGTTTTAGAAAAAGCTTGAAGCTACTACTCTCTCTCGCTATATATATAAAACTCTTGTATTTTATGTCAAGAAGCCAATCTAATGTGCTATCCTTGTCTGAATTTAATATGAGAGCATTCTGTTTCATGCAGTAATAGCTTATGTCTCATCATATGATGCATGATCATGAGATCTTGTGAGGACAGATGAGTAGCTACAGTACTGTACAATATAGCTGATTCGAGGGCAATGCCCTTTCCAGCCACTTTGGGAACAGTGGCAATACATAATGTATATGAGTGTGATTGTGTCTCAGTTCTCCCCCAATATCACCATCTGTACTGGATGGAAAGTCAGACCTGCTCAAGAGTGTCTGAGCATGTCAGAGTGGATAAAAACTTCTACAAGAATGACATTGCAAAGGGTCATGTCACCCTTCATTGGCTGAAGCCTA
The DNA here is from genome assembly GCF_027887155.1 of Malaclemys terrapin pileata. Lineage (NCBI taxonomy): Eukaryota > Metazoa > Chordata > Testudines > Emydidae > Malaclemys > Malaclemys terrapin. Next base: position 256,612,344 of record NC_071506.1, read on the forward strand.
CAGCGGATCGAAGCATGGAGACTTCAGATGGTGTCATAAGATGGTTATGGCCAAAATTTTAAAATCTGAGCGTCTAAACTTAGGCCACTAAATCCAGAGTTAGACACCTGAAATAAAAGAGGCCTGGTGTTAAGTGCTGAGCACCCACAAATCCCACTGAAGTCACTGGGAGCCGCTCGTACTCAGCATCTTTGAAAATTTGTTAGTCTCTAAGGTGCCACAAGTACTCCTGTTCTTTTTGCGGATACAGACTAACACGGCTGCTACTCTGAAACCTTTGAAAATCTGGCCACTTTTATGTAACTAGAAGATTTCACGGTATTGGCCTATGTGTCACTGGACTTTTGTATTACAAGTGTATGTATGAGTACATCTATGCAATTAACAACACTGGTATTAAACTACAGCCAAAGAGTAAAAAACTTGCGTTCTCAAACACAGCTTGAGAATGTCATTGCCTGGCTTTCAGTATAACTCCTGTAAGCTGGGATTTAGTGACTGCTTTTTTTAACCTCTCGTGCGCCTGGCACCCCCTCCCCCAGATTCTTTTATTACATCCTGTGAAGTTGCTCTTCTGTTCATGGCTGTTATTTAGGTGCAGAGGAGCTTGTTTTAATGCAATGGTGTTGGGAGTCCGGATTTCCTGATGCTAACAGCCAATGGAGTGTCTCACTGCTACTGCACTTGCTGTTAGCATCAGGAAATCCTCTCTCTCTCTTCCCCCTCCTGTCCCCCCACCGCCCAGCCAAAGATTAAAGGCAACAGATGGTCTTTTTTGGTTTACTTTGGCCGTTGCCTGTCCATATGTGACCTGTTGCTCATCGGAGTTGACTAGGCAAAAGCTCAAAGTGGAGAAACCTTTCAAGGTGCTTTTTCACCAAACAGCTTCAAAACTCTAGGAGGTTTAAAACAAAAACAAAAAAACCTTCCTTACTTCAGCTCTTCCTTAAAGACAAGGGCAGCTATCACTTTTTCCACCTTATGGTTGCACTGACTGAGTGAATATACAGAGGTTTCAGCATCTCTGAATCCTTTGGGTTGTGCAAATATTTAAGTTCTAGTAAAGTAATTTATTTCCTTCGTTTAATTCTATATCCCATAAATTCTCTTGAAAGCTACAGCCCAAAACTGTGTAGTTATCTAAACAGCCTCTTCACTTAAATGTTTTGAGTCCTTATCCCACCATTTTGAGGATTGCCAGAAAAATATTACGTTTGGCGTATTCCAAGTTGAGGTCTAAAACCTTGAATGTTGCAGCCTCATGGCTGAAATCAGAATCACGGGGTGTTTGCAAATAGCAGCGGGGTGGCAGAGAAATGTGAGGTTGACACATACAACCAGCAGATGGCACTTCAGGCTAATTAAGAGAGCTAGTTTGGAGCTCAGTGCACTAGTAAATGCTATGGAACAACTCAGGGTGCAGCCCGAAGAAACAGAGTGTGGGTTTTTTTTTGTCGAAAGCGGTACTAATATGTAGAAGGATAAAGTTGATCAGAAAACTATTTTCAGGTTCTCCATAGGGGAAAAAAAAGTTCTGGCTACTAGTTTAGTGTGAATACCGTGTGCTGTACAACTAGCAATGTAAACTGGAAAGTGCTGAACAGTTATAAAGACTACAAAATAAAAGGAAAGAAACAGCAAGTTAACATGGGCTGCTAAGCTTTCAAGTTGTACTAGGCCAGGCCAAGATAGATCGTTACTTGGCGCTAGTTAAGGCTATTACATACAGTAAAACCACCGGATTGCTAATTTATACAATCTGGGTTAAAGGAGTGATATAATACTAACTCTGGTAAGGAATATTAACCCCAGCAGCCCTAAGCACGCAGCCAGCTTTCACACTGACTTCCCCCTGCTAACAGGACACAATCACAGAGCAGCGGCTTGTTTTCTGTGCGGCAGAGGGGTCGAGCAGCTAGGACAGCACAACACCATCCCTGCAGTAGCAATCAGCCACCCTCTTTTACTAGAGACGGGGGTGGCATGGAAATTCAGGAAAAAGGAAATGTGATCTCATAGAAGATTCTTGCTTTAGCTAGGCAACGTTGGCATGTCACAGTTGCCATTGCCAAGGGGGGGCGGTTCTGAACATGGGCAGCCATTTCGGGTTTGTTTGCCAAAACTGATAATTTAATGTTTCACATTTAAGATTTATAATTTAATCATTGTACCGTACTTGGATTCCAAAAATGTACACGCTCAGCATGCCAATTACGTCATGATGGCATGATACATAGTGATGTATGATTCAGCACAGAGCAGCAGCATCAATAATTTACTGTCCAAAAAAAATCAGATACTGGAGGGAATACTTCAGCAACACTACTGGAGCCTGCTAGCGGCTGCTTTCTCGAGGTGTCTGGCATTCTTACAATTCCGCAGGGGCAGTTAGACTGCATCCACAGCATTCACAAGTCAGGCTTGGAAGGGATTGTGGTTAAATCCCATTCTAGGACATGAGCTTATCCCCATTGCTGACACTGTGCTGTACAGGGAGATGACCCAGGCTTCAAATAGGATTTTAAAACCATGTTTATTTCTGCCTGTGTTCAGTGGCTATAGAGAGTCTAGGATTCTATGCTTGTAGCTCACACTAATGCAACAAGGGGCTTTGTTTCTCTCTAGTGGCTGGACCATGTAGGAGATTTTTTCTGCCTTAAAGTTAATCGAGCTGGTTGTTTAAGGCAAGCAGTAGAGGCTCCTGTCTTTAGATTCAGAAATCCCAGGTTTCAAGCCCTATCGGGACCTTCCATTCCTATCAGTGTTGAGGCAACAGCTCAACTCCCAGTGATGAGGCACTGGGCACATCAGTTCATCTGCCTTTTATGGAAATTACAAAGGGGTTGGCCCCTGCAACTTCTCTGAAATGGGCACATCTGTGTGATAAGTGCAGCAGCTTCCTTCATACACCCCACCAATTAAAGTCTAAGATGGCAGTTCTACTCTTCCTCCCAAAGCGCATTTTGTCACTAAATGAAATACAGCCACAGGCCCCAAAGTCCTTTTCTCCATGAGCATTATCACGGACAAATTCTGTCTTCTCATTTGCCAAAATATTTACAAATATTTTCGCTCTCTCTTCACCCTGTGCTAGTCATGGTCTTTGGCTCCAAAAACCACAGACAAAGGACTCTCTGGTAACTGGTTGTAATATTATCACTTATTATCTGGCTTCAGGTCAGTCACCGGGAAGCAAGATGTTTATAAATGGAGCATTTATAAATACTGGAGCAGCTTGATAATCCATCCAGCAGAGGGCACTGTTGAACACACACAGGCCAGTGTATTATATAATATGTGGCTGGTTTACATATAAGGAAATCACAGACCACTCCTTCAATTTGTACCAGGGAGGCATTTCTTCTATAATGGAACTATTGATTCAACTAATCCAGTAGGTTTGGGGGGGTGGGGGGGGGGCAGGGAGAGGGGAAGACTGTGGCATCCTGCCAGCAACAGAATGTGCATTGTTCCTCACGTAACATTGACGCTAATGTCTGTCTTTATGCAGGCTGGTGTGACGCTGAGTGTGCTCTGGCTTGTGGGAGATGCTTTGGCCTATCGGGCATTTGCCTCTTAAACTTGGCTGGAAAATGTCCCAGGGCCGTTTAACCCTTGCTCACCGTTCCTGTTTTGAATATTTCAGCGCTTGTGCTTATTCACTGGGGCCGAAAGCAGGCTGAGTGCACGGATCAGGCCCTCTCACTTTAAAGGCATCTCAGTAACGGGAAAGAACAGGCCAGCTTGCGTTTTAGCAGCACAGTACAGTTATGTGGCTTTTACTCTGTTTACAGTTATTAGCTGTAATTAGGCCTGGGTGAGCTCAAGGGAAGGGCTGCCTGATGGATGCTTTCAGAGAGGGGGGTGGTGCTTGGAAAAAATTCCCTATTATGCACATTGGTGAAGCTCACTTAGGGAATCCTAAATGAAAGGCACAAGGGAATCTGAACAGTGAAGGGAAAAAAGTGAGTTGTGTGACTTGGCAGTGTGTGCACATGTAACATTATGCTGCAGACTCACCCCCCCGGCCGATCTTCCTCTCAAGCCCAAGCAAAGCAACTGGCAGTTCTGTGACCAGTTCAGCAGTGGCATACATCTGGCACATATCAGCTATGGGTATCTGGCCCACAGCTGTTCGATTCGGGATTTGCTAGCTTGCTACATTTTTCACCCTGCTGTGCTGCCCAGAAAGAGAGAGAGAGAGCTGCTTTAGTCCACTGCTAACACTAATTCCAGTAAGAATCACCTTGCCAAACCCTGCTGGAGTGAGAGCCACCAGTTCTCACTCCTCCCTCAAGTGCCCAGCTCCACCCTCTACTTCTCCATGAGTCACCCTTGTGGTCTCTTGCCTTCAAAACTGTCAGGAAATGTTACCCACATTTAGCCCAGTCTGGGGGAGGACGTAACACCTGCTGCTAGTTTTTAGCTCTTGGCTTTACAAGAGCTCTTGTGCGGGATAAACTAGTTATTTCTTTTTATTCCATTTGTGAGGTACTTTGTCACCTCACAGCCATCGTATTTTGCAAAAAGTTGAATTTCTTTAAAGACAAAGTTGTGCTGAACAGCTTCAGTATTTCCTAGCTGAGCCCCTTATACTTTTGTGCAATGGGGGATTTTTTTTTAAGCATCTGTCTTGTTATTGTATTACATTTATAAATTCTATACATCTCACAATACATTACCATCATAGTGTGTTTCCAGTGCTGTAGATTGTTTGGGCTCTACAACATTTACAGGTATTGCTTGTACTTTTTGTTCTGGGTGGGGGAGTGTGTTATTTTTAGCCCGTGTCGATTGTTAATATTTGGGAATGGGGTACATTTCGGAGTGTTTTAGGAGAGGAATGGGTGGTATTTGTGTTGGAGTTAGGGCAGGATTTCCACCAAAGGGAGGGGGTGGACTGGGACTATTCCCCAAAGAAGGGCTGAGCTGGTTTAGCTCCCAGCTGCCAAAACACTCACCTATACCAGGGTGGCCCCAGAACATGGCTGCTTCCTTCCAACAGCTCTCACCCCAGCCACTGAGCCAGGAGGCAGAGTCAGCACAACTGAAGGGCTCAGGGCAAGAAATGATCAACAGTAGGGAGGAGAAAGGGATGGAAGGAATGGCCCTCAGAGATGGGGGAGGGGCAAGTTGTGGAGGGATTGATATGACTGAATGAGGTTGAGTCCATTTAGTATTCAATGATACAGAGGTGATTATAGTACCTGAGCTCCCTTCCATAAAACCTAGCAGGTGGCCTGCACATACACAGAGTCTGTTCTCTTTCCCTTCCCATGGACAGGCAGAGGTTTTATTAATGTTTTATTATAGGAAACCCAAGGCAAAGAGTAAGGCCTTGCATTCTTAGCTACTTTGGAAGGAAATGGACAGCTGTTGGGTGCCTTAGAAGCCTGTTCCATTCCACTAATCTCACCTTTTAATGTTCAACATTCTGATGCTCCCAAAGATCACTGATGCCACACAAGCGATAGGTTCCAAAGGGAGAGACAGCTGAGTCCTGCCCAAGACAACCAAGAGTTCTGAATATCGAGAGCAGCTTTTGCAAAGGAAGATTCAACGCATGGCAATTGGCCGCTGGAATCCACAGGACCAGATAGGGACACTCCCGTTTGTGCCACAAGGTCAGGGCTAGATCCAGCTAGGGGAAGTGTAGATATACCCTGCAAAAACAAAACAAAACAACCCAACCAACCTCACAGCGAGTCTCAGAGCCCAGCTCTGCAGACTCAGGCTTGCACTGGATAGCATGTAGATGTTCCGGTTCAGGCTGGCACTTGGTCTCTGAAGACCTCCCCGCCCCGGCTTCAGAGCCTGAGCTCCAGCCCAAGTTGGAACATCTACACGGCTATTTTTAGCACCATAGCGGGAGCCCTGCAGCCATGTCTGAGCCTCATTGCCATGGGTGTGTTTTTTGCAGTGTAGACATAACCTTAGATGCCCCCTCGCAGGAGAGTGCCCTAAGCACAGGGCTAAGGGTAGTCTGGGGCAGGCCTTGCTCAGTCTGTCCTGTTGCAGCAGCTCCACTGTGGATAATGAATTAAATATGCATTGCACCGGGGGACTTGAACTTGGCTGTCCTGTATCTCAGGTGAACACCCTACACCGGATATAGAGTCACGCTCCTATGCTCTGGCTCAATGAATATTTAAGTATTTATATAAAGTAGAACCATATCAACAGGAGAGAGTGAGGAAGTCCTGTCCCAGAATCCCTCGTTGACCAGCAGTTAGGACACTCTTCCAGCAGGGGGGAGGGACAACTTCAGCTTCCTTCGCCAGAGCAGGCTGAGGGGAGAATTGAATCTTGGTTTCCCACAGGGCAAGTGAATGTTCTCATCACTGAGCTAAAGGAGGAGGGTGGCTGCAGCACCAGCAGCAATGTTGTGTTGTATTGTGTGGTGCCTGAGCCATCAGGCAGCTGGGGGAATGCTCACCAGACCAGGGCTTGCAAGTGAGATAAGCAGGAGAACACCGGGTTTGAAGATCCTGCTGGGACATAGACCTGAGCTAGGGGTCTGGGCAACTAAACCGAGGCATCTGTCCACATCTCTGCTGGCCAATTTTTAGCTGCCTAAGGAACTTTACCAGCAAAAATTTAGGCACCTAAAAAGTGAGGCAGCAGTCAAGTGGAGGTTTTGAGGGTGTGAATTTTGGATTTAGGTGCCAGAAATGGCAGTTCAATCCATTTGTGGATCTAGCCCTGGCAGAGCCAGGCAGTCCACTGGAGCCACACGGGGCTGGCAAGCTCCTTTTACAGTCAGAAACAATTATGCTGGATGAGACGTTGCAGCTGCTAGAGCTGCACAGAAGATCGAGCGCTTCACGTTTTCCATGGTCCTGGCTTAGGACTGTAGGATTTCTCTTGGCAGAAGCTGCCTGTGGAGCTGAAAATGCGCTTGTAGCGTACTTGGTTTTGAGCCCTCTGAATAGTGTACGTACTCTTGTTTTGATCAACCCCATTCCATCAGAGTCTGTAAAGAGGATCCCTGCCCACAAAGCAGGGGCTATCCTCTCTCTCCACTCCCCAGCTCTTGTTCAGTGTGATCCCGAACCGCCTCCCACAGCCTGAAACCTACTTTCCAGGTGTCATACATCGGGATATTAGAGACCATTCTAGGGATTAAGTCTGATTTCAGTGAATATTAGTCTGCAGAATCCTTTACAGCCTAGTGAAATGGTGAAACAGAAACCATTTCCTGTAAGAGATCCATTTTCCTCAAACCTCAAGGCAGTGAAATTAAAAATGCTCAGTTCCTGGCAGCAGAGGCAACTCCTCAGTCATCGAGTGGAAAACAGGCCCTCAGGAAGTGAGTGAGGCACTGATGAAAGGCCGTGAAGCAGCTGATAACATCCAAGAACTGAGAGTAACCTTTGTTAAAAGAAATAAAATAAAAGCAAAGCCAGAGCTGACTCAATGGTCAGGTTTGGGACATCCGGTAGCTGTACTGGAAGGTATTTTGGGTGGGCTTGAGCTGGTAGAGAACATTGCTGAAGAGAAAAATGTAACACCATTCATGCTAGAAACCTGAAGCGCAGTAATGGCACAGACTCTCAGGCCCTAAGCTTCAAAGATATTTAGGCACCTAACACCCATTGCAATCAGAACTGCATCTCCCAGAATGCCCTGCGAGGAACCCTTCTTAAGTAGACGTTATAGCCAAAATTATTGATGGGATCTACGAGCGCTCAGCAACTCCGAAAATCAGGACATGTTAATTTTGGTGTTTAACTTTAAACAACTGTGTTTGAAAATTTTGTCTGCTCCTTTCCCCTTACGACACATGGGACCCATTGCAGGTTATTCTGGGAGATGTAGTTCTGAAAGCGTCTGTGATCACAAATGCATGCCTGCAAACCACTACAATACATCTCTTGGTAATCAGATGGCTATGCTAGAAAAAGAAAGCAAAGTTTGTTAACTTGCTTCTTGTTGTTGTAGCCCGTGAAGGGATGAAATCTGGTGAACTGGATGGATCCTTTGCAAAACGGCTGGCAGAGTTCCTGGATTCACATGCTGGCTCATCTCCATTTTCTCCAGATTTTGGCCCAAACAATTTGAAACAAACAGAGGAGGATACAGAAATAATGCAGAGGGACTGAGAGGTTAGAAATATGAGCAGGAAATAACAGAATTAGACTGAGCCTGGGAAAATGGAATTTAATACATCTGGGGAAAATAATCCAAAACACAGCTATTCAATATAAGGGAGAAACCTGGAAAGCAGAGCACTGATAGTGGACAACAAGTTAGATATGACCTGGAGTTGCAACATGGAAACAAAATAAGCTGGTGTGATTTGAGGCTATATACACAGAGGTATCACATCACAGAGCAGGGCCGCGATAGGCCCAGGTTACAGGATGCTGCTGAGACTGCACCTGGAATATTGCACTCATTTCTGAGGACCACAAAGATGTTGACAAATTGGAGAGATTTCAAAGAATACAACGACAAATAATTAAGAGGCTGGAGGGAATGACTAAATGAGGAAAGGCTGAAAGAATTCAATATGAGTAGCTTGGCCAAATGATGACTAAGGGAGGAGGATATGATAACCATCTACAAGTATTTGAAGTCTATGAAGGCTATAAACACCCACAGCAGTTCATGTGGAATAAAAGTTGGTGGAATGGGATGAATTTACATACAAGTAAATCTGTATTTTCCCTAGTGCACAAACTGAATGGTGAGATGCGCCAGACTCTGGAAGAGTCTCCCTTTGCTTGGCTCATGTAAAACTGGTTTAGATAAAGTTCTGACATGGCCTTGTAGAATCCAGGAGTAAAACACTACGTCAAGTGGGTTCACAGGCACACAGCAGAGTAGAACCCCAGCAGCATACTCAGACTCTGACTTTATGGCCAGAAGGGACTTTCATGATCACCTAGTCCTGCACATCGCAGGCCTCAGAACCGCACCCACCAACTCCTGTAATAGGCCCATAGCCTCTGGCTGAGTTAGTGAAGTCCTCACATCTTGAATTAAAGTCTTCAAGTGCCAGAGAATTCACCATTTACTCTAGTTCAGACCAGCAAATGACGTGGATCCCACACTGCACAAAAGGGTGAAAACCCCCCAGGGTCTTTGCCAATCTGACCTGGGGGGAAATTCCAACCCAAATATGGGAATCAGCTAGACCTTGACCATGTGGGCAAGACCTCCCAGACACACACACACAGGGCCCTACCAAATTTACTGTCCATTCTGGTCAATTTCATGGCCATAGAATTATAAAATCATAAATCTCATGATTTCAGCTATTTAAATCTGAAATTTCACAGTATTGTAATTGTAGGGATCCTGACCCCAAAAGGAGTTCGGGATTGTCACACGCTTACTATACGAGGAATTGCAGTACAGCTACCCTTACTTATGCACTGCTGCTGGCAGTGGCTGTGCCCTCAGAGCAATGGCTGCTGGCCAGGAGCCCAGCTCTGAAGGCAGAGCTGCTGCCAGCAGCAGCGCAGAAGTAATCATGCCATGGTATGGTATTGTCACCCTCACTCTGTGCTGCTGTCTGCAGACGTGGGCCCTCAGTCAGCACTGGCTGCCCAGCACTGAAGGCAGCAGCGCAAAAGTAAGGGTGGCATGGTATGGCATTGCCATTCTTACTTCTGCGCTGCTGCTGGTGGGTTGCTGCCTTCAGAGCTGGGCACCTGGTCAACAGCCGCCACTCTTTGGCCACCCAGCTCTGAAGGCAGCACAGAAGTAAGTGTGGCAATACCGCAACCCCCCCTGCAACTCCCTTTTGGGTCAGGACCCCCAATTTGAGAAATGCTGCTCTCCCCCGTAAAATCTGTACAGTATACAAAAGACCAGATTTCACGGGGGGAGACCAGATTTCATGGTCTGTGATGCATTTTTCATGGCCGTGAATTTGGTAGGACCCTATATATCAAATATTGTTACTATCTCATGGCATACGCCATGTGAATACAAAATGAGACTGGTGGGCTAATGTTTCCCTAATTGATAAGAGACCTCATCATAAAGGCCAGCATCACAAACCTTGGAATTAAGATCATTGTTGATAGCTTCAGTAGAGAAGCCAAGGATTGAATGGACCATGCGAACTGATCTGACTCCTGCCCTGCTCTTATAGGTGCATTTCTCCCCAACCAAGATGAAACCACCTTGGAGAGGAGGTGTGGGAGAAGCACACAGCCTTTCTGTGGCAAATAGAGCGCTCCAGTCTGCAGGGCTGTCAAGCCACCTTTCACAAATGGAAAATCTCATCACCACCAAGAAACAAAGTATCCCTCTTCAGGGAATTGCACAGCACGCTCGTGAGAATACACCAGCTGAGGCAGCTCAGTAAAAATGAGATTTCAAATACAGATTTGCTGTATCAAAGCTTGATCCTGCAGGCTGCTAGGCCCTTCTTGCGAGGTGCTTAGTGTGCCCTCAACTCCAACGTAAGTCAATACTAATCCTACCTCCAATGAAGTCACTGGGCAAACTCCCACAGATTTAAATGGGAGCAGAAGCAGAACCTTTGGTAGAAAAAATATTGTTTCAGGTGTGGTTCATTCTCCAGGGTTGATTAATTAAGCACATTTTAAAATAAACTTTTCATACCCCACCTTGGAAGTCGCCTGCTTTGTCTGGCATTCAATGGCTGAGTTGTAGTTCCTGGGTCACCATCTATATAACCAAACCTTCAAGGTGGCAGCTTCCTGTTTCACTGCTAGTGATTCAGCAATAGTCGATTTAAGACATTTTCAAAATATCAGGCCAAATCCAGAAGCTACACCTCACATTTTACTCACTCTAAGTGCATAACGAAGTCCTGAACAATGGCCCCAGTATCTGGGGCCCAGTTCTCTCTGATGTTGACTGCTCTCAACTCCAGTGGACTTCAAAATGGGCAAAAAAATCTGTAGGTGTTAATGGAAGCTGTGGGTATTCAGCACCTCTCAAAATCAGGACTTTGGTCCATAAAAATGTAGAGCTTCATGCTGCACTCTCAAAATTCCTATTGCCACTTCAATGAATAATGAAGTCAGTGGGCATTTGGGGAGTACTAAAAAGCACCCAATCTTATTTATAATGAGATGTAGTGACCAGACTAATGTTACATTGCACTCCTTTAATGGCATTAGTTCAGTTTTCATGTTGCCCTGTCCAACATAAACACACAAACACTTCAATAAATTTTCCCTTCCCATGTAAGTAACTCAAGAAAGAAATGAGTGTTGGACAATAATCCTCTCTGCAGGGATATTTTGTACCAAATTTTTCATGCATTTGATGAACTGCAGCACATGGGGAAAGGTTATTTTTCTGTTTGGTTTCCAACGTCTCTCAATGCATCAAACAAACCATTTAAGAAATGCAAAGTAAAGCCAAAATAAATCATCCTAAGGGAAGCCTGAGGTGCCCTGAAAGGTGGGCAGTAAAACTGTCTCATGGCCTCCCTGGACAAAAACCCTGCCATCATTTGTTTTTAGAAGACAAAATTGATTTAGTGTCCTATTATAAATTGCATTTTTCTTAGTTCAGTGGAAGCTGGAGTCCTTTCGTTCCTATACCTTATCTAACAATTTTCCTAATGTAAAAACAAAACTACCCTGAAGTCATCATGCAGAACCTGAAAAGCAATTTTCTAGTTAACTAAGGCTCTGTTTACAAGCTTAAACAAAGCCACTGCTTTTTGTTACCTATCCCATATTTAAGGAGGGAGCTCTGTTTGCAGGTGGATTTATATATGTATCTCCCCCGTTTAGTCAGGTGAGGCGATTGCACCCGAAAACATGCTGGATAATATTTCTAGTTTAAATCACTAGCTGATTTTAATGAGGACTTTCTCACTTCTAATAAACTGATATAATGGAAACTCATTAAATTTAATCCAGAGGCTCCTCCCGCAATAAATCATCATATTTTATTGCGTGCTAAAGTGTAATGGTTTCTGACATTGCTAAACATTCCATAAGTGAACTGATCTTCCAAGATGTTACTAAAGAATTAATTTTTCATGGGGTTGTCCCAAAGAATAACAAAGAGTTAATACCCCAGCTTCATTTCAGTTTGTCTAGTAGATCAGACATTTGTCATAGTAGCAGAAAGAAAGAACTTGCCCGATGCCTGACATTAAAGCTCAGTCTAGCAAGAGATAATGCTGAGGTACTGTACCTAATAAAAGGCAGCAGGTCTGGAAGTGCTGTGCAAGTCTATGGAATGGACACAGACAATGGCTCCCCCTGGAATTTTCAGATACATGTTAAAAGGAGGCTGCTCCATGTACAAGCCATTTAATTAGCATGTTAAATATGCATATGTCAAAATGGTGCCAATAGAGAACACTGCTTAAGTAATTAGCCTGAAGGAACCTCTCACGTTTGCAGATTTTTCCCTATTTATTCGTAGCTCTTCAAGTGGAAAAGGAGATTTTTATTTTATTTTATTTGGTAGCATATAGAGTGATGGCCAATAGTAAATTCCATGGCTTGAACTATTGTGTAGTACAGCAGCACGGAGAACTTTCTTGTGCTCTTTCCTGCATGAGATCGTACTGAAAAGCATCCTTTTATGCTGAGAAGGTTTAGGGCAATGGAAGTATATTGCAATACTAAAATCTCCCAAAGGGTATGGGCAAAACATGGGGTTATTATTCTAGAGTTCTGTGGAGTTACAAGTGCAGGAGACCAAGTCATTTCATACCACAGGGGGCTCAGTGAACCTTTCCTTTAGGTTTGGTTTTATGTTATTTCTTTTTGAACTTCTGGTCTGAATGAACCTGAAAACAGAGTGAAACTGCCAAAATCACACATTTTGATGGCTTTCAGATGAAACCTATGAGAAACAGGCACATTTTCCAGGGCTTTCACATAAATCCTTCTCCAGAAGAACTCTAACATCCCTCGTACCCAGAGGGCCTGGGGAAAGCCCCATAAGGCTCACCTCACTTCAAACCAATCTCCACAGCTCTGAAGATGCCTCAGGCTCCCCCTTCCCTTACCATTTACTGTCATCTTGCAGGAAGTCCAGTATCTTACTACTTTTCTTATTTCATACATCTCCACGCAGTTGCCAACTGGCCTCCCACCTCCTTCCAAATTTTTCATTGAGTATTCAAGTGGCTTCAGTTTTCACGGCCCTGACAAGATAGACCAGACCCCAGTCAGTCAGTGTGGAGGGCAAGCCATCTGCACAAGTTGCCAAAATGGACATGTGGTTTGAGTCAGTTCTCATTGTACCTGTTAGTATCTAACACTTGTACGTAGCACCGCCTTTACAAAATTCATTCCCGTTTTTGAGATACAACAGGTTTTGAAGATATTTCCTCTACTTAAAATAGGGTATGCTGCTAGAACTGGTAATCTCTCTAGCGTGGGAATTGAAGTGCTACCACTGTAGGTGTGGAATTAACTGGCTAGTGAGTAAGCCTCTCCACAGAGTGGGAGCTCTATAGGTTAGGAGGGAGAAGAGATGGAGAGCAGCTGCTTAGTGGGGCATGCTCAAGACCTCACAGATATCCTGGAGGCTAACCATGAAGGAGTTAATGCTGATTCAGGCATTAACTCCCGGAGTCCCACCTCCCCTTTGCTCTTGACTTGTACGGCTCAGTCATCTGGAGAGGCAGCCAACAGGCAGGGTGTTGCCAGTAGAGAAGAGCATTCTGCAGAACACAATGCCAGGGGAAGTCAATGGAAGATGAAGGCACTGAGAACATTGCAGGATCAAGCCGTTCGTGAGGGAAGAGAATCTGAAGAGAAGGCTCACAAGTAACCAACATGTTTGGTCACTGAGTATTACTCATTATTAGTCATATGTTGCCAGAGGAGCTCTAAATATGTATGAGATGAGGAGGAGTTGACAAAAGTGAGAAGGCGCTAGTGGAAATCTGTAAGACAGCAAGAAGTGGGGATGTTGGAGATGAAAGTGCAGTTTTGAATTCCCATTCTTCCCCGCAGTTTCACAGTCCATTGGGTTTGATCCAAGCTGACATGAAAGAACTAGCGCCTGTCTTAGAACACATTAAAAATAACACACATTAGCCATAGCAATATCACTATTTTCTTAAAACTGGATTTCACACCTAATTTTTACTAAAAAAATATGTATTGTGAGATTTATAGCTCGGCTCTGCCTGGCTTTCCTCATTAGCTGTGACTGGTGTTTCGGGAAAAATGATGAGATGCTGGGCCTTGCCGTCAGTGCCCGTTGCTGCCCAGAGCCGAATCAATGGTGCCAATGGGCCACCTGCATCTTTAATAATGTCAAATGGATCCAAAACATTGACATCTGCTCATGAAGTTTGCAGTTTAAGTGCTTTCTCAGAGATGCAAGTCAACTGACTCTACCTGGAACCTAGCTTGGAAAATGTTTGACATTTCTATAGCTCATTTAGGAAAAAGTTATCCAGAGAAAATATGGGCTTTGCTACCTAGCCAATTCTTACACACAGTGAGAGTGAGCTGTTCTCTTGCTTCATTCCTAAGTTGTCATGTTTCTACAATAGGGAGACTCACCGTGGCTATCAATCTGAATGCAGGCTTTTCACCTCCCAGAGGAACTTTATTTCAGTGCTCGTAAACTGGCAGCTTTTGTTTTATTTCCTCTTTAATAACTGAGTAGCAAAAGACCAGTAAAATTGTTTTTGTTGTTTAACTGGAATTATTTATCACTGCGCAATAATGTAATGAATTTAGTACAGTGATTTAAATTATTACCCAAACATCAAAGCATTGGCAGAAATATAGTATTTCTTACAACGTAAACAGGCTTTTTCTAAAGATCAACTGTAAGTCTTAAATGTATATTCTCTTATAAGTGCCACATATATGAACCTCATATGTTCACATGGTACAATGATGGGGCCATATAAGTACATATAAGGACCCGTGGGGAGGGGGTGCTGATGCAGGGGCGGCACATGACCCTTGCCCCCCTCGCCTCCCCCCCATACTGGCGCCTCTGGCTCCTATGGTTCATCAAGGAGTATCAGACGTGAAACAGCATGAAGATATTTAAGAAGCCAACTCAAAGAGCTCCTCCTCAGGTCTTGAGCAGTCCAGGCAAACAACACACATTACAACAAAGCTTAAACTTGTTCTTCATAATAATTTAAAAAACAATACTAGCTGCCTATTTAATTTTAAAAACAGCAACAAATATCCACCTCCCTTTCTATTTCATAAAAGGAGTCCTGAAGTTTAAATCTCCTCAGCATGATAGATATGCTTGCTTTGATCTGTTTAGCTCTTGGAAGTCCCCAAGGCTCCGGGCTGCTGGCTCCGTGCTGCCCGGGATCCCTATGGACAGCTCTGTCCGCCATTAGGGAATTTTTTCCTGAGAACCCCCTGTAGCATTTCGTGAACCCCCAGGGGTTCACAAACCCCAGTTTGGGAACTACTGGGTTACAGTAGTAGTCAAAATATAAACTACTAAAGTAGTTTAGTCAAAATATAAATGGGATATACAAATTAACTCAAATGAATCTGATGGACCTTAGGTGCTGACTCCGTGGTGCTCCAGGGCTGGAGCACCCATGGAGAAAAATGAGTGGATGCTTAGCACCCACTAGCGGCCAAACTCCTCTCTCTCTCTCCCCCCCCCCCGACTCCTGCCTGCTGGTGACCCTGCTGATCAACTCCTCCCCTTCCCTCCCAGTGCCTCCTGCATGCCATGGAACAGCTGTTCTGCAGCGTGCAGGAGGTGCTGGGAGGGAGGTGGAAGTGTGGGGATGGGGTGCACACAAGGGAGGGGGAAGAAAGAGGTGGGGCAGGGGTGGGGCATGGGAGGGGCTAGGAAGAGGCGAGGTGGGGGTGGGGCTTTGGGGGAAGGGGTGGAGTGGGGATGGAGCCTGTGGCTGAGCACAGGTTGAGCCCCCTCCGGGGAAAATTAAAAGCTGGCGCCTGTGGATTGAACTCTGGTAGCTGAACAGAGAGCGGTAGACCTATAAGTTGAATTTTTACTTGTGGAGGAGATTATCTAGAGAAAGTACATAAGGAGAAGAGAAGGGAACCAAGGACAAGCCCTGTGAAACACCTACAGAAAGCTGGATGGGGAATAAGGAAGATCCTCCAAAGTACACACTGCCGGACAATTGGTGTGAGAGGAGGAGAACCAAGGAAGGACAGAGTCACAGAACCCAAGAGAGGACAAGAGTTCAAGGAAAGTATGGTTGATGGTGTCAAGGGCGGTTGACATGTCAAGGCAGATGAAGATTGAGGTCTGGTTCTGAGCTTTGGCTAGGAAGAGGTCATTAGAGACTTTGGCAAGAGCCGTTGCAGTGGAATGCAAGAGACAGAAGCTGGATTGGAGACAGTTTAGGATGGAATTGGAGGAGAGGAGCTCCAGACAGCAATTGTTGAAAGCATATTCAATAGGCTTAGAAATGAAAGCGAGATGAAGCAAGCAGGAGGGTCAAGTATGTTTTTGGTTTTTTTAAGATGGGAGAGACTAAAGCACGCTTCTATTGTTAAGGGAAAGTGCTAGAGAAGAGTGAGAGGCTGAGGAGAAGAGTAAGGGAAGAGATGAGTGGGCATGAGGGACAACGGGGATGGGATGGGATAAGAAGAGGAGTAAGAGGAGAAACTACTGGGTATGTGATAGAGAGAAGGAGAACATTTTAAGTGGGGGATACGAGAATGGAAGGATCATGTCATATTTCATCAATTTTCTCTTGGAAAAAAATCAGTGAGATCCTGTGCCGCGTGAGATGTAGAGGCAGAAAGAGGGGAGGGTTTGAGGAGTGAGTCAATGAGTTTAAAAGGCAGCTGGGATTGTGGGGGTGGGATTCAGTTACATTAGAGTAGCATTGCTCAGGTAGCAAGTTGGCAGCATGTAGTGAAGGAAATCAGCCTGGTCACAGAATTTCTGCAAGGGCATGGTTTCAAAAAATTAGGGGTGGGGAAGGGTGTGTCAGCACATAGAACATTGTATGTGATTATCTGCAAATTCGGCGGGGAAGTGGAAACAAAATGGAGCATACAGGCCTCTGAAAAGTCTGAGGGCGGGAGGCGAATCATGATCTGGATGGGGCAACAGCTCCCTTGTCCTATAGCAAATGACATCCTTGGATTTCTGCCAGAGATGCTTCACTGCATGAGAGCAGGAGCAGAGAAAGCAGATGGTGGGTGATCCAGGAGTGGGGGGTGCCAGAGCAGACCGGGATGGGATAGAGGGACACGAGGAGGAGAATGAAGCATGGAGACAATCAATAACAACATCACTGGAAGAAAGGGAAGGGAGGAGAAGGTTGAGAGCAGATGAAATGACTAGTCAGAACTGATGGACTGGAAGTCACAGGTAGGGGATGGGGGGAGGGAGCAAATTAAAGAGACAAGCTGATGGCTGGAGGGGGGAGAACACAGCAATAGAAAGAGAACCGTGAAAGGAGGGACATTCTACATTAGTGGGGAAAGGAGAAACACTTACTTATGTGGAAGGCTTGGAGGTTTTTTTAAATGATGTCTATATGGGGATGCTCAGAGTTTGGACACACACACACACACACTTTTTTAAACCCCAAAGAATGACACCGCATCCAATACTCCGAAGTGGGGCCAGAAGGACTACATAAACATTATCGGATTTCAAAATAATCTGCAAGGGTTTGTTTTCAAAGTCGGCTGAATCTTAGTGTCAGGTTCTTAGGGGTCAGTCGTGCAGGGTGCTGAACAGAGCATCTTCATAGGGGTGCTAAGCACCCTCCACGCTTACTGACACCAGTGGGACTAGAAGATATTTAGCAGCCCTCTGAAAGCGCAAAGCATCTTGCATAATCAGGTCCTTATTGCCCAGATAAACCAGATTAGCAATACTGCAGCAAATATCATTTTAACTTCATGTCTGTAGTGCAGTCCCTCCTTCACCCCAGCTCTGGGTTTCCCAAGGCATAGATACTCCCCCATCCTGCTTCACAGTCTCCATAGATCATTGTTAGAGAACAGAGTCTGGCACCTGGCATGATGGAAATGCACCTTTTTTGCTTATAAAAGTCATTAACTGTTGTGGGTAAACATACTCAGCAGGGTTCAAAATAGTGAATAGGATATTAGACTTCCATTATGATAGGTCTAGAGTATAATTAATCAATTCTATTTTGCATTTCCTATTGCATCTTCAGTCAAAGTACAGTATCTGCAAGTACTTTACAATGATTAATGAATTAAGCCTCCCAGCAGCCGCGCGAGGATAGCTATAAGGATAAGATAAGCCATTCTTATCTTACAGGTGTGGAAACTGAGGCATAGAAGAGGCTAAGCAACTCGTCACAGTTAAAATGAAATGTTGCAGACCTGGGAACAGAAGCCAGATGTACCACCTGCTAATGCTATGCTTTGAGCACAAAACAATGGTCCCTCTCATCCATGATGCCAGCATAATGTATCTTCTCTCTAGGAATGGTGCATTTGGTTTTGCCCACCACATCCAAACAAAAAAGGCAGAGAAGGAACAACAGATCCAGGGAAAGGCACCCAAAATAATTAGTTTTGTAGGGAGCTTCCATATGAACAGACTTGAAAAGAGAGAAAGAGGGGCTAAGCTGGAGATATTATATACTAAATAGCAATGGATAACACATGACAGACAGCAAGATGATTGGGTGTTCTAATGAGGCAGATATCACAGTCAGCTTGTTAGAAACAGGGTCTTGACATCAGGAAACCGGGTTCTATCCCTGGGTCGATCACTGGTTTTCTGTGTGCACTTGGACAAGCCTTTTAACCCTTAGTTTTCCCATCTGTAAAATGAGGCTAATAATACCCAACTTTGTAAAACGCCCTGAGAGTCCCAGATGAACAGCAATAAAAAGAGAGCAATGTAATATTTTATTTTTTACCTTTCATTTTTTGTTCCTAAAGGCCATTCCTTTGTATCCCCGTTCTCTGACCCACCGTAGCAGCACAATGAATAATGCAGTATCTAACCAGAGCAAGTACTAAGTGGGCACATCAGAGACCTGACAAACAAAAAGGAAAATAAGTTTCAAATGGCCACAATAGCCCTCTTGGTTATTTAGACAAGCAGCTCCAGGATTTATTTTTTTAAACTGTCCAGGTCTCCTTTAAGGATGTTTTTGACACTATGGAATTCTTCTTCCACTCTACATCCACACCCCACCTAGCAAGGCAATTTATGGGGGGGAGGGATAGCTCAGTGGTTTGAGTATTGGCCTGCTAAACCCAGGGTTGTAAGTTCAATCCTTGAGGGGGCCACTTAGGGATCTGGGGCAAAATCAGTACTTGGTCCTGCTAGTGAAGGCAGTAGGCTGGACTCAATGACCTTTCAAGGTCCCTTCCAGTTCTAGGAGATAGGATATCTCCATATATTATTATATTATATTATTATTTAACAAAACTTACTTTATGGAGGGTTGTATGGCTGAGTATTAGAGCTAGGGATATGAACATTGATAAGGATGATGTTGATCAACCCAATTTAGCAGAAACTGAAATATAGTTACAATCTGATGGCTACTTGGGGGTTTAAGCAGAATGTGTTGGTGCTCTTACTCCAGGTCATAGAGGACGAACAAACCCATCACTGCTGGCACTCTCAGTAAAGATGCCAAGGACTCAATGGGCCATGGAGACTGAAGTATCTGCAGTGCGGATCCCTTCAGAATAGTGTCCAAGCACATTGGCAGGGCACTGTAGAGGAGCATGAAATGCTACCATCTCTGCTATACCCAGTTTGTGAATAGAGGACCTTGGCTCCCCAGGCTTGCAAACTGGGTTAATTCATGACTCCAGTTTCACACAAAAACGAATTTAAAATGAAAGAAAAACCCTGGTTTGCTTCGTCGTTGAGGTTTTCTCTTGCTAGCTACAGAGCTGTCAGAGATGCCTTTGGGGTGACAGTCGCTGTGTAAATGCAGTTTGCTGTAGAGCTGCGCGAACCCTGCAGGGCTCAGTGAACGATAGTATTTCTGACATGAACTCTGCAGTTCAGTTCCCACGTGCCTGGTCACAAGTCCTATTAGCTTAGAAGTTCAAGTTCACTTAACTCAATCCTTAAACATCCCCTTCTCCTTCAATCCCCAACCATTCCCCCCAGTTGCCTTCTTTCCCAGCATGCTAGGAAATGGTCTTATTACAGGAGAGGCCCAGTAGTGCCTTTCTCCCTTCTGCTGCTTCTTGGGTGACTGCTCGCAAACGCATGCTCTCTGCATCCTGTATCTGACCAAGGTAAATCACAAGGGCCTTTTGAGGGAACAGGAAGTGACTTGAAATGCTTTGCTGCAGCTAGCCTTGCGCTAAAAGGCAGGGGAATGCAGCACCCCCATGAAGTTCAGTCCGATAGCTAGAGAACCTTCAGGGGACTCCTACTAACCACATGTGAGGAAATCTATCTCCATAATTCCCAGTGCATGGTTTCTAGGGAACCCCTAAGAATTGCCTAGCTGCCATGTTATGCTTATGTTTCTTGGGCTTATTGCGAGGTTTACCTCTGCCCTTTGTATATGTAGGGGTCAAGCTGCTTCTCAGTGCCACTGAAGACCATTGGGAGAGAAATAGATAAGAGGCAGTAGGAATGGGGAGAAGGCAACCTGGAGACACCCATGGTAAACAGGGAGGGTCCAAGGAAGTGCAGGGAGAAGCAGTGATTGCTGGTGGGAGAGAGGCCAGCTGGCTGCCTGCGGGGAGGAAGTTTGTAAGTATAGATAGCTGCAGTATATTCAAGAATTACAAGCTAAAGTTATTCACATACATAACCCCCCCCCCAAAGGCAGATTGTATAAAAACTGAGAGGGGGGAACCCAGGAAAGTCCAGAGATGCAAAATTAACTGAAAACCTGACCTCATTTCTGCTCTTCCATCCCAGATGCCATGAGAGCAAAAAGTTTCTTTTCCAGCTGCTGTGTCCAGCTTCTTTGCAGCTCTGGAGGCTGCTAATGCTTACTTGGGTTTCCCTGCCCTCTAGACACCATTCCCTTTTGTCTCATCTTTGACTGTGGGAAATCCCCATGCTATTTTTCCATCTGTCTGCGCACAACATTCCTGACAAAAATTGTTCTACCTTACATCATGTGTCCTTTTGCAATAAAGCATTTTTTCCCACAGCCACAGACCTTGTCAATGTTCCCAAAGCCATCCAGAACCCAATATGTACTAAGGTCCTACGCTCAATGCGTGGTACACATGTTGATGTGAATATGGAGTTTAAGAAAGAGCCATCCCATTAGCTCCCATAATTATAAACTGCCTGAAACCCACAGTTGGGAAATCTAAACTGAGGTTTGCAGCACTGTGCATGGGAAAGAACAAGTAATAACTTGTCTCGATGAACAAGCTAGTCCAGCTATCATCTCCTATCAGACCAATTTCAGTACCACAAGTGTCTGCACTGACTTTAATGTTTGCTTTTATCCTGGTCATAGGATTTTAGCCCATATACTTCCTTTCCTCCCCCAACATGCCCACATATACCTCATTCTGAAAGCCAGCATGCGTAAGAATTAAAATAAGTTAAAACCTTTCTAAAGCATTCACATTTGAAAATACCCTAATTCTCTGGCACCCAAAAGTGCATTACATTATAATTTATCAACCATCACATTTTTAATGATGTCAGACATTTGTAATAAAATCACCATTAAATTGTTATCTAATGGCTCCCAATAAATGTCAAAACTGACTTGCTGATGCATATTTGAAATATATTAGGAGCCATTAAACAGTGATAAAAGAGAAGTTTTACAAATAATATTTTGTCAGATTTGTTGTAGAGCCACACAAAAAAAGCCAGGTGAAAGATTTAAGTCAGTTTGAAACTTTTTTCATTTTTGTTATTAAAAAAACCCCACAAGTTTGTGTGCAGCGTTTTCTTTAGGAGAATCCTACCATTTCTGTAGTCAGGTTTCCTTTCTTTCTTCATAACAACGGCGTTATACTTTCATAGCATGTTTTACATGAGCGTTAAAGAGTCACTCTCATATAAAATACATTCTGACATGGATAACTGTGATTAACAATGTCAAATAACAGTGCACTGCCCATTGCCTTCTGTTGTAAAGGATCTCCAATTACTGGGCATACCAGGGGGACTTACTCACTACTGTAATGGAGCCACAGCGATCAGAGCATAGTGGCTTTTAACAACGCATAGGAATGCCACACTATGGTTTAGCACAGGAAGTGAAGAGTACAGAAAGCAGCTGATGTGTGGGCCTGAGTTAGGCAGGCAAAATATAATTGCCAAACTGGGGTGTAAATCCCATCTCTGCAACTCACCCCACATTGCTTGGAAGCCTGAAACAGCATGGGGCCCACCAAGGCCACTGCAGAAAATCTCAGCAGCTCCTGCTGCATGGCCAGCTTTCTTCCACGGGGGCTCCTACTAGCACAGCTGGGAACAGGGTCATTACCTCCTGTGATTTTTCCAGGCAGCTGCAGCTCCTGCGCTTTGCCCTCTTGTTCTGCAGTTACCACCTGTGGTGCTGGACTGCCAGGAGCTGGATAGCAGAGTGTGGGGATAGTCCTAGTCAGGCAGTCAGCTGGAGGGGCACAAAGACACATTCAGGGAGCAGGAGAATATATGTAGCAGAGATGCAAATTAATGGGGTGTGGAAGGGTAGGTGAATGGGTGGGGGTTGAGGCAGAAACACATGTTTGAGCGGGTCTGAAGCAGAGAGATACAGCTGATGACGGAGGTGCAGAGTGACACAGAGGGGAAAATATGGGTCAGAAGAAAAGAGTTACAAATGCAATGGGGGAATTAGGGCAGAGAGAGATACATTTGGGGCAGTGACACATTCAGTGAGATTTGGAGGCAGCAGGCAGAGAGAGAGGTCTCTGTGGGGGGGCTGGGCACAAAGGGCAGAGATATATGGGGCATGGGGATATGGAGGTAGAAAGACACACTTGGGGCGGGATTGGTGGAGGCTATTTGAGGATATTATATGCTCAAACTGGAATTTGCAGAAAAGACGGTTACTCACCTTTGTAACTGTTGTTCTTTGAGATGTGTTGCTCAGATCCATTCCAATTAGGTGTGCGCGTGCCGCGGGCACGGCCGTCGGAGATCTTTTACCCTAGCAACACTGGTGGGTCGGCTGTGGAGCCTCCTGGAGTGGTGCCTTCATGGCGTTGGATATATACCCCAGCCGACCAAGCGCCCCCTCAGTTCCTTCTTGCCGGCTACTCTGACAGAGGGGAAGGAGGGCAGGTTTGGAATGGATATGAACACCACATCTTGAAGAACAACAGTTACAAAGGTGAGTAACAGCCTTTTCTTCTTCGAGTGCTTGCTCATATCGATTCCAATTAGGTGACTCCCAAGCCTTACCTAGGCGGTGGGGTCGGAGTGAAGTACCGTGGATTGTACGATCGCCCTACCAAATGCCACATCGTCTCTGGCCTGTCTAATGATGGCACAGTGTGAGGCAAACGTATGCACTGAAGACCAAGTAGCAGCTCTGCAGATCTCCTGGATTGGCACCTGGGCCAGGAAGGCTGCCAACAAGGCTTGAGCCCTCGTGGAGTGAGTGGTGAGATGTGGGGGTCGGGTCCCCGGCGAGATCATAGCAAGCACGAATACATGAAGTGATCCAAGAAGAGATCCGCTGGAAGGAGACCGGAAGACCTTTCATCTGGTCTGCTACTGCGATAAAGAGCTGCGTCGTTTTCCGGAACGGCTTTGTACGTTCAATGTAGAAGGCAGGAGTCCTATGAACATCGAGGGAGTGAAGCCGTTGTTCCTGACTATTGGCGTGAGGTTTTGGGAAGAAAACCGGAAGGAAGATGTCCTGGTTGATATGAAAAGTCGATATCACCTTGGAAAGAAAGGCAGGGTGAGATCGTAGCTGCACCTTATCCTTATGGAAGATCGTGTAAGGTAGTTCCGATGTAAGAGCCTGAGTGGAAGGTTTCCTGCTGCCCAACAGGACCTGCTGCACCAAACAAGAATAGAGAAGTTCAGAGTGGCTCAGCCATGCAGCATCCATGCCATGAGGTGGAGGGACCACAGGTAGGGGTGACAGAGGCGGCTGTGATCCTGCATGATTAGGTCCGGAAAGAGAGGCAGCAGAATCGGGGCATCCACCGAGATCTCCAGCAGCGTGGTGTACCAGTGCTGTTTGGGCCATGCTAGGGCGACCAGAATCAGTCGTGATCTGTTCCTGCGCGCCTTGATCAGGACCTTGTGTACAAGGGGAAATGGCATACAACAACCTGCCCGTCCACAGGAGTAGGAAGGCATCTGTGAGAGAACCCGGGGAGTGGCCCTGGAGGGAGCAAAACGCTGGGCACTTCCGGTTGCTGCACGAGGCAAACAGGTCAACTTGGGGGAACCCCCACTTTAGGAAGCTGGCGTGGATGACATCGGGGTGGATTGGAAGGACCTGCTGAGGTGGTCGGCCAATGTGTTCTGGACCCCGGGAGAAACGATGCCACCAGGTGAATGGAATGGGCTATGCAGAACTCCTACAGTCAAATGGCCTCTTGACAGAGGGGGGAGGAACGAGGCCTCCTTGCTTGTTGATGTAGAACATGGCATGGTGTTGTCTGTGAGGATCACCACACAACAACCATGCAACCGCTCTTGAAAGGCTTGACACGCAAGACGTACCGCCATCAGCTCCCATACGTTGATATGGAGAGAGAGATCGGATGGGGCCCATAGACCTTGCGTCTGGATATCCCCGAGGTAGGCGCCCCATCCCAGGGCTGACGTGTCCATGACGAGGGACAAGGAGGGTTGAGGGCTGTGGAAGGGGATTCCTTTGCATACCACCCTTGGGTCTAGCCACCATTGGAGGGAGGCCAGGACCCCTTCCGGGACAGTGATCACCAGGTTCAGGCGGTCTCGACCTGGGCGGTATACAGATGCCAGCCAGGCCTGAAGCGGTCGGAGCCAAAGTCTGGTCACGTATGTGCAAGAAGCCATATGATCCAGGAGACTCAGACATGTTCTTGCCAACGAGGTTGGGAAGCTTTGAAGGCTCTGGATGAGGCCCATCAGAGCGTGGAAACGAGCATCCAGCAGGAGGGCTCGGGCATACATGGAATCTAGGACCACCCCGATGAATTCTATTCTCTGGGTTGGTTCTAGAGTCAACTTCGCCACATTGATGAGAAGATCTAATCGAGAAAACATGTCGTGACCACTTGAATGTGGGATTGCACCTGTTCTTTGGTGCGACCTCGGATGAGCCAGTCATCGAGATACGGGTCTACCTGTATCCATCTGCGATGAAGGGAGGCTGCCACGACTGCCATACATTTGGTGAACACCCGGGGGACCGTGAAAAGGCCGAACGGAAGGACCATGAACTGGTAGTGTTCGCGGTTGACCACAAAGCGGAGGAAGCATCTGTGGTGTCGGATGAATTGCTATGTGGAAATATGCGTCCTTCATGTTGAGAGCAGCGTACCAGTCTCCAGGATCCAGGGAAGATATAATGGTGCCCAGTGAGACCACGCGGAACTTCAACTTTACCATTAATTTGTTGAGTCCGCGCAGCTCCAGGATAGGCTGAAGCCCACCCTTTGCCTTGGGTATTAGGAAGTAACAGGAGTAAAATCCCTTGCCCCTTAGCTCCCTTGGAACCTCCTCGATTGCCCCCATGGATAGGAGCGTTTGAACCTCCTGAATGAGGAGTTGCTCGTGAGAAGGGTCCCTGAAGAGGGACAGGGAGGGAGGGTGGGAGGGTGAGGAGAAAGAAAATTGGAGAGTCTATCCCCCTTCCACAGTGCGAAGAACCCAACAGTCCATGGTTATGTAACCCTTCTACCCATCTAAGTTGGCAGCAACAAGGGCTGGGTTCTGTATCTAGGGGTTCTGTTTCAATAATGCAATGCAAAACCGGCTCGAGCCCCCACCCCGTGACCTGGGACAATTACATACCACCCCCTGGGTGCCTCTAAGAGGCAATACTTCCCCTCTTGCAAGCACAGAGTCTGAGTGTAGCAGAAAATGTTTAATAACATGAGGTAAACGACATCAGCATTCAATTGGAAAAAACACCACAAACAGGATTCATAACACAAACCATGAACAAAAGACCCACCCCAGCAAATTGGGCCGTGTCCTTTCCCTTTGGTTCTTGAATCCAGCAACACAAATAATCCCTCAGAGTCCCCAAAGTCCAACACCCCCAAAGTCTCTGTCCCTGGTCAGTTGCAGCCCCAGAGTAAAAGGGGGTCACGCAGGGTGTTAAGGGGCACCTTACGTGATCCAAGGCCGACCGGCCGTCTCTCCATGGGGTTCCGCCACAGCCTTCACCACGAGCCAGTCCACTTCCTGCTGTCCCACGAACTGCTCTGCTCTACGAGCTGCTCCGCTTACCGACCTGTGAGCCACTCCAGCCGTCCCCGCAAATGGCTCCGCTCTGCTCACCAACCTGTTAGCCGCTCCAGCTGTTCCCGCAAACAGTTCCGCTCGCCGTTCCTTGGGCTGCTCCAACCGTCCCTGGAAGGCTCTGTGCCGCTCACTGCTCCTCCAGCCGTCCCCGCAAACTGCTCTGCCAGCCACTTAGCAATATAGCTTCAGGCTCCCCCACTAGTGAACACAGCACTCAGTGATCTGAGCTCTTAGTAACTTTAGTTCTTTTGTGATTTCAGCTGGTGCACCATTGGCCCAAAGTGAATTCAGCTCAGTAGCCTGTAACTAGACTCCTAATGGAATCAAAGTTAGCTCTGACATGCAACAGTGGAGAGAGAAGGTGGTGCAATTGGTGTTTTGGGCCCTCAAAGGGGGCCCATACCATCAGGTACAAATACCTGTCCCCATCCTCTCTCAATTCAGTAGGTTTTGTAACCCATGCCCCTTGTCAAGCAAGTGCTACTTAGTTAATGGTGAGTCCTTCTGTCATACAACAGTTCCACTGGCCTTGATTCACAGAATCAGGGTAACAAAACTTTATTCTTCCTGCCCCAATAACAGAGAAACTGGGGATCCCACACCAGCCAAAGTAACCACTTTCAGTTGCTGTTGTCTCATGCCAGGCGAGTGGGTGTGCCTATGCAAACAAGATCAGCCCCTGGAGTTCTTTTCCACACTCGCCATAATTCACCACCAGATGTCAGGGTAGAGCTCATCCTGACTCTGCTTACATCTATAAGGGACCAAACACAGTGGAAACGGGATAAACAATTCCGGAACGGTGGGGTAGGATCCTGACTGAGGTCCGGTACATCGTCCTCGAGCATCCCTTCAAAAGTTTTGCTAGGGCCCGCTGATGGCTTGGAAGGGCCCTGGCCGGGTTGGTAGTTGGAGGGTTTCCTCCTGGCATTGCGCCCCCACCTCCTATAT